>NW_027467782.1:26865662-26948079 GCF_004210375.1 Tachypleus tridentatus | reverse complement strand
ATGATTGTTTCATTTGGATCCAAAACTTCATGATAGATTACACCTCCCAGATTCCACCAAATACAAAGCAAAACCTTTTTGGGTGTAAACCACTTTTCAGTGTTAGAATAGGTGTCTGACAGAAGTTCAACCATTGTCTCTAATGTTGATTGTGCTCATAAAATCTGCTTTCCTTACCACTAATAATTTTTCTATAAATGGTTCACTATCATCTCTTGTTCTCAAGATGAACAAATGAGTGACCCTCTGAGCACTTTGATTATTCATCAAATAATATGGAACCCATTATCCAAGTTTAAAACTTTTCCAAGCTTTTTGTAGGTGAGTAATGATTGTTGAATGGATCTGTTGAGCCATTTCTTGCATGGTCAGTTTTGAATTTGCTTCAACTATGACTTACAGGGTATCTTTATTGATTGATCTTGGCTGTTTAGAATGTATGGAATTGGTGAGATCAAATTCTCTTGATTGAAGCTTTGTGAACCATTGTTTGACGATTCCCAGCCGTGGGGTGTATAATGTTACGGTCAATCCCACTATTCGTTGGTAAAAGAGTAGCCCAAGAGTTGGCGGGGGTGGTGATGACTAGCTGCCTTCCCTCTGTTCTTACACTGCTAAATTAGGGACGGTTAGCACAGATAGCCCTCGAGTAGCTTTGTGCGAAATTCAAAACAAACAAACAAACAAGGCATTCTTATTATTGTTTAATACATGTATATATGTGTGTATATATATATATATATTTCTTATTATTTTTTAATTTATTTTTATATTTAAAATATAAATTAACTGGGAAGAGATATTTAGGACTAGCTTCATCATGTATGAGATGCCTATCTAGTTCACATTGTAATTAGTTTTTCATCCAATTCTGATTAAAGTACATTATTGTATTATGTAGGAGTCTATCTGGTAACGGATTCTGGAACACATATCTATTTGTTTTTTTAATTTCGCACAAAGCTACACGATGGCTAGCCGTCCTTACTAATTCAGCAGTGTAAGAATAGAGAGAAGGCAGCTAGTCATCACCACCGACCTCCAACTCTTGTTTGCAAGACACCTTCAAATCATATACTGATACATTTTACCAGCGTAATATTCCCAAAATAACCTGTATTTTCATAACTGACATTAAAATAAACAGTGAAACCAGTTTTACATTAAACTTTGCCAAATACAAATTTTGCAAGGGAAATACCAAAAGAAATGAAACGTACCTCAAGGTATAACATAATTGATAAAGAGACAAATTCTGTGTGCTTTCATAAAATCCCAAGTTTCTGTGATTAGTTTCATGAGTTGATTCAGTTATTAAGTACATAAAGAAATTTTTCTCACGAATCTCGTACTGTGTAAAACTTTCTATTCCTATCGGTGACAGTAAATGAGCTAAAAAAATATTTAACTTTCTCTTGTTTTCTTCAGTGTATGTTCCAGCAGAAAACCTCACTTGTACTCGAGGATACTGAAGAGATGCTGACAGGTGTTGTAAGTATATATTACACACAATAACGTTAATAGTTTCCATTAAACATAAAAAGATGAAAGACTTTTAATATCATGTAGTTTTGATACAATAAATTTGTTTTTTGATAAAAAAAACTCATTGAAAGGGCTATAAAAATTAACACTGAGTAAATAAATGCTTAACTATGTACTTTTAACGGTTTTAGATCCATGTCCTCCTGATCATTATGACAGTGGATTACAAACTTACTGCCTACCGTGCCCAGGAGGGACTTATATGACATCTTATGCTGCTGACGCCTGTATGCCTTGTCCTGGAGATAAAATTACTGACGAAGAAGGAGCTGATAATAAAGATCTTTGTAGAAGTAATGATTTTCTTTTATTGTTTTTCTAAAAGTTAAAAAATGTTTATTTTTGTTAAAACACATTGTTATAATAAGACACTTCCTCATAACTTACATGGTTTTTATTGTATTAAACAGCTTTGCTTTTTTCGGAAAAGCTTTTCCAGGAGGTGGCAACAGTTGTTGTAACGATTTAGTATGTTAATATTTCTTTGTCAAAATATTATATTTACATAAAAACATATATATGACAGAGTGGTATTGTTTTGGTAAAATAGTTAACAGTATATATATATATATATATATGTATATTTACTATTACGTATTTTTCCCTCTTCTTTGAATGATAACATCACGTAGACATTCTATGTACCTAATATTATAACTAAAGTAAAAGTTCTCATTGAAACATATATAAACAGAGCTTGTTTGTTTTTGAATTTTGCGCAAAGCTACACGAGGGCTATCTGCGCTAGCCATACATAATTCAGCAGTGTAAGATGAGAGGTAAGACACCTACCGCCAACTCTTGGGCTACTCTTTTACCAACGAATAGTGGGATTGACCGTCACATTATAACGCCTCTAAGGCTGAAAGGGCTAGCATGTTTGGTGCGACAGAGATTCGAACCCGCGATCCTCGGATTGCGAATCAAACCCCTTAACCCACCTGGCCATGCTGGGCCTCTAAACAGAGATTTTTCAAAGTTTGGTTTCAAGAGAAAGACTCCTAACACTATGAAGAAAACGTTTACTCAGAAATTCTATGTTAACATAATTGTATTAAGTTATACGACTGAATGTTACTTGGCGCCACTATTTTCATATTAAGATACCATTGAAATTTCAAATATATCTTAAAATGTCTACTTGGTGATTCTAGTACATAATGAGGTGTTAATCAATAGTTTGTTCAACATTATCTTATAATGAGAGTTATAATAATTTTATATAAATCTTTCTTTACTGGTAGGACGCTCGACTCCTAATCTATAGGTCACGGGATCGAACCCGTCACACCAAACATGATCGCGTTATAAAGTGACAGTCAATCCTCTATTTCTTTGTAAAGAGTATCCCAAATGTTGGCCTTTTGCGATCATAAATAGTTGCCTTCTCTCTGGTCTTACACTGCTAAATTAGGGATGGCGAGCGCATATAGTCCTCGTGTAGCTTTCCTTTAAATTGAATAACAAAGAAATAAAGTTTACTAGTACTGTATTATGGGTTTCTCGTAAGAAGAAAAATTGTGATACGAGTTAGGGATTTCAATATAACTTTAACCCCCTTACACGGGTTTAAGATGGGCTCAAACATTCAAACAAATAGTATTGAAGTACTGTGTTTCCTCAAGTATATGATTTCAAAATTAGGAACAGCAAGCGTTGGAAGCCATTTCTTAGCTTTCCGAGAAATTAAATAACAAACAAACATATTGGTATCTCTACCACACACCTGTGTGTTTCACGTCATTACTAAGAAGATCTAAAGATTTTTAATTAAAATACTCTGGCTATGAAAACAGCTTTTCGCGAGTACAGCTACACGAGGGCTATAACGCCCCCACAGTTGAAAGGGTGAGCATATTTGGCGTGATAGAGATGCGAACCCGCGACCCTTAGATTACGAGTCGCACGCCTAAACACGCTTGGCCATGCTGGGTCACATCATTGATAGCAAACGTATGCCCATTATGACCATAATGATAGGATTTGGCCATGCCGTAACGTTTTAAAACGTTATTTTGTGCTTATCAATAAAAGTGTTAATACCCATACCAGCCATTCTGAGATAAATTTTTATTTCAAGTGAATTTCTCGTCGTGAAGAAATATCGTGCTTATCGAATTAAAATTTTAAATATGTTAAATTAAAATTATTGTTGGGCTTAAAGAATTATACATATTACTATTATTGTAAACTCGCATTTGAAGATTTTTTTTCTGTTTTACGAAATCGGTAGAGTAAGTAAACTAATTTTAAATACGACTCTCTGTCTTGAGATCCAACTGAAGTGGTTCCGAAGGCTACGCTCCCCTCGGTTTCAAAATCTACAGTTACAAGATACTCTTGGTGGACAGCACTCATTTTGATATGTCTTATTGCTTTGTGGTAAGTTACATGTTATCTTCAATTTCATTATAATTAAAGTATGTGGAACACAGGGAGTAATCATTTGAAGATATTGGTTTCTGTACTCACACTGCTGTTAGAAACATATGCTTTCACGTGAGGTACTATATTCATTTATGTGCCTGCTTACGACACACTATGTTGATAGATCTAATTTCAAGCAAGGTATTAATTTGAGATCTCCACCTTTATATGACGTATTATTTTGGTTCATGTGAAGTACTACGTTCCATGGGTCGAAACATTACAACTGAATACACTTGTCTAAAGAATCCATACAATTATTTGTTGGTTAAGCATGAAACACATTTATAGTTATATCTGTAACCCATTATCCATAGCTTATTTAATAATAATATGTATTTTAATGGTCTTGAAACACGTGATTCTTATTTATTTACTTTTTGTAATGATCGTGCAGCGTTCTTTGTTGTTTCCACATCTGGAAAGAAAAAACTCGGAAATGTTTTGAAAAACCGTGTTTTACACAAACAGCCTGGTGATGAAAAGATAACCACTAATGAATTGGATATATTGGAGGCTATGCCGCTGATCCATGAATGTGAGAAGAAGGTCCCTACAAAGAACGTTAAGAAGACAAAAACTAATATACTAAGAAAGAAAAAAGTGACCAAACGAACAATCCTGGAGACGATATATGAAAATGACCTAGAAGAAAGGAATACATTGGTTCGAAATTCAATTAGGTTCTTATTCATTTTACGTCATAATTAATATTTGGTACAAGTAAATTCACATTTTTTACAGTTAAAAACATTCCATTTTAATGTATGTATACTTCGTCAAACGTCAAACTACGTGTACAATATCAAAAAGATGTTGCATGTTTAAAATCAATGTTGTTAATACCTTGAATTATTCACAACTACTGAGAAAAATGCGTTCATAGAATCTTTAATGTTTAGAGTCGTTTGAATACATGCGATTTTTTTTCCAAAATAGACCTACACGTGTTCGATACCTTTGAGGTCTGATAAGTCTGATTATCTTCACTAATGTCCATAGCATTAATAACATCTGAAAAACATAAAGATCAGAATGTCCTTTCGTAATTTTTCATTCACATACATACTACTACTACTGATAATGAATTATTGAATATTTTAAAGCACCATAAGGTGCGTGATTTACTCCAAAGTTGCAGAAAAAATAAGACAGTTTGAAAACTATTTCTCTTTGTGACATAAAGTAAATAACCAGTCATTTGGAGTTCAGATAACATAACTTTTCATGTGTAATTTATATAACAATAAATTGAGTCGAACACTTGACATTTAATTATAATCGCACTTTCATCTTGTCTGGTTATATAACAATAAATTGTGTAGAACACTTGACATTTAATTATAACTGTACTTTCATCGTGTCTAGGTAATAATATAAACAATCTAGTTATCCTTTGTGAACGTGTAAAATATAAATGGAAAACAGTATTTAAGCTATTGTCTGCTGTATATCATTCTTTATTTACTACATGAAACAATGGTTGAGATAGTTTTCCTAGTTTCAAGAAAACATTTATGAGATAACTAAAACCAATTTCACAATTTATAGTTTTCATAGAAACATTTATTTGTTTTTTATGCATGCTATAGTAAAATTATTACTAAAATTTTGAGTGTTGCGCCACTAAACATAACTATATTCTACATCTTCAGAGAGGAACACCAGAGTTAAAACAAACAAAAGCCATTGAAGAATATATCCAGCGACCTCTGTCTGATAGACATGTGAACAATTATGATGAACTTATTATCGTTAAATCTCACACTAAACAAGGACATCTCAAGGAAAACGTTGTTATTCTTATTGAAAATTCTGACAGCCAAGATACGTTTATCATTGGAAAATCTCGAAACCAACCTGATTTTTCTTCAAAACTGCGAATCAGAATTAATAAACGAATTTAAAAACCGCCATTGTTAATGTTCTCTCTAGAGTAAAGAGAAATAAAGATGGATTTTATCTCCACACTATACAGTTACACAAATGTGATTGATACTTACAAAATTGCACAAAATATTTAAATTCAGTATCATTGATATTATTGGGTTGTCAGAAACTTACACAGTAAATTAACTATTTACGTTTATGTACAAGCAAATTAAATATAAACTTTGAAAACTTAACGTTTTAACATATCGGAACATTCAAAACTATTATTGAAATTTAAGAGACTGTGGCTTTAGTTCAACAATTCACAAGCTTTTTTCATGTATTTTATGATTTCCTTTCATGCAGTATATATTTATTACGACATATAATGTATAAAATATTAAATCAAAAGAAATGAAATATTTATTTACATATTTTTCGCCCATTTAAATGTAACAGCGATTATACATTAAATGTTTATCTCAGTAATAATGTGTTTATATTGTTTGTAATACAGCTCTAAGTATATTAACTGTCACAATATACATCCAACAATTCACAGTTGTTATACTAAGATTTACATGCGACATTTTTTTACTGAAACTCAGGATCAACATGAACTTCTTCAATTTCTACGTTTAATGTGTTTCATATCATGCGTTACTAAGCTTAAGCCACGTATTGGTTCTTCAATTATTACATTGTTAACAGCTTGTGACATTTATAATTTCCTTGTGCTTTGTCTAGATGTTGAAGTACGTATTAATTATACAACATTTTCAGCAGAATTGTTGTGATATGCCTACAGTTTATTTTTATTGTTTTCAAATGGTACTCAGCGATTAATGTGAAGCACTGTTATGATATAATTGACATGCACCATTTTCGGTTATTAAAGTATTATTGTTTTGTTTGTTTATTTTTTAGAATTTCGCACAAAGCTACTCGAGGGCTATCTGTGCTAGCCGTCTCTAATTTAGCAGTGTAAGACAGAGGGAAGGCAGCTAGTCATCACCACCCACCGCCAACTCTTGGGATACTCTTTTACCAACGAATAATGGGATTGACCGTCACATTATAACGCCCCCACGGCTGGGAGGGCGAGCATGTTTGGCGCGAACCCGCGACCCTCAGATTACGAAGCGCACGCCTTAACGCGCTAGGCCATGCCAGGCCCCAAACAGGTCTGTTTCAGTAACATATATCTGAACATATATATATTGTATATAACATCTGTACGAATAGGAATATTAATTCACTTCTTATCTTTATGATTAGAAGACTTTATATGAAGACTAGATTATAAAACACGTGTGAACCAGAAAACATTTGTCAAACTTCTTTTAGGCTTTTGTTGTTCTCTATTTCACTTCCATTTGCCAGCCAATAAAAACATAATATTAACTTTTTTAGTAACCATTTTACTCTTTAAAACAGGAGAGCTTTTCAAAATATCACATAAACACAAGTTACACATCGGTGATTATACCAAGGTACAGAAAACATTAAACTAAAACAATAACTGCCTTAATTTAAATAAATACTTTTCACATTCAGACGAATAATTTCCTTTCCATTTCTAGATAAGTTTATAACACGGAGTTTCATGGTCCCTTTGTGGTTTATCTTAATTTTATTTTTTAAATCAACACAGGTCTTGGTGAGTGTATCTTAAACTATATCTCATACATTTTACACAGTCACTGACTAGTGTGAAGCTACCAGTAGTTACTCATGTATCCTTTTGAATCAATTATTCATGCTGAAACCAGTAGTATTTTGAGTACAGTTTTGTGTCTTTATTTCAATCTTATCTTGACTATAGTTGTAGTTGAGACTTGGTTTATATCTTTTGTTATATGAAGTTTTGTTGTTTTTTGTATGCAAGAACCTTGTAAGTAACATTAGGAAAACTAAGCACAAAAGCTCATAAAATTGTTACATTTCTTAAAATATTTTTTACAATAATTTCGTGGTGTAAACAAAAATATTTATTATCTTACAAATATTTATATGCACTACAATTTCAGTATTACTGAGCGTTAAGTTTTGATTACATTGAAAAATCAGCATCTTAAAATTACACAGAATTTTATTTCACTGTTATAGAATATAAATCACAAAACTGTTAGCACAAATCAGTTACACAGCAAGTAAATGTTTGAGTACAGTAGACTATAATAAAATTTACTCAAATTTCACAAAATACACTACCAACACTGCAAATATGTCTTATGTATTTTTTTTCAAAATATAGGAATTATATTTTCTAGGCTAAAATAACTGATAATTTGCAACAGTACATAAGTTTAAGTTTGGTGATGTTGATCATAGACTTTAGATAACAAAAGTAATTAGTGTTCAGGCAATATACACAGGGGCTAACGTAACTGGCAGAAGGTTGACTTGCCCCTATGCTTTATTTCATACACTGTTATTGACAACTGCATGAGAATGAAAAACAAACATGAAATTCAAGTTTATTTTTTATAAATTAGAGGCTTTATTGTTTAAAAAAATCAATCTGAACAGTATAACCAATTTAATTTTTGTTATCCATTACAATGAAACACATACATACATACATATATTTCAAACTGAACTTTATAATCACTACCTTCAGAATCTGAATGTGTTGTGAAGGGTAAACATAGCACTGGAAAAACAAACTATGTCTTAAAAATTAAATAAAATCATGTCAGTGTTTATTTATGTGGTAAAGGAATATTTCAATCAAATATCATAAAATACTATTATTCAAAAGGAACGTTAATCACATTTGGGTATTTAAGATGGTTTTTGAGAATATCTTCAAAGTTCCTTTTTGTATCCAGGATAAGCCAGAAGGTGTGGAGACTTTAGTATCGTTATCTTCTTTCTAAAACAGAAAAAGTCGCATCTTAATATTTCTGTATAAGTTTTAGATAAGACAGGTAACTTGTGTATAGATATACGTGCCAAAGTATGCATGTCACAACAATTTATACAGGTTGTGTTCAAAATTGTTAATTAAACTACTTTAATATCAATGCATGTTACCACACAATAAGTGCTTGGTTACTTTGACTGACCTTGTAACCAATGAAGTATAGAAAACTTTTAATTTAGTAATTGTATCTTCATGATATGTTGTAAGCTTTTATATATAAAGTACTTTGAACAGAAAAGAAATCAGATTTTTAATGAGGTGTTTTTCCAACACACACACACTAAATATATCATAGGTGAACAAGGCTAAATTACAAAAACATATTATAGATACTGACAAGTCAGAATGTAAACCTCCAGTCTTCTTGCTTTTCTTACATAGAAAATGTCCAACCTACATGACACATCCCCTCTTACATAATTATTTTAAAAAAAGTCAATAATTCTTTTTGAAATTGTTGTTGGATTATTTCTAACCAACAGAAAAAGAAGAATTCCCTTTACAAGGAACTTTATGTTGGTTATTTCACAATTAGATAATTCAGATAAATGTCTAACTAATTTACAGTTTCATTAGAAAGATAAAATTACAGTAATTATAAGACCTCCTACTACAGTGAATGATAACTATTTGTATTGTAAAAAAACATGTATATTTGAAATAAGTACAAATTTTTGAAGATAAACATTGTCTCACTCAAAACAAAAATGGTTTAGAGTGCTTCACCTGTTGGCAGCCCAACTAAAGATACAAGTACTAAGTTTATTGTTTTCATATATATAATTTTGTCTTATTCTTTAAGGCTGGTTGGAGTGTTGCATTCAGATTGACCCAGAAATATTTGGAAATTCATAAATAACTCTTCAGTGAAAATATCTCATAATAAAATCAGATTTTGGTGTGCAAAATACTTGTAACGTTTAATTAATGCTTTCAAAATTGTGAAGGTATACCGAGTTTATTCAGAGTTATATATTTTGATGGTTACATGGTGACCACAATGTGTCAAAATGACCAAAACTGAATTTAGATCCAGCCCAAATCTTTTAGTCCATTTATTTTGCAAACCAGACTTGTAAAATTTGATAATTTATTCATTTAGAAACATAACTTATTGTACTTCCTAAGATGTAGAGTACAAATTAGTGTTTATAAACTGTGATAAAACATGAGTTATTTGTAAAGTAATTAAGCTAGTAAACACCACTCAAACTACATTTCAAAACTCTTTCTAAACTATTTTCTAACTTTTTCTATTTTCACATAATAATGCACTTATGGCTGAAAAGGCAAGAATGTTTGGTGGGACAGGGAGTCAAACCTGTGACCCTCAGATTTTAAGTCACATGCCCCAATCACCTGGCCATACTGGGCCTCATTTGTAGGAGAATATTAGAAGAAAAATAATTATTTACTTGATTTATACATTTTAAAATTTATAAATGTATAAATATGAACTTTGAGGTACATAAGAATTGTTTGTTGTTGTTGTTGTTTTTCCACATATTTTTGCATTTGCATTTATAGCAACAATAATTAAATCATGCATTAAAACTCTTATCCTGGTACGAGCAAGTTGAGCAATAACTGGGAGGAATAAGTTCAGTAAAATACAAAAAGTAACACACATTTCCAGATAATAATTTCTTCCTAACATTCTCATGTATAGTCGGTTCTTATAGACTGAAGTGGAGAGCATGTGGATCTTGAGTTGAGGTATCATACAGCTTTTCATTACAAAAGTTAATACTCTCAGCCACTTTGACCTTGAACAATTCTAGGTCTCTCTCATATCTACAGTTAAAAATATTTTCTTATGATTATTGATAAGTCTTAAACTAATTTTGTTACATAAAATTCAAAGAAGTATCCAACAGTACTGCAAAATAACAAGTTCAAAAATAATGGAAACATCAATACTACTTACAAAGGGTATTAAAATAATTACTATTTGTATTAATCAAAATCTGGAAGCTTACAATTTGAGGAATGCATAACCCATCTTCCATTTAGCAACCATTAGTTGCTGCTTATCTTCAACTCCAGTTATCACAAAGTTATTAAAATATTACATTTTGTCAAACTAGTTTTATTTTATATGAATAGACAACTACCTAGTAGTGAAATTCACATATTCTTAACTATTAATTTATAAATTAAATACACATTTAACTTACACCTGTGTAAGATCATTACTATTAAGATAAAAGCTAACTTTAAACTTAAAACTTCAGAAATTCATAGAAGTAATTATTCATAAAAAACAATTAAATTCATTTGATTTCAAATAGTTTTTTATAAAAATTACATTTTCTTTGTAAAAGAAGTAATAATAAACAAACTGTACTATTATGCTTATTCAATTTTGAAACCTATTCATTAATAAACTTTCCTTTACTTATAGGTTAATTCTAATTAATGCAAAGATTTCAATGCTGAAAAATGAAACTGATTAAAACATGTTTGAAGGCATATCATAGTAAATAAATATAACCTATAGAAAATGTATATTCATTAATAAACAACAATTGTGGTGTGGAATATAGATATCAGATCTTTAAAATGTAAAGAAACTGTGGCAATCTACATTCAAGTTCCAAAACACCTCAAGTAAAAATAAGCTGCAGGAGCAGCACATTGACAGGTGTACAGTTTGAATGTATGCTTTAACTTTCCTTACTATAAATGATTGTTTAATATGAGAAAATGTGATTAAGGCTGTTAGAACATATCTGTTATACAGAAAGTAAATGTTTGAGTACAGTAGACCGTAACAAGTGTAACTCACAAAATTTGTGAAATACACTACCAACACTGTAAATATGTCTCAAATATTTTTTTCGAGACATAGAAATTATATTTTCTAGGCTAAAATAACCAATAATTTGCAACAGTATACAAGTTTAAGTTTCCTGATGTTGACCATAGATCTTAGACAACCAAAACAATTAATGTCCAGATGATAAACACAACTGACAAAAAGCTGACTTATCCCAATGCTTCATTTCATGTTGTTTATCCTTAGCAAGTACTAAAGTTGGACAGTATACAAGAGGGTAAAGATGAAAGGCTTTTCTAATGAACAAAATATCTTCTTTTTTTAAGGTATCATTAGATAAAAGTGACAACATGATTTCCTTTATTATTTGTTTTGGTCCAACTGTTGTTATAATGGACAAATTATAGCAACAACTCGCTTGTTTGTCTCCAAAATATGTGCATCACTCAAGGAGTATGAAAACACTTTTATATAAAAGACAATTTTATATTACTTTTGAGGGATGATATTTAACTCTGTGAGACATTATGAGGTCAGTTTATTTGACCAACCTTGTAACCATTATAAAATTAGAAAATAATTATAAATTTCTCCAATTTTCTCTCTGAAATGACTGCAAATTAGAACACAAAATTAGAAATGTTTATCCCAACTAAGCAGCTTAAATATATAGATATATATACATACACATACACATGCTGGTATAGTTTGTTTACTGTGTTGTCAATTAGTGCCTTTCTATCATACTGGGAGCTGGAATGCTAACTTCAAGAGGAAAGTTTTCAACTTATCCCAAATGGTCGTACCTTATTTTCCTTTTCTTGCATTACTTCAATTCATTTTCTTCTTTACTTGGGAGAGCAGTCACCTTTCCACATTTTGTCTGCAGGTAGTGAATGGTGATAAAGATGAGGGGCATTGTGGGCTTGAGCACCCACATCTCGTTCTCATAATTTCTATATCTATTAAGAGACTGGAGGTTAAGACTAATATACAGTGTATCCCCACCACATTGTGGGTCCTACTTCTACAGTCATCTCTTAAACCTAGGGCACATCTTATAATCCCACATTATAGCTTGTTCTCTGGGATCTTTTCAATTAGTGCAGCATTTTTGTTTCAGCTTGTTTTCTAAGTTATAACAAACTAATATACACACAAAATTAAATTATTCTATTGCCCTTCAAACCTGTCTGACTAATACTTGTGGCATATAAATTGCAACTCACATGGGGAATGTGTATCCCACTTCACAGTACTGAATCTAATAACACAGAACTATTCAAGAGCATACCTCATAAACAATTATTATTATTATTACTATTTATTTTAATTTGTCAATACTTACATTTTAGTTACTTTTATAATAATAAATAAAAAATATACAGGAAAAAAACAAAAACAAGATCTGATGGAGGAAAAGCTAGAACAAAGTAGAATGCCAGTCTTAGAACAAAGCTTACTAGAAGTATTAGAAATGTTGTTGTTGAAATAGAGAATGTTCATGCCATAGAAACAATTGTGATGTAGCTAGATTTAAGTGGTTTTAATCACATAACATTATTCAAAATACATGGCTCAAGGTTTAACTCTCTGTATACAGACTGTTCCTTTTGATTGATCTCAAACACCATGTAACTATGAAACTGTAAGTATTATAAGTGAATGTGCCAGGTTACCTTCATGAAATTTGATAAATTTCTTAGTGAGCATTACCAGTCTTTTATATACACAAAGAGTCAAAATTTACAAAACTTTTACTGAGATATTCTATGTAATAGGTGATTTTCATGGTAAAAATAAAATTACTATTAATATTAATAATATTTCTTTCACATAATATCTAGAACTTCCCAAACAAACAAACGGGTTTCATTCAAACTCTCTCTCTCTTATTTTCTTTATTTTTGAATTAACTGTATCATAATAAACCATATTAAAATTAAAATTTAAGTAATATAATAAAAAAAAATTATATTTATTTTAAAAGAGAATTACTTAGTTGATTCTGGTCCACAACAATTATTAATCTTAAGAACTGTAGGCTTCTTAACTTTTAAAACTTCTCTCATTTTATTTTATAGTGTTATTTATCTTTAAACCATGAAACTTTCAAAGTTTTACATTCAGAAATTAATACAATGCAAACCAGTAAGGATAAACATACAATTGGTAAACAAAAAAGCAACTGTATGTTACAATAAATTTATCAGTTTATAATTAAACATGTCATAAAACATTAGAGTTTGGTCTATTACATTTTTAAACACTGCATTCATTACCTAGTCCCTCAGGAATTTAAGAAGTAAGACTAAATAACTAATCATTTGCATTTTATATTAGATTAAGTTCTCTAGAATTTTTTATAACAGGAATTTTACCTTATAATAACTAAACTACTACAAATTTCAGTCCTTTTTCAGATATTTATTGAGGTACATATGAAAAGTTCACACACTTATCAAAAGTTATGGCATAAGTTAGAAAAGGTCACTTGGGTATTGTATTCCAAAGTTGAATTTGTCATAATGACTAATATCCACTTGAAGTCAAAATAAGCACAAATTAACTGATAAATGTTTATTACTATCTGTACGATACAGTTATTAGCTTGTACCTTTTTGGTGAAAGTGCAGAATTCTTTGAACAAGATTTTCTGTTAAAGGACATTTACTTGCAAAACTGATGCTTCTGGATTCAGTGGATTTTGATTTTCTATTTCATAGAAAATTCAACAAGCGCATACAAAATTACTTGCCAAATATGATTGACATTTCTTCTATAAAATAGAAAGATTAAAGTATTAGTTGTTTTTTTTTAACAATTACGTTTATAAATTCACCAGTAATATGTATCAGTTTTCAATAAATATGTTCCACAAATCTATCTACCTTTAACAGTTAAAAATTACACTTTTACTCAAAACAGTATCAATTAATAAGCTTAATATACCAAATCTTAATTTCTTGTTTTGAAATTAGAGGAGCCTGTGAAAAATAAAATTCCTTACATGGAATAATATCTATAAAATATATGATAAAAAACCTATAATGTTTTAATTATTTCATAAATTCTTCATGAAAACTCTAAACTCAGAATTCAGTAATTTTGTTTTCAACAGTTCAACAAAATGTCATCTTTTAGAAAACTTCATTATTCGAACGTTTTCTTTCTTGATATATGTGTGAAATTCACACACACACACATTAAATATATACACAAACATACATACAAATATAAATTTAACTGAGCTACAGAATCTTTGAAAAATATTACATCAAAAGGGAAGAAAACATGATTTTTAAAAAATCATATGTCCATATGTACCATATGGGTACTCTTTTACTAACAAATAGTGGGATTGACTGTTGAATTATAATGCCACAATGGCTGAAAGAGCAAGCATGTTTGGTGTGACTGGGCTTCAAACTCAGAACCTTGGGTGAAATACACTTTTATTTTAATGTGGACACTGGTGGTATGAGGTTGCCTGGGCAGAAAAGAAAGACTTCTGCAATTGTGGATTGTTCTACAATTTGGAAAATAAATGTATCCTTTGAGGGAACACCAGCCACCTGGCAGGATCATGTATGAAGAAAGGAGAAACAAATTTACACATTTCTACTGGTGGATTGACTGAAGTACAGCAACTAGTAGAAGTCTATTTCTCATGGAAAACAAAATAACCAGATAGTCAGGAGAAGAAGAAATGTCTGTATAGAAAGTCATCTACGTGTCCATCTGAAGAATCCTATGCTATGGCCAACAACACTGTGAAAGAAAATGAGAAAAATGATGTATAAAAAAAAGAAATAACCTGTGAGCACTCTCCATCAAGAGGAGAATATACTAGCCAGAACAGTTGAATGACTCATCCATTAAGAGTAGGAGAGAGGTCCCTGGAAAATGAGAGGTATCAAGATAGGAACAGAAGATGACAAGGACCCAAAAAGGCAGAAGTGACACCTCACATCCTGAACAGGCCAAAGGAGGTGACTTGGGTCTGAATTATCACATGGGTAAGAAAAAAAAAGCAATAGAAATAGGAGAGAAGGAAAGGTTATTATTTATTACAAGTGGCAGAAGATTGAAGAAGGAAATACTAGTCCAAGTACAGGAGTGAATAAATATCTTGAAAAAGGATGCGAGAACCATCAATAGCACAAATATCTAAACAATGGTGACCACAAATAAGGACAAACTAAGATACAAAAGTGATACAGAAAGTAAAAATCCAATGGCATGAATGGGGCATGCAAAACCACATTATGGATACAGTCCAGTATAGAAGTTTGTTTGTTCATTTTCTAAATTTTGCACAAAACTACACTAGGGCTATCTACACTAACTGTCCCTTACTAACAAATAGTGGGATTGACTGTTGCATTATAATGCCACAATGGCTGAAAGGGCAAGCATGTTTGGTGTGACTGGGATTTGAACTCAGGACCCTCAGATTATGAGTTGAACACCTTAATCCATCTGACCTTGCCAGGCCCATATGGAAGTTAAGTAAGGAGGATAGTGAAGAGGGAAAGAGCAGAACCAAGTGAAGAGGAGAAGGAAAGGTAAAATGCACCAGAAAGTGCTGCCCAATAATCAGCAATGGTGCGGACTGACAAACCATGGTTGAACATCCAATTAATAAAAGGCAGAAAGATGGGGCATAATAAAACAGTCAGGAGGAGAGGAATGGTAGATGGATCAATAATAAAATATCACCACAGTCATACTGAGATGGACAAAATTGGAAGGAAATAGGAATTTGACAAGAAAAGGTTACATGATAGGAAAATCTGTCACTATGAAAATACAAATTTCCTACATGATAGAGAAATACTCTTTCATGAAAAGGGATGCATGATACTGAAGCAAAAGTGAATGGATATTTGGTATCTGAAGGAGGTGTTGATACCAAGTGATGAAGCAGAGAAAACCAAGATTAATTTGGTCACAGTAGGATTTTAGAAGAACTTTCATGTATCAAGTTAAAGACCAAGGGTTTAGTGGAAGAGAATTATAGGCAAAAGGTATATTTTCCAACAGAAGACACTAATCCTAGCTAAAACTTTAACAGCCAGAGCCACAGGATGGGGAACAGAAGAATAAAACAAATGAAGACTGGAGGAGAGAGGACTGGCAAAGGTGTCATGAGGGGCATACCCAAGCAAGGACAAACTCAAAAGACCATGGGAGAGAAGAGATCACACCATGGGTAGAAACATAACCTGGCTGAGACAGGCTGTCTCTCACAAGATATACAGCTCCAGGCACATAATAAGGAACAAAAGTTAACCCTACAGGAATAAGCCCAGAAGGATACAGTCCAATGCCCAAAACAAAGGGACTGGGATATATATTCCTTAATAGTAGGTGTAAAGATAACTGTTGATGCATCAGAGTGGACTGTTGACTGTATGATCAGACAGAAAAGGAAAGTTATGGAAATGTTCTAAAGAACAGTGAGTTTAGGTGATCAGTCATGTTGCATCCAAATGCCAGAGATCATGTCATACAGAAATGCACCTCAATCCAAGAAGAAAGCATTGGTGAAGAGATAGATGTGGTTTAGAAGTTGGTAAGAAAGGGCCATAAGTATGGAAATGGTCCAGTCAAAATGACAATTCCTTGTGAATGTGAGAGGGAAGTTCACAAAAAAGAACAATGGAACCTGAGAAAAAAAAATCCTCAGATATGTACAATCCATTGAAGGAGATTATCATGTGCAAATCTCTATGAAATTAGGGGTTTCAAGGAAGTTAAAATCCCAAAAAGCAAAAGAACCCCTCATGCAAAATGACAATGAGAAGTGCAAGTCCTAGTGTCCAGATACCCCAAAACCCACAAGCAAAAAGAATGAAATGGAAAAAATACCAACAATACCAAATATTGAGTGGGCATGAAAAAGGACTTGGATATTCTGACAAGTCACCCAAACTAAGTGGTTTCCTGGAAAGAAACTGAAGTGTGAGAAGAGGATATTACCCAAAAGTGGGCCAACAGAGAGTCAATCATCTAGAAAAAAAAATGACAGTCCTAGGCCAAATGAATACAAAAATAGTTAATGCTGTGCCATGGAGAACAGCAAGGAATTGAAAGATGCAAATCTGATAGACAAAAAATAGAAAACACAGGGAGGATGGATTAACAGCAATGTGTGAAATGGTATCTGATATGATAACCAAAGAAACAACACACCAGGTAAAAAGAACATACAGAGTCATAGAAAAAAAAAGTGGGAAAAGGAGCAAAGAAAGATAGGGAAAGAGAGGCTATTGAAAATGAGTTCAGCTAGAGGTAAGATAAAACAATTGGGTGTCTAGAGTGTCATACATGACAATAAAATCACACTGTCAAGACAAGCAATGCACCAGTTGTTAGGTAATGGAAGGAGAAAAAAAAAGCTCTACAACCTGGAATGAGAAGGTTTTTGATAAATTGATTAAACATGGAATAGGAATCAAAGAATAAAATTAAGAAAAAAAACATGAGAAAGTAATAAGGATATAAATATAACTTCAAACCAGGTCTCCAGTGAGAAATGAACACCATCAACAATGGCTACCTAAAGAAAGGAATCCAGAAAAAGAGAAAGGTACTGTAAAATGGAATGCAACTTAACTCAACAAGTCCTAACAAAGGGAAACAAACTAAGGAGGGATAGAACAGAAGTGGAATAGGTTAAAAAGGCAAAGAGAAAAAAATAAATAAATTTCTGCACAAAACTTCTCTAAAGCATGGTGAAATGCCTCAGACAATATATGGAGGAAAGACAGGGGTGGTGAGAAAAAGATGAAAATGCAAAAATGGGGAACCACAGAATCAAATATAAAGCAAGTGGCCTGATCACAAAGCAGACCAAATAGATAAAAGGCAAAGAATCTAGAAAGGATAAACATCTGCAAGTCAAGACATAAAAAAGTGTCACAAATATAAGCAGGATGAAACATCTAGGTGTGATAGGAAAAAAAAAAAACATTTAATAAAAAGGTAGGAGGAAAAACAAAATAAACTTCAGAAACTGGGTTCACAAAGTGAAAAAGAATATTACAGGATACAGTTAAAAATTAGGAAATGAACACACATGAGAATGAAAATCAGAAAAGACTGGACATTCTCCAAATGGTAAGACACTACTTAAAGCAAATCAGGTTGCATTTGAAGTACAATAAGCCATACCTGACTGGGAGAAAGAACATCAGGTGAAGGGACTGGGGTAAATGAATCAGTAAACCTGTGGTAATCCAAAGCATGTTGAACATTCTCAAAAATAAACAAGCCTCCAGAAGCCTGAGTATAAAACAAGTAATTAAGTATCAGTTACATTCAGTTGAGAATTCAAGACAATAATCAACATTTTTGTTACAAAACTATAGAAAACAAAAACCAGTTTCATTAACCAATGTAAATCTCATCAAATTAAACACAAATTTGAAACTTCAATGCCAAGGAAAAGAATGAAGTTATCACAAATGCAAGTGCATAGAGAAAGTTAGTACAAATGGAATCACACTACCCTGCTACTGGTAGAGAGCTACCATTGCATGATTATGTCATCATGCACCAGCACAGTTCATGTTAAATATGAGAATTTAAGTATAAATTAGCACAAGGCTAGTAGCATGCAAATCTCACAAGCAAACATGCAAAGGAAATGGCATTCTTGTGCAAGTAGATGAATTATTATTTTGGAATTATATAAATATGTTCTATACTTATTATACAACAATTTAAACTATTCAATTACTGTTTTATTATTAAAAACCACTGAATATCAATTTTATTACAAATGTGTTCATACTAAATGTTAAGGATGGTATATTACTGATATTAAAATATCAAAAAACGTTACAAATGTATAGCATTATGTGGTGAAGGAAGCTCATATATTTGAAATGTGAAATTATTCCTTTTATCAAATATATTAATTCCCTTAACAACTGAATCTAAATAATGCAGTTCAGTGTCTGATATGGAGATACTTTCAATTTGTAAAACAATAATAATGGCTGTATCTTAAACTGACCTCCATTTCTGGAATCCTCTCTTTACATCTAGTTCTCCAGTTTAAATATTTATTAAAGGATGAAAAACTGATGGTTCAAAAACTATTAGCTGTAAGAAAATAAGATGAAATTTTAATACAAAATATATTTAAATTTCAATTTATAAGTACATATTAAGTTGGAAAGCAAATAACGTTTTTTTAGTTTTTTTTCCAAAAGTTGTAATTGAGTTTTGAGGAAAACAACTTCGAAATGTTTGCCTTTTTCTCAATGACAATGTATTAATAAGCCTTACTTCTTACTTTAAGTTAATTGATAAACATTTAGAAAAAAAATTTTAACCTATAAAAACCTAAGGAATAGTTTCAAAAGAGGTGCATGTATGCTACATGAACTAAAAAAGGTTTGAAAGCTTCAGAGACTACAAGAAACACATGTACAGTTTATAGACTGTTCAGGTAGAATATTCATGATGAAACTTTGTAGAATGGATGGCAACTGCCTGTTGTGAAGACAAGTGTAAAGGATGATGTTTTGAAAGTTATCTTCCTGTTTTTCTTCAGGTCAGTGTGTATGTAGGTGTTGTTGGTCTTTTATAGTGCCCTGGTGGGTTGTGGAGAGTGTGTTATGATTGGTTGCATTATCAATGTTTCTGATTGGAGGAGAGACTTCCTGTAGACTCAACCAATGGCAGCAACAGGTTACTCACCTCTAATCTGGAATCTTTGTTCAGTGAAGGTTTAATGGTGTTAAAATAAAAAGATTCTTTGATTTTTCTTGTCTTACAGAATTTGTCTGTGTTGATGATTCTTGTTTTCTCCCAGTCTATTCTGTGTCCAGTTGATGTAGTGTGCTCTGCAATGGCTGAAATGTGCATTTTCATGAGTGTTGTACTATCTTTAGGTTCTTTTATACTTCTCACGAGTTTCTCCAATTTATGTATCATTGCAGGAACACAAAATTTCACAGATGACATTTTTGAGATTCTCTTTGGTAGGTTGCTGTTTTTTTGTTGTTGTTTTTTTTATCAGAATGGACCTAAAGGTACTGTAAGATTTCCACTGGACTTCTATATTGAATATCTTGAATGTGCATTTAAGTTTTTCACTAAAATGTTGCTGGTATGGTAGGTAAATGGTGGTAGTGGTTCTGACTTTCTGATCTTTTCTATCTGTCATGGTCTTCTTCAAAGAGTTTTTGATGGAGGAGGAAGTTTAACCATTCTGTTTAGAACTCTCTATGATCTTCTGGCATTCTACTCTCTTATTTAGGCATTGAATCATACCAGGTTTTATCGAGGTTGGATGATAGGACTGGAAGTGTAAGTATCTGTCTGTGTGGATGGGTTTTTTGTACACAGTTGTGGTTACTTGTCTTGTTTGTTTGTTGATGAGTATGTCAAGAAATGATAAACTGTTTTATATTAATATTATTAAACCTTCACTTAACAGAGATTCTGGATTAGAGGTGAGTAACCTGTGGCTGTCATTGGTTGAATCTACAGGAAATCTCTCATCCAGTCAGAAACAGTTATAATCCAACAAATCATAACACACTCTCCACAAAACTTTATAAAAAACCAACAACACCTACAAACACACACACACTGACCTGAAGACGAAAGGCCAAAGACTCTCAAAGCGTAGTCCTCTACACTTGTCTCCACAACAGGCAGTTATTGTCCATTCTACAAAGTTTCATCACTTCTTCTTTGAAGAAGTTTCTCGACATCACTGAAAGTTTCATCAAGAAACAGATGTACAATTTATGAAGAAAATATGTTGAATATCAGGAATCGTCAAACAATGGTTCACAAAGCTTCAATCAAGAGAATTTGATCTCACCAATTCCATACATTCTAAACAGCCAAGATCAATCAATAAAGATACCCTGTAAGTCATAGTTGAAGCAAATTCAAAACTGACCATGCAAGAAATGGCTCAACAGATCCATTCAACAATCATTACTCACCTACAAAAGCTTGGAAAAGTTTTTTAAACTTGGATAATGGGTTCCATATTATTTGATGAATAATCAAAATGCTCAGAGGGTCACCATTTGTTCATCTTTGAGAACAAGAGATGATAGTGAACCATTTATAGAGAGAATTATTAGTGGTAAGGAAAGCAGATTTTTTATGAGCACAATCAACATTAGAGACAATGGTTGAACTTCTGTCAGACACCTATTCTAACACTGAAAAGTGGTTTACACCCAAAAAAGGTTTTGCTTTGTATTTGGTGGAATCTGGGAGGTGTAATCTATCATGAAGTTTTGGATCCAAATGAAACAATCATGGCTGAAAAATAGTGTCGTCAGTCGGAGAGCTTACACCAAGTACCGATAAGAAAAGAGCTGCATTATTCAATCAAAAATGTGTAATAATTTTCCATGAAAATGCAACATCATACACTGAAAAATTATGAAAAAAACTTCAGGCCTTGAAATGAGAAGTTGTGCCTCATCCATCCTATTTGCAAAATCTTACTCCATCTGATTACCATCTTTTCAGATCCTTGCAATATTACCTAGGTGGAAAAAAGTATGCAAATAAGGAGGAACTCAAATCTGACATAAGACTGTGTTTTTGAATCCAAACCAAAATAATTTTATTCACAAGGAATCCATAACTTACTCAAAAGATGGAGTTATGTCATAGAAAGTGAGGGCAAACATTATCGTGATTAAATTTGTAATTGAAGACTAATTTGTGTTCAGTTTATTAAAGTATTAAAAAAAATACGATATTTCCTTTCCAGTCTGATATTTACAGGATAACTAATGTTCATTATTTATGTTTTCTCTAAAATCACAAAGAAAACATAATTTTAAAGCTGTGAAGTTATGCCTAACACACAACCTTTTGTTACAAATGTTCAGTGATTTCAAATTAGGCTTAACAGTTAAACTTTTTCTATGCTTACTTATGCAGTGTTGTAATTTTGTAGCTAATGCCTTACAGAAGTCTTTAACTAACTTGTCAGAGGTTTTAAAGAAAATACTGTAGCTCAAAATGTAAAGTTAAAATTGAAGTATTAGCGAGATGAAGCTACAGACTTTGATAACACTGAGATCAAAAGATTTAATAATATATGTATTTCTAAAGATGTGATGTAACAGTTTGCATAATATTCAAAAATATATCATATATAGAAGGCGGTTAACAGAGTAGATAGTTTCTCAAGAAAAAATGTGAACCGGCCAGTGTTTTAGCTTTATCAGTAATTTTTTACAAGTTGATTAATGTTAATTAACATCACTTGCAACATTAGCTTATACAAAACTTTTGGCAACACAAGTGCTTAAGTTTGTTGTAGTTTTAAACGAGGAAATAATATAAGGAAGGTATAAAAGAATTATGTTATAACAAGATATTTTCATTGAAACCAAAGATGTTAACCTCTAAATACATTCTAATTTATTTATCATTCATCATTCTCATAATTACACTTCAACTCTCTTCTTTGCAAGTTATGAAAATGCTCCTTTTAGAGAATAAATTATGCAATTAATATAAAATGAAACAATGCTAATAGGTAAAATAATATAAGAATTAAATGCAGTAGAAAAAGCTAGAATAAGCCATTTTTCTTAGAATTTTTAAAATTCATAAAAGCATAAATTTTGTGCTAATTTTAATGATTAAAGTTGATGCTAAAATTCAATTAAGTTGCATAAGCTGTATAAATACTTTACATATTAAGACCAGGTATTTAAAACATTATCTTTTAATAATTAATAAATTTATACTTTAAAAAAGTACCTTTTGGTAGGGATCTAAAACCTAATGCAATTATCAAAGTTCTCATATGTAGGGTATTGAGCATTTTTATTTTTTAAATGTACTTAGTTCATTTTCTTAATAATGTCAAATCATGTACAATACCTTTGAGAACTTATTAAGGATATATCAGCCTTGGAATGAATGTACAAACTATCACTCTAACTTCTGATTGATAAGGTTCTAGTATACAATGACCAATAACACAAAAAAAATGATGCACAACATTATGATATTTCTGAAATCATTGTAATAAATTTCACAAGAACTTCTTAAAAACATTTTGTATATCTTTATAATGCTAATAATTTCAAAATAAACAATTAAGGTTGATCACCTACTGGGCAATCCTCATCAGGATAATTGTCTGGCATGTACAAAGTGAAACGAAATACTCCTCCTTGGTAATGCCCTTGCCAGATGAACAGCACTCCAAACCATTCTATTAACACGTTTAAGTAAATAAGGCTTAAAATATATACACATACAATGAAAATAAACTGAGAACAAAACAATCTGGAAAATACATTTTCATTTAACAAAAGAGAGTATCAATCTAATACATAACTCACTATATACATTTAGAAGTTTTGAGGTCAAATTTTTACAGCGCCTCAATTTTGCTTCATAAATCTGTTATCTTTATCTTTCTGTAAACATTACTTGTTATTTGGACTTGTTTACTATAGTTTTGGAAAACCTTTTAATAATGTGCTATGAAATAAGATTAACTTAGAAAATCTCATCAGTATGGATTGGGAAAAATAATTAATTAAATGGAAGAAAGCATATGGTTAGTACTAAAGTTCCATCAAACTGGATCCTTGTTACTAGTGGAAAGCCTCAATCCCCAGCATTTGGGC
The DNA here is from genome assembly GCF_004210375.1 of Tachypleus tridentatus. Taxonomy (NCBI): domain Eukaryota; kingdom Metazoa; phylum Arthropoda; class Merostomata; order Xiphosura; family Limulidae; genus Tachypleus; species Tachypleus tridentatus. The sequence goes on along the minus strand of NW_027467782.1, from coordinate 26,923,877 downwards.
CTCTGTTTTTAACTATTTGTATTAATGGTATTAATAGAATTACTATTGGTACATTAATAAAGTTTGCTACTTACATTAAATTCTTTGGTATTTCTAGCCATATTAAGAATGTTGAGGTAAGTACAGTACCACAGAATGACAAAGTTCTGTACTTGCTTTCTCTTGGAGAATAAAAGATTTCCATATTTCCTCTGTTCATGAAGTTTCAAACTGTGTTTATATTCTCACTCAGAAGCTATTGAAACTAAACATACCTTACGCGCACAGATACCAATGCCACGGTTTGATACCGAAAGGGTTTAGTTTTTTTGTATACAAATCCTACTTATGGTTAAATATAAAATAATTAGATGTCATAAGGAAGCTTAATTGACGTATTGGGGTATCTGTGAATCATGGAGGGTCCTAAACTCCACAGATATTTTGTGCTAGTTATATCTAACATAGGTATGAGTTTACCTTAAAAATTAAGAATAAATCTCTTATGTTTTGAAGAAGGTTTTTAATTATCGTACAACTATATGGAAATTCAAAGTATTTAAAACAAGTTGTGACTGTATTATTCAGTCGCAGAAAGATGCTAGTTCTTTCAAAGAAGTCTTGGCTTATTATTATTCAAGTAAATTCAAATTCAAACTGTTTTAAAAATATGTGACTTTTACTTATAGAAACGGGCCTGACATGAACTAGCGCGTTAAGGCGTGCGCTTCGTAATCTGAGGGTCGCGGGTTCGCGCCTGAGTTGCGCCAAACATGCTCGCCCTCCCAGCCGTGGGGGCGTTAAAATGTGACGGTCAATCCCACTATTCGTTGATAAAAGAGTAACCCAAGAGTTGGCGGTGAGTGGTGATGACTAGCTGCCTTCCCTCTAGTCTTACACTACTAAATTAGGGACGGCTAGCACAAATAGCCCTCGAGTTGCTTTGTGCGAAATTCAAAAACAAACTTACAGAAATATTCAGAATGCTGTCGGGTATTTAAGAGCAAATCTAACACGCACGTGAACTTTCGAACCTTCCATTTAAGTGTTAAAGCGCCATCTATCCTGTGTTTGAGTTATAACCAGGGAATATGCTTGAAAATGTGTTAAAATGCTATTATCGAATCTTGCCATTTCTTTTTAATAAATGTCAATTTTGTATTCAGATCTTTTCTTACAGATTGGTCAAATATCAGACAGAAGGTCCAGTTGAAGAGACTGAGCTTCAACAAACAGTAGCAGCATGAAAATAGAGGAATAAAACCTAAATTAACTTGTGTTTAACAGTATATTAAAACTGTTTTATTGACTTATATTTTAATAAAAATAGTCTATTCTGACGTTTAAAACATTTATTTAGCAGGTACTCAGAGGTAAAAGGAATCATGTTACTAAGTTTAAAATATATATTGTATACCGGACCATAGATCCGAGGTTCCATGTTTAGAGATAGACTGTGCACACTTCTATTTCACATACAGCGAATTTAATGTGAAAAATTGTACCACGTATTTATGCAGAGGTAGGTGCGTTATAAAAGTGACTGTCAAATAACATTATTTAGTTGGAGTATCATATAGAGTGGTGTTGACTGGCTTTATTCCCCTTCATTCTATCATTTCGAAATTAGGAACGGCAAGAAAACAAAGCCCCTCAGCAGCTTTAGGAAAAATTCAATAAGTAACAAACAGAGAAAAAAAAATCATTGTAAATTATATGAATAGTAAACGATTGTTCCTACACACAAATAAAAACTAAAAACAGAAATATCGTCGTTTAGAGAAAACGAAATCTTAATGTGTTGATAAACAGCTTTTCTTTGTTCTGATTAACGTCATTACTTTTCTCTCTCTATCTTTTAACAGAACACAATGAGCTGTCTTCACCCTGTTCACTTCTTGAAACGAATTCCGGGTTCAGCAATACAATTTTGTTATACTGACATTGTTTATTGACATTTGTTACAGTGATTTTAATTTTGTTTTGTTTCTTGATAGTTTATTTGCTAAGTTTTAACAAAATTATAGTAGAGGAAACGAATTTCCTTATAAATCAGGTTTGTTTGTTTTAAAGTAATCAAAACATGAAGTAAAATAAAAGCAGCAATGATAAAATAAAAATTTATAAACTATGTTTTTCTTTGTAACTGTACTAGTTATCAAATAGTTTAAGTAACGATAAAGATGTAACTGTACTACATACCAACTAGTTTATGTAACGATATAGATGTAACTGTACTACTTATCAAATTGTTTATGTAGCGATATAGATGTAACTGTACTACTTATCAATGGTTTATGTAACGATATAGATGTAACTGTACTACATATCATATAGTTTATGTAACGATATAGATGTAACTGTACTAGATATCATATAGTTTATGTAACGATAAAGATGTAACTGTACTACATATCATATAGTTTATGTAACGATATAGATGTAACTGTACTACATGTCATATAGTTTATGTAACGATATAGATGTAACTGTACTACTTATCAAATAGTTTATGTAACGATATAGATGTAACTGTACTACATATCAAATAGTTTATGTAACGATATACATGTAACTGTACTACATATCATATAGTTTATGTAACGATATACATGTAACTGTACTACATACCAAATAGTTTATGTAACGATATAGATGTAACTGTACTACTTATCAAATAGTTTATGTAACGATATAGATGTAACTGTACTACTTATCAAATAGTTTATGTAACGATATAGAATTACATAGTGGGTAAGAAGAACGGCCCGGCTCCCAGCCCTCCCAGCCGTGGGGGTGTATAATGTGACGGTCAATCCCACTATTCGTTGGTAAAAGAGTAGCCCAAGAGTTGGCGGTGGGTGGTGATGACTAGCTGCCTTCCCTCTAGTCTTACACTGCTAAATTAGGGACGGCTAGCACAGATAGCCCTCGAGTAGCTTTGTGCGAAATTCCCAAACAAACAAACAAAAGGTAAGAAGAAAAAAATTTGGTGCCATAACCATAGGATATTGCAATGAACGGAAGTTTTCAACCACACATTTCTCCACATGCATACTAATTGAATGTGCTTTTATTTGAGGATCTCACTGTGTGACATTTGTAGAGGAATAAATTCACTTGAAAATACCACAAATAGATTTATGATATAGTGTATGTATACTAGTCCTGCCTTGAGCTATTGAGTTGAACAAGTTTATAGAATTGCTTTTCTTTGAAGGCATGCTATTTTCTGTAAAATGAAGAACATTGTGAAAAAAGGAAAGTTTACTCGTGAAGAGAGACAGTTGTATGAGGGAGTGGAAACGATTCCTCCCGTATGGTTGGTTGGTGTTTGGCGTTTTATGGTGCGAAGCAGCGAGGCCATTTGCGCCAAACAACCGGTTAAATATTGAAAATAAATTTATTAAAATACTTAAACACGAATCATTTTAAAACAAAGCAAAGTTCAATTTTTGATTAAAAACTTAAATAGCGTTTAAAAGGCCAATATCCTTTAAAAAACTAAAAAAAACATTTGTAAAGCGGACAGTGTCACCATCCCCAACGGTACTGTCCAGGGTCAGGGGTAAACCTTTGGATAAAACATGTCTAAAATCGGTGCCGTCGTTCAAAGTCGTAATGATGGTACGACAGTAAAGTGTAGACTATTGCGACTTGAGTGTCACATAGACCATACACTGGAGCGACAGTCCTGGATAAAAAAAAAACGATGAGTTAAAAACTGTGACCAATGCGTAGTCCAATTAAGACAACCTCCTCCTTCCGATTCTTGCGCAAAGAAGGCGACAAAAGACTAATAGAGGGTTTTTTCTGGAAAAGACTGTTATCATGCTGCTCACTCCAAGTCGACTGCCAACTGGGACAGAGCCGAGCCTTGAATACAGGACCATAGTTTATGTTTGGAAAAGGCACAGTAGTAATAACGCCAGAGCAGGTAAACTGAGCTGCGATGCCAGCGAGCTCGTTCTCGAGAACACTAACGCGTCCTTGTGTCCAGAAGAACTGGATAAAAGTAGATGTTAAAGATAAACTGGTCAGTCCGTTTTGAATGTCGGCGAGAACAGGGTGAAAACCTAATGTGAAGTGATTCCTGAGCCAGTAGATAGTTAAGCAAATCGGTAGAAATAGTACAATTTGACCATTGCTTGGCTTCTATATGGTCCAGGACAAAAAAAATGGCATACAGTTTGGCAGTGAACACAGAAACTGTAGAGAGGATTCTGCACTCAACCATCGAACTACAACAAACTACGGCAGAGGCCACATAGTAACTTGATTTTGAACCATCCGTATAAAATGGAATGGAAAGATGGTTCAAAATGTGCTTAGCAAACAGAAGATGGTGCTTCCAAAAAGACGTATCCACCTTTCTCAAACGACTCGAAGAAAGGTCACACCTGGGAATGGTAATAAGCCTTGGTAGGAGGGGCTGACCAGTGGATAGAGCAATATTATCCAAGAACAAAACCAATTTATCTAACTGTGCCTGGATACGAAGGCCAAAAAGAATCTTGTCCCAAATGATTTTGAAACTGGTGATAGAAGATATATTTGTTGAGAATTTAATCCAAGATTCTTTTTGTCTTTGATGTCTTAATTGCCGTCCATATGCGCGTGCTTGCTAAAAAGTAATGTGGTTCGAAAGTGTGGTATATCTATGAAAGGTATCCCAGGCCCGTTTTTGAGCCTTGCATGCTGTGTGGCATTGTGGATTCCACGACGGACAAGTATACCATGGAAAATGTGTCGAGGTTTTATGTATAGATTGAGGTGTTGCTTGGATACTACAGTTAGTTATCGCTGCCACACATTTGTCTATTGATGGCTAATTGAAGATGGCAGGATCAAGTTCCGAGAAAATAGTGAAAGAGGGACAACTGGCTTGGTCCAGCTCCCGCCGAGACACGCGAACCTCGTGGCACCGACCAAGGCCATTCTTTCTCAAAATGATAGGAAAATGATCACTGCCCTGTGGGTTTCTGTCATCCTTACATAAAAGGTCAGGAAAAGTAAAGAAGAGTAAATCAAGAGATCAATAGCAGTAAAACTCTGACTAAATGCATGAAAATATATACAAACACCGTTACTGAAGAAAAAATGTTGTGTTCCGAGAGCATATGCTCTACGGAATGACCTCTCCCATCAATATCAGCACCTCTCCAGAAGGGAATACGTTCATTAAGGTCCCTCAAGTGTAAAAAAGGAGACGGCAACTGTTCAACGAGAGCATCAAGAAATGTTTCCTGTAAAGACACACAGGATGGTAAGAATTAATCAGTGCTTTAATATGATCCAGATCTGAACATAAACCGCGACAGTTCCACTGTATCAAAATGACCATTTTTACTTATGTGCTGGAGAATTGGGTCGAGAGTGTTTCTGTTTTTGACCACGTTTCTTTATTAGAAGGAAGTTTATCGACCTCCATGGATCCTGCCTTGGGTTGATTGGGCAGGTATCTGTCGTTGGAAGAAGATTCCAGCGATTGAGGGCGTGAACGAATTATTATTCTGCATCTCAGAGCCGGAGAAGATGATGGACACAAGGAAACGCCAGAACTCAAATTCAAAGGAAGCAGGTCTGGATAGCAACTGGAAGAATTGTTTGGGACAGAAAGGGAAGTAGACGTTGACTCATCTAGTCTCTTAATCATAGAGGGCAAAAGATTATTGAGATGATTTGAAAATTACTCTGTTAGAGGCACGGACAGACCTGTCTGCACTCTCACAGTAGCAGTGGAATGGAATGCAGCAGCATAGTCTTAGATGGAGTTTGGGACATTAATTTCTGAGCCTCCAAATAAGTGATATTATTTACAGTCTTTAAACGTTGTACTTCTTTCTCCTCCACCCAATTAGGAAAGAAAGAAAGTATAAAGTGGTTTGAACCATTACAGTTGACACAGTGTAGTTCAAGTTTACACACCTAGACTTCGTGGTCTTTGCCACCAAGACGAGCACGTGTTAATGATCCACGACAAAAGGCCTTTGAATGTCTGAATCTCTGGCACTGAAAACATCAGAAAAGATTTGAAATATATGGCCTAACTTTACAATTTAAGTATTCTGCTTGATAATGGCAAGTGGAGGTGGCGATGCGAACGTCAACATAATTTGTAGGTACCATAATTCCACCTTTGCAAGTGGAGACTCGACGCACTACAGAAACACCTTCACTGGAAAAACCAGCGAGAATCTCTGGCTGGGGAATGTTCTTTAAATTCCTGTCCTGGAAGAATTAAACGTTACATGTGGAATAACCTCGATGTGTTTATCCCTAATGCTCCTCGAATTCAGATGTTGTAATGAAGATGTTTCCACCAAAATGTTTCCAGATTGTAACTTTCTTACTGACTTGGGGAAGCCAGCAAGTCCCTCTAATCCCTTTCGAATAAAATAGAGACATTTGCACTAAGGATTTCTCGGATAAAGAGTGCATGATTAGAAATCGAGGTACAAAATCTGACTGAGACGGTTACTGTACAACAGAGTCGTCCATGCGTGGTCACTTTCTGATAATATTTTTTTAGATTATATTTACTTTTTTAAATATAGTTGTCAAGAATTAAGGGAATATATTTCAGTGCCCACTTACCTCACCCATAACGGAGCCCTATGAAGGAACGCGCTCCAATGCCAATCAAGGACATTGCAGCAAATGCCATGGTTTCTTGAGCACTATACCCAAACACTAGCATCACACACAATGTTCACAACACTTGTTGAGAACATCCATTACAGATATTTGGGTGACCCTAGCCCAAGTGGACCAGCTGACTGACCCTGGAAGGCCACCTCAAGCCCGCTCGTCTACAGGGATTCAAGGCTAAAGTGGTGTTTTATGGTTAGACCCCTCAACCACTAGGATCCTCTCCTCCTCTTCACAGGTCGCCACGCACGGCAAACACGTAGGTAGATGTTTAGATCCCAGAGAAAGTAAAGTGGAAGAACATAACCTTCTCCCATCAGTGGACTCAAAAGACAGCGAAATATGGTCTTCCTATAAGAAAACAGACAGACAGATAGACCTTCTCTGGGAGGTCCCTTCACCACGTACAGGAATCTACACTGAGAGGCCTAGATAGGTCTAGGACCTTCGCCCATGATATGAAGGCCCATGAAGTTTATTGACTTTCGAGCGGAGCGGAAGTGCGGTAAAATATCGACAGTTTCACTATTTCATGACTTTAAGGTTAAATGTTGTTGACAAAAAATCTTTTAATAGCATGTTATAATAGAAACAAAACATTAAATTTCCACAAAATAAATATTTAATTGTTCTTAACTTTATAAATGCGTTTGTGTGTGATTTTTAGAGCAAAGCCGCATAGAATTATCTGTTGTGTTCATCGAGGGGAATCGTACCCCTGAGTTTATGGTTGTAAATCCGAAGATTTATCGCTGTCACACCGGGAGACAATTATATAACTGAAAGATATTGAAGAACTGTTTTAGTTTTTGTTGCAAAAGCCTTTTGAGAAAACTGCATTTTGTTGTGTTCCCCAGTTATTTCCGTATGTTAACTGGTGTTACTATATTACTTAATGGTAACAATATTTGTATGAATTTTTTTACAATTCTTTATTTCTAAATATGTAGATTCAAATAAAACTCCAATGCATCAATGAGCAATATGGCCACAAGAGGTATAGGCGTAACTTTAAATTTTCATGGAATCGAGATTAATTTCATGGTTACCAAAACAATCTTCTTTATCATTAAAGTAGAGATAAGTAAATAACTTTAATTTTAAATTTAAATAATCTGGAGTTTATCATCATTGTCTTTTTTTACATATTAAAATATTTTTGTGATTTTGTTTTTTAAAAAACACACAACACCTGTGAAGATAATAAGCGTAATAATCTTATTTCTGTTGGTCAGAAAAGACGTTTTTTGGCTTACAAAAATTCAGTTGCATTCGTTACTGTTAGGTTAAAGTAGAATCTAAGAAATATTTTCATGGTAGGTTTATGTTTGTTTAACAGATCGAAACTATAAATCTTCTGTCAAGGTATTTTAATACAGCCAGAATAAAACTCTAAAGTTATTACATATAATTATTTAAATAAGGTTCCTTAAGCCTAAGGTAGGCCTAACCGTTTTACCTAGGTTCATCAAATTAACGTTCCAATAAGAACGACACTAAGTTCTATATTTTTAAATTACTTTTTTAGCTTCTTTTGTTTAATTTTAAAACTTGAGTTAGAAGTCAGGCTAAACCCTAGGACAATACCTTTTTTCTCAAACGATTCAGTTTTCGAATATATTGTTTAATAAAAAAAAATGTTTCGGTTGTCGAAAGTAAACTCGGTTCCCGAAGAAAGCTGTCGTGACCCGAAATAACCCGACTGATGACGTAATGCGTAATTTTTTGAGGTTGCAAACGGATTAATTTAATTTACAGTATTTTTTATGGGAAAAATTGATTCGGTTTTCGAACAGCCTTCTGGAATGGATTAAATTAGAGAACCGAGGTACCACTGTGTAATAAAACATCACAATTTGAAGGAAATCTATTCAAAAATAAAGTAATATCAAAGTAACCACCTTATCTGGAACCTTTAATATTTCAAACATTAGCATTAATTTATAAAAGTTTACACTGCTGAAGCTTATGTTAACTTTAACCGCGATTACTTATAACCGAAAACTCATGTAACAAAACACAAGGTATAGTTTTGTTTTTTCCTATTGTGTAAAGAAACTTACAAATTAGGATTTACTTTTTTTATCGTGTTTCGAAATGTACGGAGCTTGTAACATTAATCAGGTACTTGGTCATTTGTTTTTCATAGATGCGGTTACTAATCACGCCACTTCTTGTCTTGTGACGTTCCCATTGTTAGTTTTATGATCACGTGACAATACTTATAAAGATAAAAGCGTGAAAGACGTTACCATTAGAAACTATATTGATTTACAGTTCTTAATTACGTACCCAAGATATCATTCAGAACAGTATTTTTTCATGCCAGATTCCAGTGTGATATTTGAAATTGAATTAAGTCTTTTAAATATTTTAATCGTTTTTATAATTTGAATTTACTATTCTTAGCTGCTATTCTCATCAATACCATTTTTAAATTATCAGATATTTCGGCTTGTTATTATTTTCTGTTGCATTTCGTAATCACATCTATGTAAAATCCATAATAAATGTAATTTTTTGCCACTGTGAAATGTGTTGCCTATTTGGCACTTTTTTTAAATCACTACAGCCAATGAGGCACATGTATATTTTAAATCTCTCTCTCTTTTGCTTTGTTTTGGTCACCTAACATGTGCAATGTGCAAGCATGTCATGCATTTTTTTTTTACTTTTTTGTAATGTATTACTTTTGAGAACTTTCTAGTTGTTCAGAATAGTGTGCAGTTTATATAACACGTTGTTTGTTTGATTTGAATTTTCAAAGTGAATTACATGAGGGCTATCTGCGCTAGCCGTCCCTAATTTAGCAGAGTAAGACTACAAGAAAGGCAGCTAGTCATCATCACCCACCGCCAACTCTTGGACTGCTCTTTTACCAACGAATAGTGGGATTGACCGCACTTTATAACGCCCCCAGGCTGAAAAGGCGAGCATGTTTGGTGTGATGGGGATTCGAACCCACGACATTCAGATTACGAGTCGAGTACCTTAACCACCTGGCCATGCCAGGCCAACAAGTAGTCAAAAAGATTGTTAAGTTACTTCTACTCCTGTTATCTGTTGCTCAGTTCGTGGTTTGGTATGAAAGTAAAGATCAATTTTCTTCAACAACAGTTCAGATGCTTTCAAGGCGACAACCTCCCTTTATTTTCTGTTGGGAATTACCAGTCAAGTTAATGGCAGAATTCGCTCTGGAGAACTATGACAGTGCTCCTTTAATATGATGTTGTAACATAGTTTAATATTATTTAAAATTAAACAATATGGTAGATGCTTCATTCAGTAGAATTTGGAGAGGAATTAGACAGTTTAGATATGTAAAAGCACATGTATTTCAAGTTAAACAAGTACTCACTCTGTGTTGTATTTTAAAAAGGATTGTTTATTTTATTTCTGTTTATTTGCAATTTTTTTACAACTGCTGGAAATCCCATCTTTTTTCACACACAAGTACCAGTGGTATGATGTTGAGCATATGCGAATCAGAGTTAATACTAATGTGGAAATGTGACAAGGTCTCGCCACAATCGTTCCTTTATAGATATTGTACGCTTTTTTGCATGCAGACAACATTAAAATGGTGATTATTTGGTCACTTGATTAAATACTCTGATTCCCTACCTGAGTCATTCTTGACAGTCATCAGTCTAAACTGGACTGATGTATCAGTGAGGACTCTGCATGTTAGGTGTCAAAACACTTGAATATGTAAATACCTCATGAAGAGGTGTGTTTGTCAAAGCTCTGAGCATCAAACTGTGTAATGGAAAGATGTAAAAACAGAAAATGACCACTTCTAGTTTGAGCCCACCTGTTCGCAAGGTGGTATTGCTAACCATATCATACGAAATAGAGAAAACTTGGTCTGTTCATAGATTTCTAGAATGAAGAGGAACATTACTTTGATTAGGAACCATGTTAGTGACCTTGACTACGTTGAGTTGGAGTAAACTAGCTTGCTACATTGACATATGGTTAGTTGAATATGGAATCTGACAATTAGACTGGATCACTAGCTCTCTTAAACAACTACGTTAAGGATGTAGCTCGCCTTGACAGTTCAACAAACTGCTTAGTACTGACCTTTATCATCGACATTTTGGTGAAACCATTCCTTAATAGTGTGAAGAAATGGTGGAGCCAGAGAGGATGGTAAATAATCTTTCCAAATCCACGGCCATGTTGTACATACTCAAAAATAGATGAGCTGATGAGGGCGGGACATCACCATTATCAACAGGCAAAGAAGTACCAAAAGAAAGGGGTAATCTTTGACAAACATCTCAACTTTACCAGCCACATAAATACTCTGACAGCTAGAGCTACCAAAAGCAATGCTGTGAAAGGTGCAGCTGTAAATCGAGCTGAAGAACAGAACCTACTTATTGTATTGTCTATTCCATTCTGAATTATACAGCACCGATAACCAGTTTGATTGCTGTATAACGTGATAAGACTGAAAACGTACAAAACATGCTTAAGACTGGTCACAGGAAATAATTCAAGTTCTTCTATCAGTGCGGCATCACGTAACACCTACAGCATATGCAAGCAAAATTATACTCAGAGCCTTGCAGTGTAAAAAAAAGAAATGCATTGAATCATTATCCACCACAATCTAATCTTAGATATTTTAATTTAGCGTAAGTGGAAATGGAAAGCATGAAGGAAACTATCTTTTAAATAACTAAAAGCAATGAAACATAAATAGGCAATGTCACTAACAATACTTGCAGCTGACTCACAGGATACACTACATTAACATTGAGATTGATTGACTATCAAATGGATGGCAGAAAGCAAAGCAATTGAACAGCAAGATCACCATATGGATATACGTACCAGATCAAGCAGGACTAAAACTAACAAAAAGAAATCTGAAAAGCTTAGAATGGACGTTCCCTTATCAAATGCAGCATAACTCTGCTAGCACGATATTAATCTCCTTTGCATGTGGTAACCACATAAGTTCTTTACCTACATTCGGAGAGAAATATGCTGCTAAAAATTGAAAAACCATATGATGTAGCTATGAAAAGCAAGAAATGGGATTCAAAGTGTGGTATAAAGCTAGAATATCGCTGACAACATCAGTATAGGAATTTTCTTATGCTTCTTGCAAGAAATAAAGTTGTAAATAAGTGGTCAACAGTTGTTGCAGGGACCGCGGAACCCCACACTTTTGGCTAACAACCAGTTTTTTTCAATAGTGCAAAAAAAATGAAATGTCGCAGATAGATAATATTTTGATTCTTGGTTAAAATGAAATTTTCGTTATTCTGTTGCTTGGTACATCCTGCTGGTATCAATATCGTTTGTTTTACCCTATTTAAATTCCTACATGACTACACGAGGGGTGACGTAGGTGCGCGACATTAAAAAAAATAAAAATAAACGAGCGAGGCCTACGGCGTGCGTACGGATCTGTACTACATACCGTGCCCTGTTTTTTGATTGCACATTATGGCCGTTATCTTACAGACATGTAGACACACACTATATCAATCATGTGTGTGTTGTATGGGACTGTGCGCGCGTATTGTTGTGTAACTTCAAATAGAATGTGACGATGTTTTTTTTTATTCGTGGACCTTGCGTGCGTGGTGGCGAGCTATCACAACACACACGAATTCTAAGAACCGAAACAAAACGTAACACAGTATGCATAGGCATAACGTACATGTGTGCGTGATAAACTACACACGAAGTTGGCTCAGACTAATTCTAAAACCTACCAGGCGTCTCATTACGACTCCAAAATTTCCCTCAGATGCCTTGATACAGAATTTAAGCTCAATATGGATCATGCTTTTACCAGTGAGGATCAGGAGAGTGAGGTACAAAATAAACTTAGATTAAGAATTGTCAATTTGTTATTGGGCAGTTATGTTATGTATTGTAGCCTTGTAAGTTGTAGGATATCTATTTACAAATAAGCATTTAATAGGCCTACTGTGCACAACTCTGACACGCGGGATGGTTTTAATCAACTTCGGACACTCGCAGGGGTGTGGGGTTTTCTAAATTGTTAACTTTTGTTAAATTTGAGCAAATCCAATGAGAATGATGTTCAAGGTAATCCCACTTAATAAAGATCAGTAACCATGTGGGTATGGGTAATTATTTATAATTATTAATCAAAAAATATTAATAAAAGTTTAGAGTGGCAGCCCTGAATTTGATATTCAAAACATAAATAGAAACATGACCTGTACGTGAGACTGGTCTAAATTGTCAATATCCCGTTCCACCCCCCTCCCCCAATGCAATTACAATTTTACAGTTAAGATTTCCAGAAAATGCCGAGTCTTTGATAATTAAAGAAACTAGAACTTTGTGAATTTCAAGAATATGAACTACATTCACAAATCTATGTACAGGCATACAACTTTACGCACAGCTTAGTTTGATAAAGTGAAAACGCAACACAAAGTCATTTGGTTTGAAACATATTACTAAAATTTCATGTGTTTCGTGTGGCCTTAATCAAGTTCCATGTTTAATAATCAGGCTATGTCCACAGTCCTGTAAAATGTTTGATAACCTGAAATCTAGATCTTATATGTGGAAAACTTGAACATTTTGTGTCTGCTCAGTTAAACATGGTTAATTTTGCCAGTGGTAATAGATTCAGTGATTGTATCCACCAATCACATGGTCGGAAGATATTTTGGATTTAGCAGTGTGTAGCTGCCGTATCCGCCATGTGGTCACATTCATGTGTGCGTTCAAACTGCGCGGGCGGGGTTGGGGGAGAGGTACTCGCCTAATGGGTGTATGCCGCTCTAATAGGTTACTTTTTCCCAAGAAAACCATAAACATGGAGTATGATTTGTGCCGGAAAATCCTTAAATATGCCCCCCCAATCCATTTTGACCTAAATATGGGTAAGTTTATCGCTCAAAATGATATTCTTACAGTTCTCACCCGGAGTTCTCGCACCGATTCTCGCTCATGCTCGATGTGTACACGTTGCGCACACCCGTGATTTTAAATGTTGCGCTTGAAATTTAAGAATCACGATCACGCGTGTGCGCACGGCTCCGATCCTCGCCAGCCGGTCGGCCGCACGCAGCTAACTAGATAGCTTCGTACGGACCGGTGCGGATGGTATGTTATCAGCTAACTCGGTAGCTTCATATGGACCTGGATGGGTTCGTTATATGGGGTAATGACTTCCTGCGCATCATGGAGGATTCCACAATGGATGTGAATGTCGAACGTACCCCATAAAATACCCTTAAAATGGGTCAATTGTTCTTCTTAAAAATCCCTAATAATTAATGGGTACCCTTTCTGCCAAAATGACCCAAATGAAAATATAGGGCGATTTGAATTGGGAAACGTCCTACAGTCATTTCGTTTCGTATTTCAATAGGTCAGACCAAAGCCCCTTCCCAGAAAAAGAAAAGTACAGTCATCGATGGAAAAGTTCTGTGGTCCCAAGCTGCCTGTTAAACAAGGGAAATGTGAACAAACTATACAGCAGGCAGAGGTTCAGCAAAGCGGGTCGTCAGTAGAAACTGTTGGTCTATCGACAGCTTCAGAGGGCATCCATCCTTCTGTAGGTAGCAAAGCAAGTATGGATGACAGTTTACAGGCGGAATTGATAATCCCGTCAAAACCAAATCAACCACAAAATTTCCAGTACCCCAATAGGGAATGCAAGCAATTCAAAGGATCATTTCAGCCGTCATGGTACGAAGAAGTTCCTTGGTTACACTACATAGAGTTTTCAGATACGGTTCTTTGTCACACCTGCTTACTGGCAGAAAAAGAGCAGAAACTCAATGCAAAGTACAAGGAATCGGCTTTCCTCCGAGATGGCTTTTCAAACTGGAAGAAGGCAAGGGAAAAGTTTCGAGATCACCAAATGTCGCAGCACCATAAAATGGCAGAAGAGAATGAAATAGTTCTTTCCAAAACATGTTGTTACATTGGCGAAATGTTGGACATGACACTGGGAGAAGAGAAGAAAGAATCTAGGAGCAACATGGCCAAAATCATCGAGAACTTACAGTTCTTGGCTAGACAGGGTCTAGCTTTGCAAGGACACAGCGATGAAGAATCGAACTTCATACAACTTTATCACCTCAGAGCAAAGAACAATTTTAAAATGATTGAGTGGCTTAAGAAGAAAACCAACAAGTGTGTTACACATGATGTTCAGAACGAAATATTAGAGGTAATGGAATTGCAGGTGTTGCGAGATGTGGCGTCTTGTATCAGAAATGGTCGTTATTTCTCCATCCTTGCCGATGAATGCACTGACGTTGCAAACAAGAAACAGCTTACAATATGTGTTCGATGGATTGACGACAATCTGGAACCCCACGAGGACTTCATCGGATTTTATGAAATCCCCACCATAAAGGCAGATACCATCGTATTGGCCATCAAGGACGCGATAATTCGGATGAACTTGACCCTGACCAACTGTCGGGGCCAGTGCTACGATGCCGGATGTCCTATGGCTGGATCACGAAGAGGTGTTGCTGAACAAATTCTCAAAGATGCTCCTAAGGCACACTATACATATTGCCATGAGCATGCCTTACATTTGGCAGTATGTGACGCAACAAAAGGGTCTAAGTTGTTAGCTGATACTCTAGATATCACATACGAAATCTGCAAGCTTATAAAATTTTCACCAAAGTGTCAAGGTCTGCTCGAAAAAATAAAAGCTAACATCAACCTAGAAACAGCAGGTCTAAAGGTGATTTGCCCAACTCGCTGGACAGTTCGCGGCCAGAGCTTCGACCGCATCATTGCCAACCACAAAGCGCTTCTCTTGGAGTGGGACGTTTGTCTGGAAGATCATCTAGACTCTGAAATGAGGGCACGAATAATAGGTGTCAGATTCCAAATAGAGAAATTTGAATACTTCTTCGCTCTTCATCTTGGTGTCGCCGTGTACTCTTTGACGGACAATTTGTCAAAAACATTGCAGAAGACCTGCATGTCTGCAGCACAGGGGCAACAAAATGCAAAACTGGTAGCAGGTGTTCTTGATAAAATGAGGAATGATAGTAATTTTGACAAGATATATGAAGAAGTGCACCGAAAGGCAATGGAGCTCAACATTTTCGAACCTCAAATGCCAAGACAGAAGAGAGAGCCCAAGCGTTTTGAGGTAGGAACCGGTGAGCCATCGTTCCCGTCGTCTCACAAGGAATTCTACAGAAGGCAGTACTTTGAGGTTCTTGGCCTTGCCATTAACGCAATCAACCGTCGTTTTGATCAGCCAGGCTTCCAGGCGTATCGACATATGGAAGATCTTCTCTTGAAATTTCTTTGAGAAGAGGATACTCCTGATGAGCTGAAGTACTTGGCGGACAAATACGGTGATCATCTGGACATCCTTTCTCTCAAGGCACATCTACCTCTCCTCAATGGACTGTTACACGGTGACTCTGAAGATCGTCACTTTGAATGCTTCAACGACATTTATCATAATGTTTTAATTATATTTGTTGTAAATAGTCTGCTATGGCCGAATTATCATTATTTTTACTTCTTCTACATACTTAATGTAAACGATATGTTAGATCACGTTCTGTGTCTCTATTACAGTTTCTTCCATGTCAACATTTAATGCTTCAGTAAGGTACATCATTAGGCTATTAAAACAATGAGGTGGCATTCAAAGATTTATAAATATAACGAAGTGATCTTAACACATTCGCATGGGATACTATGTATGTGCCTTGCATTGTTCCTGTAGTAGACGTTATTCAGGGTTAGGTAAATACAGTTTTCTTTCAACGTTTAATGTCAATGCTCAAGTTATTCTACAGAATAGTAATTTCTGGTGTAGAATGGAATGTTGGTAGGAGACCAGGGTTTATATATTATTTTGTAAGTTTTTGAACTTTAAAAAGAGACCCATCTATTATGTATATGCTTAACCTGTAGACGGTGTTAGATTTTTTAATTAGTTCTATTAAGTTTCTAAGTCTTCTTTGTGGGTACAAAGTTGTAATAAAATGTAATAGTGAGTTTCTAAATGTAGGGTTTTCTCCCTAAAAAGAAAATTGTTTACTTCACGTCTGATATACATATCTTGATGTGTGAGTGTGTGATTGTGTGCATAATAATTCGTAAATATATCAGTTAGAAGCCTCTTATAAATGAAGTTATTAATGACAAGAATTTTATAATCTTTCTTTTTCAGATATATCATCAGAGAAAACAAAGCAGGTAGAAGTTATTAAACACTTAAAATCCTGCTTAAAAAAACATCTGTTGTTATGGGAACCTTTGACTTTCCTAACGAACGTAACATACTGTATGAGATACTAGAACTTCCACTTATTTCAAAGGTTATCGCCTTGTGATTATTATACTGTGACGATTATTCTTACCATGTATAAATCAAAAGTAGGCGATGTCTAGTTCGGGCCGGCATGGCCAGGTGGTTAGGACGCTCGTCTCGTAACCTGAGGGTTGCTGGTTCGAATCCCCCTCTCACCAAATACGCTCGCTCTTTCAGCTGTCGGGGAGTTATAAAATGATGGTCGATTCCACTATTCATTGATTGAACAGTAGCCATAGAATTGGCTGTGGTTGTTGTTGACTAGCTGCCTTCCTTTCTTCTAGTCTTACACTGCTAACTTAGGAACGGCTAGCACAGGTAACCCTCGTGTAGCTGTGGGTGAAATTCAAAAACAAACAAACCCATGTCTAGTTCTGCATATTTAAAATCAGGACGAATAGTGAATATAACTGTCGTTTCGAACGAAAACAAAACGATTAAAAGAGATATCTGTGTTGTTCGTCCTTAATTTTCAAGTGGTAGATTAGAAAGTAGCTGGTGAACACCATCCGCTACAAACGTATGAGCTACTGTAATCGAATTACGTTATTTCACCGAACTCTCAGCCTGAAAAATCAAGAGAGTAAATTCACAGCAACATAATTCGAACTGCGAACCTATTTTAATTCCTAAGTCACGCTGATAAGAGAAACATAAAACATTCTGTATGTGCACCTAATTAAACAGCAAATCTACTGATACATAAAATATAGATCAACTAGATAGTGAACCCCGAATAAACATAATTACTCATAATTGTACTTCCACTCGAAATAAACGTTTATTCATGTTGCATTTATATTACACTTGAAATATATAGTTATGTATATTAAAAGTATATTGTAATTTGAATACACAGTCCACTCTTCTGAAATAAATTCAAATCTACTTTAAGTTTGATTCTTTGACATTAAAGATTAAATTCTTTAACGGACTAATTTATAATATTCAAAATGATTTTATTATATTTAAAAAATAAACAAAAATAAACAAATGTGTTTTACAGTCTGAAGAGTATGAACTATAACTAAGTTACAAGTTCTGATGGACCAAGTGGTTAACGAATTTTCTCTTAGGTTGTCACGTACGCAAAGTAATGTTATCTGTATACACACACTGCTGGCCGAAATCATAAGGCCAATGAACATAAGGAAAAAATAGGCATTTTGCGATGTTAGACTCAATCACTTATTTGAGTAGCACTTCGAAAGATGAAAATAAGAAAAGGAAAAATAAAAAACATTTTCAGCATTTTATAGGGAAAATGTGAACACTATGAAATTAGCACAAATACTAGCTGGCCAAAAGTTTAAGATAATACCAAAAATAAGTCCTAAACAGTGTAGGAAATGCCCAACAAAAGGTCTCAGAAGTAAGTTGCACGGCCGTCATTGCGAATAATTGCAAACATTTGCTTTCGCATGGTCGATATAAGCGTTTGCAGAAGGCTGGCTGGAATGTTATTCCAAATAGTGAAGATGGCTTCACGATGATCAAACACTGTTTCGAATTGACGTCCATTTCTATAGACTTCCCCTGCCATACACCTCCAAACATTTTCAATGGGTTCAGTCCCAGAAAACACGCTGGATGGTCCAAAGGAATCACGTTATTCGCCATGGAAAAGTTCTTTGTCCTGACATTGGCATTGTGGATTGCAGCGTTGTTCTGCTGAAAAGTTCAGCCATTTCCACACAAGCGAGGGCCTTCAGTCAATAAGGATGCTCTCTCCAACATGGCAATGTAGCCAGCTGCTGTTTGACGCCCCTGCATAACCTGAAGCTCCATTGTTCCATAAATGGAGAAAGCATTCCAGATCATGATGGAACCTACTTCATTGTGTCGTGTATAAAATGTCTCCGGTGGGATATCATTATCGTACCAGTAACGTTGGAACTCATTTGGACCATCCAGGTTAAATTTTTTCTCATCAGAGAACAACACCTTTTTCCACTTTTCTACGTCCCATGTTTGGTGCTTCTCAGCAAAGTGTAACCGAGCTGTTTCGTGGTGTGGAAGGAGGCTTGACCTTTGAAAACGTTTACAGATGTTAAAGTTTTTTTCTCGTAGATACCGTCTTATTATTCTTGAGCCGCATTCTGCGTCCGTAAGGGCCTTAAACTGGTTCGACGATCGGCTGGTGTCTTGCCGGACAACCCGTCGAATCGTCCTGCTCAACGCCGGCGAAATTTTCTTGAGCCGACCACATGAAATCCTCGTTCCGTATCCCTCGGGGTCTTTTAAGAAATTTTCAACAGCAGTTTTACAACGCCCAATCTCACTAGCAATGGCACACTGAGAGAGACCTTGCTTTGCAGCTCGACAATCCTGCCACGTTCAAACTCTGTCAGCTTTTAGCCTTTGCCATGTTTTTACCCAATGTAAAACAGGAGATGTCAGTGGGAAATGTTCTCAACGCTTTTGCTTGAACATAAATTACTAAATTTCGTTTCGTGTTTACCGATTAATGCTTCGTTTCAATATGGTCTGAAGCTTTTGACCAGCTGGTATTTAGGCTAATTTCATAGCGTCCACATTTTCCATATTAGATGCTAAAAGAGTTTTTTTATTTTTGTTTTCCATTTTCTTATTTTCATCTTTCGATGCTTTACTCAAATAAGTGGTTGAGTCTAACAACGCAAAATGCATATTTCTTTTTTATGTTCGTTGGCCTTAAGACTTTGGCCAGCAGTGTATATTAGACGTATATTTATATTGATAAATCTCATTATAGTTGAAAATAATTTAACATTAATATTATTTGTTCTCCACTTGTATTCACCGAAGTGTCGTTAAATTATAAAAATAACAAACCATCATAGATTTATATCAAGGACAGAATAATATTTGCATTAGATATTGCTAGGCGAAAATATTAAAAACTGCATACGTGATACTTAAAAATAAGATGAGTTCAATGTATTCCTAACATTTGTTAATCATCAAAGTTTATCCTCCTATATACAGATATCGATTATTTGATGAAAAGAAATTTATTCCAGGTAAATTTTATACAAATATATCTAATTAAACACTGGAATATCCCACCTTTATTTCGTAGATTTGAACTCCCGTCATACCAAACACACTTTCAGTTCAGCTGGGGGGGGACTGTTATAATATGATGATCAGTCTCACTATTTATTGGTAAAAGTGTAACCCAGTTGTTAACATTGGGTGATGTTGATTATATGTCTTCCTTTTCTAGTTTATAACTCCTAAGTTAAGGACAATTAGCGCAGATAACCCACATGTAGCGTTTTGGAAAGTTAAAAAAACCTAGCCAAATGTAGCATTTATGAAGTTACGAAAACTGGTGAAGTACTGAATAAACATTTTGAAACTAGAAAGACGTTTCCATATGTTTTCTAAATCAAATAGGACACGTTAGGTTTGAAAAATATGTGTATCGGTTAATGTATATTATATATTTTTCTTTATAGTTGTTTTTCAATCACCATGGTGAAGATATATATTGATAGATTTGAAGAACACACACCAGTGATGTGTATTAGTTACTATCAAAGAGTCATGGTGTTATAGTTGTTTGTTTTGGAATTTCGCACAAAGCTACTTGAGGGCTATCTGTGCTAGCCGTCCCTAATTTAGCAGTGTAAGACTAGAGGGAAGGCAGCTAGTCATCACCATCCACCGCCAACTCTTGCGCTACTCTTTTACCAACGAATAGTGGGATTGACCGTCACATTATACGCCCCTACGGCTGGGAGGGCGAGCATGTTTAGCGTGACGCGGGCGCAAACCCGCTTGGCCATGCCGGGCCAATTGTTTGTTTGTTTTGTGTATTAGTTGCTATTAAACAGTCATGGTGTCATAATTGTTTATTTGTTTTGTGTATTAGCTACTATTAAGTAGTCATGGTGTTATAATTGTTTGTTTTGAATTTCGCATAAAGCTACAGGAAAGCCATCTGCTCTAACTGTCATTAATATAGCAGCGGACGACTAAAGGAAAGGCAGCTTGTCATCACCACACACCGCTAACTTTTGGGCTACTCTTCAATCAAAGAATAGTGGAATTGACCATGAATTAAAAATTCTCCCACGGGTGAAAGGGCGGGAATGTTTGATGTGATGGGGACTCTAACTCGTAACTCTCAGATTACGAGTCCAGTGCCCTCCTACCCACGTGGCCATGCCGGGTCAGCTAAACGCAACCATTCATGTCATCTTTTTCTTCAATACTTTCTAAGTGTCGATTTTCAATTATAATTTTATCTGAAACTTTAATTCTTGTATTTGAAAATCAGGAAAACAAATTTTGTGACGTAGTTTACGTGACCCTCAAATACACATTGAATATTTAGTCAATATTTATGCCAACATGTAAATATTCTAGCACGTTTAATTTCACAGGACGAACTTCAAGATGTAAAGTACATCACATCTATTAAACCCTGTGTTATCGAAGTATTTCATGTAATATCAGGACTCTTCAGTTTAGCTGGTATACGGTAGATCTAGTAGTTGTTGAGACACTACTCGTGCTGTCAAATTGATTGAACAATATTTTTTTTATGTTTGAACTTATTTAAATCATGACATTTGTCAATGTTATTAAAGTTATTAGCCACTAAACCTAATGTCAGGATTTATCAGTATAATACAGTTTATATAAATAAATATAGATCTTCTCTTGATGAAATTCACTTTTGTGTAAATGTACCAAAACAAATTCAGTATTTGTAATTATTGTTTCTATTTCAGTGACAAAAAATCCAAAAAATCTCTGAAGAAGTTTCTCCACCGTTTACGAAAATCTGTTTCTCGTGAAATGGAGAAATATTATGTTTCGTCATTTTGAAGATCTAAACGATCATGTGACACTGAGGTAACCAATGTGTGACGATCTGTAAGTATCTGGTTTTTATGATTTTAGTAGGATACTGAATTTTTATACTGCGTATATAGAACGTGATGTATTGTATTACAAGAAGCAAGTTTAAATTCATTAATTGTAGCTATTAAGAAGTGGTCAGGCCATGGCCTTACCGCTTTCAAAAACCTACGTTTCTGACTACACACGACTGAATAATCATTATTTCTTAGATGACGATTAAACACTTAAACTTTGTGGGTAAGTGGCTTTACAGAGAATGTTGGGTTTGTTTTCTGTACTTTTCTGATACAACTGGAAGTCGTACTGACTACTTAGACATATTTTACCTGGTGAAATGACGATATTTGGTTAGTAGTCAAGTTATTACATAAAAGTGTTCTTTATACAATAATCATTATCTGATCCACAAAATGGTATTATTAGCATGAACTTTATCGGGGCACCAGTGATCTAGAAACAAACTCCTTTTGATATTATATGTGTAGAGAAAGATAAATTCTAACTTACAATGGATATTTAGTTGGTGTTTTTGGTTTTAGACTATCATACATTTGAACAGAAATATGTTAAAGGTCGAGAGTTCATAATTTTCCTAGCCATTCTGGAATGTCTCTGAATAGATTTATACTGATAATTTCAATTGAAATTACTTACTGGATTTATCTACATTTTGGCTCAAATTGTAGACACTAAGAGACACTTGTTTTTATGTTTTTTACCAACATCCGTGTGGCATGACACTAATTGCATACTTTAACTTTTAATCCATGTTAATATAAAAGAAAAACAACAATCTGTACTTTAACTACAACTGTTTTCTCCCCACGTGACGTATCAAACCCCACTCACGTCACTCTACACCGGAGTATACTAATAATATGGTATCAATTCTCAACCACTCTCCGAATACAGAGCGCCTCTTTTTATTTTAATTGCGGTGTAAGAGAGCCTTTGGTGATCTTCTGTTTTAACCATTTGCAATATTATACTGTAGGGTGTTATCTGTCTGTCTCTCAGTCAGTAAACACTAAAATGATGCCATATAAGGGGTACTTAACGTTATAATTTGTACTGTCGTGACGTTAGTGTAACGTGCACATGCCATAAATCACGAAAAGAATTATAAACTGTACGATACAACACAACATGACGTATGAACTTGAAAAAATATTTTTCTTACTCTTCATTTTGTTTTTATCTGCTGTTGAAAGAAAACACGTTAGAGGTCGTTTCACCAAATATCTAGTTTATTAATATATTTCGTAAGTTAGAATTTAACGAAAGATAAAATGATTATATATTCAACTTATTATTTTGTAGTTAATTCATTACAGGGAAAACAAAACTAACCTGGCAAGTATCATGGTATAATATCTCAGAAAATAAGGTAAGAGATAATTTCAAAATACAATAACAACTATTTCTAACTGATGATTATGTTTTACCAAAGGTCGAAAGGATGAAGTTATTAAAAGTCAAAATTTACCTTATGTAAAAGTTACTGTTATTGTATTTTAATATTATTTATTCAACCTAGCAGGTTCCTTACCAGATATTAGTGGCCCGACATAGCCAGATGGTTAAGAAACTTGACTCGTAATCTGAAGGTTGCCGGTTCGAATCCCTGTCACACCAAACGTTCTTGCCCTTTTAGCTGTGGGGCATTATAATGTGATGGTCAATCCCACTATTTGTTAGTAAAATAGGAGGCCAAGAGTTGTCAGTGGGTGGTGATAACTAGCTGCCTTCCCTCTAGTCTTACACTGCTAAATTAGGGATGGCTAACGCAGATAGCCCTTGAGTAGCTTTGCACGAAATTCAAAACAAACAAACAAAACCGAACCTTACCATTTAATTAAATTATCCTTAAAGACAATAATATCATAGAATAAGTAAAATTAAAAGTATATGTCAGTATTAAGTTCCTAAATAAAACCCACACATTACATCTAATGAAACATGAACACGTAACTGTTACACTGATCTAAAACCACTGTATTTATACTTATGACCTGAAAATAAATACTAAGTATGAAATACCAGTGATCTATTGTTAACACTGTTGCTACAAATACAAATGTTTAAAACCAATTATTAAAGATGTATTTATATAAAAACGTTTAACAACAAAATCATTATCTCTGTAGGTTTTTATTTTGCCATCCAAGTAAGTCTGACAGAAATGAGGTAAGTATTATGATATTTATTCAATCTGGAATCCTATCCCAGCATATTTGGACTTGGATAGAAGATCGTCACAGTACGTTAGAGATAACAACTTTCCTATTGTTCTGCAGACTACTGATCTGTCTCTTGAAGAGGCTCAGAAATTAATCAGTGTCTTATCCAATGCACTTTCTGATTTTACTACCTTGGAAAACATTTCAGTATTTCTGTACAAGCTTTGGCTACTTTACATCTAAAGTCTGATATATCAACAACTTTGGTACACAAGAGTTAGAAAAGAACTCTCACACCCTTCAATGAAGCTTCTTGGTTCTTCTTCATAAGGTAACAAATAAAATTAACAGCGTTATCTTTAACTATTTGCTGGGCTCGAGGGATAGATTGACTTCCCTCAACATCAGGATGTTTGATGGAAGGTATTTCATAACAGTGAGATCCAATAGCTCAACATCTCCATGCAGAGGCTGACAAAGATGTTTCAAACCGATAAAAGCTAACAGTGAAATATCTGGTCTCTTCTTTCGAGTATTTTCAATCTGATGATGACTGTCAAAGAACAAACATTTTTCAGTTTCTATTTTTGCCAGTTCTGTTAACTGCTGGATAACATGTTCAATGAGATGTATATTAAATTTCGGAGTAAAACCTTCCAATAAGGTAGTAAAATCAGAAAGTGCATTGGATAAGATACTGACCTGTCTCTTGAAGAGGTTCAGAAATTAATCAGTATCTTATCTGCTTGTCTGCTGACATTATTTTGTTTTACTTCTGGGTTCTTTCTGGTTCATTGACCAGCATTGAAAATATTTCCAAGCTAAAAACCCTATAGTTAACCTCAGCATGTCGTACCAACCTATGCAGCCATTCAACCATTTCAGCAAATGATCCAGTTGTAAAACATTTCAGTATCTCTATACATGTTTTGGCTACTTTACACCTAAAATCTGATATATCAACAACTTTGGAACACAAGTGTTAGAAAAGAACTCTCGCACCCTTCAATGAAGCTTTTAGTTTTTTCCCAAAGACGGGTATCAAGAGCAAAAAGTTCAAGAAACACATGTGATGAAAACGATTCTCCAAATCTATGTGGTAGATTGTGTATGTACATATTTCATGTGAAGAGTGTTTAGAATAGGGACACCTTAGAGATGTCTCGCTTATTAGAGTTTAAATGGTTTTTAAAATTCATGCTGATATTGGTATTGGTAGAACAGATTGTGTATTTTTAAAGTGTAATATTTAAATGGTTTTTAAAATTCATGCTGATATTGGTAGAACAGATTGTGTATTTTTAAAGTGTAATATTTTACTTTATAAAATGCTGATATTGGTAGAACATATTGTGTATTTTTAAAGTGTAATATTTAAATGGTTTTTAAAATTCATGCTGATATTGGTAGAACAGATTGTGTATTTTTAAAGTGTAATATTTAAATGGTTTTTAAAATTCATGCTGATATTGGTAGAACAGATTGTGTATTTTTAAAGTGTAATATTTAAATGGTTTTTAAAATTCATGCTGATATTGGTAGAACAGATTGTGTATTTTTAAAGTGTAATATTTAAATGGTTTTTAAAATTCATGCTGATATTGGTAGAACAGATTGTGTATTTTAAAGTGTAATATTTAAATGGCTTTTAAAATTCACGCTGATATTGGTAGAACAGATTGCGTATTTTTAAAGTGTAATATTTGAGTTTATAAAAGTGTAGAGTGAGGGAATTTCTCAGTTTTTTAAATAAAATTACTTTGAAAAATTGGTTCTTGGTCTGACCTGAAATTAGTGTGCATTAGTGTGAAGTAAGGAATAGGAGCAGAATTGGAGAATACTATCAAACTCCAAACCATCACACTCCAAAGAAAAGTGTTATTTCTTCAGTTTCGAAGAGGGCAATTAGCACATCTTCTGGTGTGATTAGCAACAAGACCTTTCAAAATCCTCTTGATGTCAGTGATATTCCCTTTGTTGAACCAAACTGTGAGAAAACAAAAGACAGATAAGGGAGAAGACAGTTGCATTCCCTCTTGTCTAAACTGCTAAATTAGGGACGGCTAGCGCAGATAGCCCTCGAGTAACTTTGCCCGAAATTCAAAAACAAAACAGATATCAAGACAAAGCTAGTTTAGACGCTATTTAATCTTGTATCAATCGACATTTTTTTATTTCAAACTTAAGTAAAAGTTACTTGAATCATTAATTGGTTTTCAAATCAGAGACGGATTAAGCGTTTTACATCGTATTTGAAAAGATTTTATCTTAACGTTTTTAAATTTCTCTTTATTAGTTTTACTTTTTGAGCTAAAAAATAAAGTTTGTAGAATACCTGTTGTGGGCCTGTCGTAGATACCCCCTTGTTAAGTTTAAACCCACACACAAACATATTTTATTTAGTGAATAAAACCCACCATCAATTCTTGAACCTCCCTTTCATGTCGTGGCAAAAACGAGAAAAAGATTCAGTTCATTGTTATTATTTTTTATACCAAAAACACTTGAATAACATTCAACATAACCATTATGATTTATTTGTTAGAATTATGAATTGTCAGTTTGGGAAATCCTTACTTATAGAAAATGATGAAGAGTACTGGGACAGAACATCAGTTTCATCACTGAAAGGGCGAGCATGTTTGGTGTGATGGGGATTCGAACCCACGATCTTCAGATTGCGAGTCGAGTGCCTTAACCGCCTGGTCATGCTGGACTCACTCGGGAGTTACAAATTTACATAAAATTTAGAGATTTATAGAAATATCTGAGACAAAACAGAAAGAACGATAACACCCAGAACAATATTTATTAGAAATACAGGGTGTTCGGAAAGTCACTGTGCACTTATATATTTATTAACAGACATGTTTCAATATCGAATAGGAGGTAAATATGAATGATAATTGCAAAAAATGTTGAAAGTGACCCCCGTTGGCATCAATACAGGCTTGGATCCTTCTTATTTTGTTTCTAAACATCGCTATCAGTTGCTGGCTTGAAATAGACTGAATGAATGCTGTTATCGCTGTTTTCAAAACTAAACAGTGACTTTCCGAATACAGGGATGAAGGTAATATTGACAACAGTAAGATACACATTTAGTACGAAGTAATCCAAATGGGTGTATAGCCATTTCAAAACTACCACTGACAACAGGTGACAGGATGAAAGGTTTTAAGTGACAATGAAACACACACAACGAGATGACCAAAGTTAGAAACGTGTACTTTTAGCAGGTGCATTCTATATCGAATTATTTAGTAAGGATGAAAGACATTTTGTTTGATGGGATAGAGAAAAATGGATCAATGGAATATTCACAACAATGGTTTGGATTTCACAATTAACATGTTTTACGCTGAATAGTCTTATATAAAAACTGAGAAAATTAATTAAAAGGCTTAGCTGAACTGTGGAGAGTAATACGGGACATTTGTAACGATAATCCACAATTAAATATTGACAAACGGTAGAGCACCATGAGAATACGGTGTAATGTTTCATGTGATGAGAAGGTCTCACATCAAAATGATAATTACGCCCCTCGTCATGTTGACAAAACGTTAAAATTCCTTCACTATAGATCTCTTTTAGTAGGATGGTCAAATTCCTGAACTCTTTATGGTTGTTATTCTGTTAAAGATCTCAATGCCGTAAGATAAACCAGATAGTAAAACTTGTGTCTATAAAGATAGTAACGAAAATGGTACACTACATGGAAATTTCTAAAAACGCTTTATCAAAAGTGTAGCATCTTTTTACGCAGTTATTTCATGATTTCCTTATAAAGAAAAAAAGAATTTCCTTTCTCTCCTATTACACTATTTTTTCTAGTGATGGTGAGCTTTTGGTAAGATAACACTGGTATTGTGGCAAAACTTTCTTTTGGAATACTTAAATGTCTTTTTTTCTCTCAATCTTATCTTAATCATTGGGATAAAATATTATGGTATGGAAATCTATACTCTAACATACTCCATTGATAATTAAAGAGTTAAACAGCAGTATCAAATCATATGGCATGGTAATCTATACTTTAACATACTCCATTAATAGGTAGAGAGTTAGACAGTAGGATAAAATCATATGGTATGGTGATCTATACTCTAACACACTCCATAAAATAGCAATGGGTGATAAGCAGTGTCGGAAAAGTCCCTAGTAACGGGGGGTAAGCAGTGGGGAAATGTCCCAAGCAACAAGGAGATAAGCAGTGGGGGAAATGCCCCTAGCAATGGGGGTAAGTAGTGGTGGAAATGTCTCTAGTATCGGGAGTAAGTTGTGTGTCAAATGGCCCAAGCAACGGGCGGGTAATCAGCGGGGGAAATGTCCCAAGCAACAGTGAGGTAAGCAGTGAGGGAAATTCCCTGAAAACGGGGTAAGCAATGGGATGTCCCTAGCAACGGGGTTAAGCTGTAAGAGAAATGTCCCTAGCAACGGTGGGTTTAGCAGTGGGAGAAATGTCCCTAGCAACGGGGAGAGAGCAGTGGGGGAAATGTCCCAAGCAACAAGGGGGTAAGCAGTGTTAGAAATGTCCCTATCAACGGGGGTTAAGGAGTGGGTGAAATATCCCTAGCAACGGTGAGTAAGCAGTGTCGGAAATGTTCCTAGCAAAGGGGAAAGCAGTGTCGGAATAGTCCCTACCAACGGGGAGTAAGCAGTGTCGGAAATGTCCCTAGCAACGGGGGTAAGCAGTGGGGGAAATGTCCCTACCAACGGGGGTTAATCAGTGTCGGAAATGTCCCTAGCAACGGGGGGTAAGCAGTGTCGAAAATGTCCCTAGCATCGGGGGGTAAGCAGTGTCGGAAATATCCCTAGCAACGGGGTAAGCAATTTTGGAAATGTCCCTAGAAACGGGGGTAAGCAGTATTGGAAATCTCCCTCGCAACATTTGGGTAAGAAGTGTTGGAAAGGTCCCCAGCAACGAGGTGTAAGCAGTGTTGGAAAATACTGATGATGATGATGATGAGACTAATGATGATAAATATGATGATACTAATGATGATGATGATACCAATGATGATGATGATACTAATGAAGATGATGATGATACTACTGATGATGATGATGATACTAATGATGATGACTATGATATTAATGATGATACTTATGATGATAATACTAATGATGACACTAATGATAATGATGATGATGATACTAATGATGACACTAATGATAATGATGATACTTGATCGTCAGCTTTTAGATTATTATAATCAAATCACAAGTTCGCCAGTTCTTAGACTATTATAATTACATCACTTGACCGTCTATTATAAGCAAATCACTTGACTACCAACTCTTGGACTATTATGATTACATCATTTGACCATCACTCTTACGGTATACTGAAAACCACAAAGTGCTTGCGCGATTTGTTTCTGCAATGGGATGCGAACCACGAATCCACAATCCAACACGCTAAGTGCTAAATCACGTCCTGCCCAGAGAGAACGAGCGAGCCACATAAGAGGAAAAATGTACTTAAGTAAAGACAAATGTTGGAAGAGAATTCTTCTTTAGATACGGTGTGTTTTGTTTACATTTATATTGCATTAAAATATTGTAAATAAACAATGTATATCAAAACTTTGTGTTCTGATGTCATTTGTGTTATTTATACGATAAAACTTAAATCATCAATCTCATACACTGGCACAGTTTTCTTTATTCTTATACAAGACGGTAGAGTACGTTTTGACACTGGAAATCCGATAAATATCTTTAATGGTTTATGTGCAACATGTGTGTTTCACACGTCTCACGCTACTGTTTAAAAGAGCAATATTTAGAATGTGAAATTATATTGAAAATTGCTTCGGTCACGGATGACGTTATTCACAGTTCCTGCTCCTAAAGGACAAGAAAGGATGTTTAGTTACGTACAGGAGAAAGTTATTCGTCAAGAAGAAAATGATCGAAACCGAAAAAGTGCATTGATTGTCTACCGAGAAACCACGATAGCTCAGAAGAGAGTTTTAATATCAATAACAGTGGTTGTACACGCACGACACAACCTCGGACATGCGCATTTTATTTCACAGAAGATGTTTATCTTCTGTTTACTTACGAAAGCTTAAAGAAATTTAGGTGTATGTTTTTTTGACAACACTGGGAAAAGTCGGCTATTTCTATAATTCGTTTTTGGTTTGTTTGTTTGTTGTTTTTTTGACGAACTTTAGAAACATTTCTATCTCAAAAATCTAACCGCATCTTGACCATTTGGCACGATCGCGAAATCTAATATAAGAATCAGAGTACTTTATTTCTATGAGGGAGTTAATGTGGACAACATTACATTCGAGAAAGGTAGTGCCACAATAAAGATTTTCTATCAGAAATTGGGTCAAAGATAAAACTGTCTCAGGTCAACACTACATTCCAAAAAGGTGGTGCGGAAATACAGATTACCTATTAGAGATTGGGTCAAAGATAAAATATTTCGGGTCAACACTACATTCGAGGAAGGTGGCGCCGCAATAAATATTTTTTATTAGAGATTGGGTCAAAGATAAAACTATTTCAGGTCAACATGACATATGTAATTGGTTTGACTATGACTAATTTCTTCAATTTCATGTTTCTTGGAAGCAAGTGCACCTTTGATATTGATATATAAGACTGTGAATTTAAGATATTATACATCCATTGATCAATTGTACAGTTAATAAACTGTGATAAGTATAGTGTGCTGTGTTTTTTATAATTGTTTACCATCAATTCCATACAGTCTTTGGTATTTCTTGATTTTAAATATTCTGTAATGAAGTATTTTTCTTCCTCCGTTATTTTTTTATTTTCCGCCAAAAGGCCGACCCGCCCTCGCCACTGTCTGGAAAACGCTATCCTAAGAGGTTTATTCATCTTGTTGAATGTTTTAAGGAATATGATAGCACTTAAAACCGATAAACATAAGAGATGAACTTTTATATACACGTTAAAAACATATTAAATACATATTTAAATACATTTTTTTTTCATGTTGGAATTTTACACAATGTAAAATATTTACACCTTTTCGTGATGACGACAAACCCACTTGAAGTAAAAAATATATGTCAAGATGGCTGGTATGAGTATTAACACAAGTAAAGCAGAGAACAACGTTTCGACTTTCCCAGGCCATCTTCAAACTAATACCCGTCATGAAATATAATTTTACAGCTCTTTCGTAAATAATTTGTCAATGTAAACTTCATTTTATAAATTGGCCGAATTTTAAGTGAGGGATTTGTTAAATGTTTTAAATTTTTATTTCTACGCTGATAGGTTTTGATAAATAACATTCTCAGAGGAGTAAAGGCAAATTAAAAGTGGGGGCAAGGTTCATTTGACCAAGTAAAGTGAGGGAATACACATCAAAGTCGTGCATACTGAGGCCAGAGTTTAGGGCACGCTTAAGAGCCCAAGAAGCTCTTTATTCGTTCTCCCACTTTTCCTGACAGTTTTCTGAATTTTTGTGCCCTTTAAATGGAACATATTGAAAAATAGGGATTTCCTGCACTGATAACAGCTGTATAAAAATAAATGTTACAATCAAAGAAAAAACAGCTTTAACTGTTCTCTAGACAGACAAACTTCTGGAAATATAATCTTAAAAAGCAGTGTTTCTTCCTGTTACCTTCACAATGTTCCAGCAACAGCATAATCTTTATTTAAATTTTCTTACAAAAAGCGAGCTACCACACAATGTTGTTTTTCTCTTTGATTTTTTTCTCAAAACAGTCAAATGAACTTCTTGTGTCATATGTTGATTACAACTCATTATTATTTGTTTATTTACACTGGTTGTTGTTATTTGTTTAATGCAATTTTAGAAGGAACTGAAAATTTATTTCCTAAAAATATGATTACAAAGGCTCCTGGTTAAAATTATGATTTATGCTAAATGAAAACAACGTAATACAATAGTAATTCTAAATATTCGTAATTATGTTGGCAACTTATACAACAACAATTTAGTGCAGATTTCGAAGACTAAGTTGACAGTTAATTTCAGATTATCTTAATTTGTTTCCTTCTTATTTTTAAACACAAAACTGCACAGTAGGTTATTTGTTAGCCAAGGGTATCGAAACCCGATTATTCACATTTCAGGCCCAAAGACCAGAAGAGCGATTATATTAAACAATTTCTCCAAACCTAGATAACGATTTTAAACTGGGTACAGTTTTATCGAGCAAACAATTTAAAATAATCCTAACGCCCCCTCGAATTTCTGACATGTTACGAAATTCTCATCATCTACGAAGTTTGATATTCTTGAACGACTACTTGTGCTTTTTGTATATTTCCTATACTTAGTGTTATCTGCTCTGTACACTTTATCAACATGATTAAAAAAGCCAGCTCAGCAAGACGTCAACGTTTGTAAATAATTGTTACTAAACTATAAAACGTGTTAAATATAGAAATTATAAGTTTTATTTTCATTATACTTCACAAGCATTATTTGTTTTGAATTTCACGAGGGATATCTGCGCTAGCCGTCCTTAACTTAGCAGAGTAAGACTAGAGGGAAGGCAGCTAGTCATCACCACCCGCTGCCAACTCTTGGGCTTCACAAGAAGTCATACCTTTCAACTCTAATTTTGAAATACTTCTAAGTTAGACTATATACTATTACTATAACAAAGTGTGGTAGACCTACGTTCATCTTCCAGCAATTAATATTTCTAAAAATTATGTAAAATTAAATCAATATACTTGTAATAGTTAACCCATTCATTCACTTTCTAACTAGAAATAAACTTCTATCATCATATCTATCTTTTCATGCCCGGCGGTTAAGGTACTTGACTCGTAGTCTGAAGGTCGCGGGTTCGAATTCCCGTCATACCAAACATGCTCGCCCTTTCAGCCCTAGGGGCGTTATAATTTAACAGTCAATCCCACTATTCGTTGGTAAGAGTAAAACAAGAGTTGACGGTTGGTAGTGATGACAACTAGCTGCCTTTCCTCTAATCTTATACTGCTAAATTAGGGACGGCAATCGCAGATAGTCCTCGTGTAGCTTTGCGCGAACTTCAAAAACAAACAAACACTATCTTTTAACTTTCTCAACTCTTCAACATTACCTCATATTTATAATTACCTTTTTAATATGCTAGAACATAAATTTGATATCAAATTAGAATTAAATTTGCCCTTCAGCTAACAAAATATTACATCATTAAAAATATAGGTTATTATAATATGTTACACAATAGTATTCGACAAAATGAAAGAAAACTTCATTGTACGGTTACTTACGAATGACATCACTAAGCTTCGAAGGGATACACCATTTTTCTTAAGGAAGGTTAACTGTTTGGAACATAAACTTGTGCTGTTCAAGTTGGGCAGGAAAACGATTAGTCTTGACGTTAAGATAAGTCATTTTGAATAAATAAACTTCTGAAGTAAGTTTTCTCTATGGATACAATTAGAAAATATTATCACTATACGAACAGTTATTTCGAAATATAATTACATATTTCATTATAACTTTCGAAAGCAAGATAATTTATATTTTATCAAATTTTCTGAAAGAAAAATTAAACATCTTATAATAAGGAAGCAAACTT
This sequence comes from Tachypleus tridentatus, assembly GCF_004210375.1. Lineage (NCBI taxonomy): Eukaryota > Metazoa > Arthropoda > Merostomata > Xiphosura > Limulidae > Tachypleus > Tachypleus tridentatus. The sequence continues at coordinate 26,890,323 of NW_027467782.1, read as the reverse complement.
TTCCTAAAAACTAATTAAATAAATGAGTAAACTAATTGTTTCCCAAATTAATATAATTTAAAAAATTTCTCGTAATATTAAGTTTGTTTTGAATTTCGCACAAAGCTACTCGAGGGCTATCTGCGCTAGCCGTCCCCACTTTAGCAGTGTAAGACTATAGGGAAGGCAGCTAGTCATCACCACCCACCGCCAACTCTTGGGCTACTCTTTTACCAACGAATAGCCCCCACGGCCGAAAGGGCCGTTGTTTTTCACGACGGGGATGCGAACTCGAGACCCTCAGATTACGAGTCGCACGCCTTAACACGCTTGGCCAGGCCGGGCGCCGTAATATTAAATGCTGTAGTGCAGAATTTACTATATCGAAAGTACTGGAGGCTGAATAATAATTATTACTGGAATTACATTTTTATGAAATATTTGTGTTACTCAGATACTGTCGAGTTTACTTTATTGTTTTTTAGATTAATTTAATAACTTCTCTTTCTTTATCGCAGTTTTGTTTGCTATTATGCAGATAATTACATAATGAACTGTTTCAAAACACAATTTTAGTGTTATAAACGCTCAGACTTACTGCTGAGCCTCCAGGAAGGGCTTAACTTTCAAAAGTTCTATTCCACATCTAATATAAACCCAATACTGGAATGAGTAGTGTTGCAGGTCCAGAAACAGGAGAATGAAGAGATGAAGTTTATATAAATTATTGTGATAAATAGTCGTAGTATTCTACCTGCATGAATGAAGCAGTGTTTCTGTTGTGGAAGTGACTGTGTCATGTAGAATGGAATCTATTTTGTGTGTATGTGTGTGTGGTTGTTTTCGCTTTGCTTAACAACTCCCTCTATTACTTGTATCGTTTCGGTTCTGACTGCAAACTTACATTCTTCTGAAAGGTTTGTGAATGGATGGAGCAGAATATCCTCAACTCTATCATCGTCAGATGTATAATTTTTTCATTTTACGAAAATACCCAGCACCTGTTTCTCAGATTTGTACAGAAAGAAATTTAATGTGTCCTTCTCAGTTTCTTTTTCTTTTAAAGTTGCTTGCCGCTAAGACTTTCCTCACAAACGTGTTTCACCAGTGTCCGGGTTGTTTGCTTTGTCATAACCCACAAGTGCTACGTAACTCGATATCCCAGAATAGGGTAAATCATTGATTGTGACAGTGTAACTATTGTGTTATGTTTTGAAGAGAGAAGAGAACTTTGAAGATAATCAACGATTCTTTTGTTGTTGTTGCTTGTTTGACAGAAACATTATAAATATTCAAATAGCGCCTACTTTCGTGTGGTAATAAAAATAACAGCTCATCATGTTTCTGAAATGTTTTCCTTTAGAGATTTCACTGACCTCCTGAAAGTGTTTGTAAGCCCATTCCCTTCTTCTGAAGTATTCTTCCCAACGTAGAAAAGTAGAAGAACATATTTATTGCAATAATGTTTTCTGTAAAAATACACTAGACCACCGAATGTACTTCAGCACGTTTTTGTTTTCCTAATATCGTGCAATTGGTAATGTATTTGAGTTTTTGTATTTTGATTTTCACACTCAAGAAGAAACAATTAATATTATCATGATGGACACTTTCTCTGCCAAAACGTGTGAAAAGCAGTGATAAGGTGGAACTTACCACAGAAATTGGTTACAAATACCAGACGATTTTGTATAAGTATATCAATTTTCTGTACTGCACAGAAACTGCCGCCGGGACGAATATAAAAATAAAAATACTTGCTCGTAATGGATCTCTATTTTGGAATTACAAGAATTTTTTTTCTCGATTTTTCTTCATTATTCTTATGTCTTTATGCGTGAGTTTAACATGTAACCAAGGCTCATTGTTCATTCTGTGCGCAAGCAAGCTACACTTTTCATGTGTTGCTCACAATCTGGTCCAGTTACGTAAAAAATTAGCTGCGAGAAAACACACAGCCTCATCTAATTTAATATAACTATTAAACTGAAATGTGGTTGGACGAATTCTTTGCGATTGAAAATCACCAAGAAAAATTTGTTCATTATTCTCATTGCCTGTAACTTTTACTTTTTCTTGTTTCTGAGAAGAAAGCGTTATTTCCCAATCGCTTATGCCTAAAGTAGATGGAAAAGACCTATTTTTCTCTTCAAACTTTGTTTTTATGGCTTTGGTAATGAAATTTTTCAATTTATCCATTTTCCAGAACATTCCAGGTAGATTCAGCGCTGAGTAACTAATAGAGAATTTTCACGAACTTACAAGAATATTCAAGAACTTACTAGAATGTTGTAGAAGCCTTAAAGCTGTGCTGCTCCATAACGGGAATAATAATCTATCTCTTTCCCTGGCTTATTCGGTGCACCTCAAAGAGGAATACAACAGCGTCAAGACCTTGCTAGAAGCTTTGAAGTATGATGAGTATGGATGGGAGGTTATCGGAGACTTCAAAATGGTGGCATTCCTGATTGGTCTCCAAGGAGGCTTTACCAAGTATTCCTCTTACCTTTGCCTCTGGGACAGCAAGGACATTACAGCACACCACAACAGGAAGCACTGGCCACAACGGACTGAATTCTCTGTGTGGAGGTGCAATATCAAGTGTGAGCCACTAGTGGACCTCCAGAAGGTGTAGTTTCCACCATTGCACATAAAATTGGATCTGATGAAACAAATTGTCATAGCTTTTGATAAGGAGTCTGCAGCCTTCAAGTACCTTCGAGACTTCTTCCCTAAGCTGTCTCAGGCAAAGGTCAAAGCTGGTGTTTTCGTTGGACCACAAATAAAGATCCTCGAGTGCGCAGAATTCCTCAAGAAGTCCAGTAGGAAGGAAATAAAGCTTGGGGCAGATTTGTCGCAGTGATTCAAGGTTTTTTGGGCAATCACAAGGTTCAAAATCATGTAGAACTGGTTGAGACTCTGGTGAAGAACTACGGTAAAATGGGCTGCAGGATGCCCCTGAAAGTCCATATCCTTAACGCTCACCGTGATAAATTTAAGGAGAACATGGGAGCATCCTTAGAGGAGGAAGGCGAGCGCTTCCACCAAGATATACTGAACTTTGAACGCCGCTACTAAGAAGCGTATAACGAAAACATGATGGAAGACTATATTTGGAGGCTGTTATGTGAAAGTGATTTACATTACAGTTGCAAATCTCGAAAAACTACTCACTTCTAAACATTTTTGTATAACTTTAGTATAAATACATGGAAATCTTGATTCATATGTTATTTTATTCAGACCTTGTGTAAATGAACACGTGCAAATTTGCCTGTTTTTCATAGGAAATAGGTTAATTTCTAAATTTCATTATCCAGGTCACAAAAGCAAAGTTTGAATGGAATAATGGCCATTTTCTATACTTTTACAACATAAGCAATTAAAAAATAGCACTCATTATCCAGGAACAAAATTTATGTTACACAGTGTAATTGTTTTGAAAAACCATCAGGACATATGGACTTCAAACCTATAAAAATATTAAACAATAAAGTGTAAGTGATTTTTGTTTGATTGTAATTAAACACAAAGCTACACAACGGGCTACTTATACTCTACCCACCACAGGTATTGAAATCCGGATTGTAACGTTATAAGTCCGCAGACATGCCTCTGTGCCACGGAGGGAGGGTTGTAAGTTAGTGAGAATTTCTTATACAGAATACCTGGAAAACATTTTGTAAAGAAAATCAATTATAATTAAGAAATTTTAACATAAAACTTACCCAAAGTCATTTTTAATCTAGGAATTTTCCATTTGACAGAATTGTTTTTCATAAAATGATGGATATATTAATATATGAAAACAGTCTTTTGAATGTGAAGTGAAATACGTTCTAATTTAATATCAACATTAGGAGATTACACAGCGAGCATTTAAGACCTTTACACTGTGTTATATTCGTTATAACTTTTTGAAACATTATCTGGATTTATTGACCTCAAACGTGAATTTTTGAATCAAGGTTTTCTAAAACGTAAATAGACTATTCATGTTTAGCCATAAATAAAATATCAAGGGTAAATGCGAAAGCTTAAGAAATTCTAATTGGCAGATAAACCGGAAGTTTTGCAATGCTATAGAAAAGCGGAAGACTTAGTTAATATAAAATTAGAAAACCCACAACGGGTTATGGGTGACATATGACTGATAATGTTAAAACGCTAATAATCTAGCAACAGCATCAAAATTTCACTTTACTTACTTCTCTGTTGCATTTTCTGACTCACAGATTTCACTTAAAGCAAACAGTATGGGTCCACTTACTGGAGTAAGATAGATACGAAGTTGTGAAGTACGTGTCTGTTTCTCTCTCTGCTCTCTTGCTGATTCGTCTGAAATAAAAGTCGAATTATGGAAGGAACACGAGAGCTATTTTCACCCACAAGCTAAGCGGTGAGTGTCTGAGTGCTTTTCTGTTAAAATCAGGTTTCGATACCCAAGGTGGGCAGATGATGCATTGTGTATCTTTGTATTTAACAACAAAACAAACAAGATTATTTTTACTTTAAAATGTCAGCAAAAATACAGTCCCAAACAAAACAATCAAGCGAGTGTTTTAGCTGAAGCATTGTTTTGTCAATTTTTTTTCTTTTCGAGTGTGTCGGTTTTTAAAGGACAGATGGCGAAGTATACAAATGGCGCGAATTAAAGTGTTACTGTTAGAAGTTGGTATTAGAATGTTATTATACATGCGTTTGAGTTAGTAGGACTTGATTTATTATAAATTTTAGAAAAACTTACATTTCAAAAACAAAAGTGTGCTGTGTTGCAAATAACGATACTTTTGCTCTTGTTTGTTATGAAGCTCTAAGATATATCTACTCGTAGCAGAACTGATTAAATCTAATATAAATTTCCTGGAAGCAAACCTAACGTTCTGTACAACTACAAATGCTACAATGGATACACATATTTTGATACTGTGTAAAGGTAAGAAAGTAAAAGTTATTTATCTTATTATTTAATTATGTGAGATGAATTAAATAGATTCAAAGACGTAAGAGGAAAAAGATGAAACTTAAAAGTACAGAACTGTATTTTAATTAAAGTTTTACTATCCATACCAGCCATCTTGAGAATACATTTTCACTTCAGGTGGATTTCTCGTCATCATGAAAAGCTGAGAAAGATAATTCCTATAAGAAAATAAGTTCATTAAACTCGAAGTACAAGTTAAACAGCGATTAGCCTAACGTAATGTTTTCAATATACCAAGGTTATATTTCTAGTGTTTAGTATTAGAACTGTCATTGACAGTGTCAGCAGCAAGCATACTAATTATAAGGTGTATTTAATTATAATAGCGCATTACAGCCGACATGGTTCTGCAAATAGAAAACACGGCCTTAATACCCCTTCTGACAGCACTGCTGTTTGTACCAGTAATAGCATTACTAATGTTATTCATTTATTGTTGCTGTAGAAATTAACTTTGGTAGTGAAATATTCTAGAAATATGTAACTACCTGTAAAGGTTAAATGGTTCATATTGCTTACTGTGTTATTACTATTGTCTGCATGTTTTCTGTTTAAGATGATACATAGTGTTCTTTTAGTTAGTTTAGTTTGAAATTTCATACAAAGCCACACAAGGCCACTTGTAATAATCGTCCATAATGTTTAAGTAATAGACTAGAGAGAATGTAGTTTGTCGACACTACCAACTCTTTAGCTACTGTTTACAAATGAGTAGTGGGATTAAGTGTTGCATATAATGTTCCATGGTTGTAAGAGTGAGCATGTTGAAGGATGAGAAATGGCACCTCAACTCTCAGTTGCAAACTGAGTGACCTAATTACTGGACCAATTATTGTAGAAATGACAATACAGGTGTAGCAGTAGCTCCCATTTGCTAAGGTGAAGTTCATACCATGGAGCATTTATTAGTTCATAATTGGAAAAAAACAACAACAAAGTCTTTAAAATTACACTATAGTAAATATATAATCAATTTGCAAGTTTCTATTATATGTGTTATTTTATTTATGTATTTTAATGAAGAAATAGTATTGTTTTGGGTAAATATTTTTATAGCATATAATTTGATTTAAATTTTTCCTCCTCTAAATTTTAGCATTGTTGATGAGCACTACTTTTAACAAATAGTAACAGACTATAAAAATAATAGCACCATCAATAACCTTCAGACATTTTCAGATTAACTGATACCCAGATTTTGACAAGATATTTAAGCTACCAAACACTAAGTGTAAGTAATAAAATCATGGTGTACCATCAGATGGTGCATTCTTTATAAACATTCTTCATAGCCATCTTTACACTGACAGTTGATTGATAAAATGTGCTAATCTTTGACCAATGACTTAGCATCACAGGGTAGTAAATCAACCAATTACAAATTATCCTCATAATTGTGAATACTTTATAAGGTGATAATAGACATAACATTATAAACAAATAATCAAATCAAAACAAACACTGTTGAGAATGTTTCTTTGAGAAATAACCAGAAAATAAATGAATTTGTTATTGAAATAAAAAATTTATTTTCTACAGTACAGTTGGAATCAACAGAAAATAGGTTGATTCACACAACAGTCTCTTTACAGTGATTACAGTTTACACATTTCTTGGTGTTATGTTTATTATGTGTGAAAAACATAATGATTAATGTCTATTGCTTGTCTTTTGCAAAATGAATTATAACTTGCTTTCAAAATTATTTTAAATTTATCAGTTGTGCTTTAACAACAATTTCATTATTTGCTTTGAATAGTTTACAAAATACAGCTTTTTTGATGAATAAAATATTTTATTAAACAAGTTACATGTTTTATATTTCTTGCTCAAAAAGGATCTCAGTTTAAGTTGTTTTCAGAGTGTATTTCATAAGCATTTAACTAAAAAAATCCTCAATGAAATATGTTGACTTCAAACACTTAATGAGTTACAGCTTTCTAATATTGTGCATTTTTTCTTCATAATTCTTGACTTAATAGGATTCCATTCTTAAGATATTACTTTATGTACTTGTAATATATAACAATAGTATGACAACAGAGGACTATTTGGTTGGTTTTACAAAGCTCTCCTTACATATCCACTTGTGAGAAAGTAAGACTGTAAACCCATCAATAAACTCTTGTAAAGTGCCAACCTTCACTATTGCCAGTAGTAACACACTCCTTGAGTCAGTCATCCTGTTATGTAAATAAAATGTATTAACTGAAGCCAAGTCTGTTTTTCCAAATCCTAAACTTGTGTCCTCTATTTGTATTGTCTTCAGATGCTGTTATCCCATCGATCCACCAGATCAGAGATTTGCAACAGGTGGCACGCAGGCTGCATGGTTTTATGTGGCCTGCGAAAGTCAATTGAAACATAACCTACTTTTATAATATTTTTTTTTGTAATGAAGAAATGAAAAATTCTTACTTGTGAGGTAAAAATGCATGAAAGCTCCAACTAGTATTCACTAATGAATTTTAAAATTTATTTTGTCAGCACCTATATGTTTATTAATTATGCCTCTATAATTTTACAGTAATAACTTGATAGTAAGAGCTTTTAAATTATGTCACATACACCTCAACATAGTATACCATCATTCCCCCTGCTAGATAAAGTGGATTCACTGAGTTATATACTCCCTCCCTTCTGCTAGACAAAGTGAACATAGTATACCATCATTCCCCCTGCTAGACAAAGTGGATTCACTGAGTTGTATACTCCCTCCCTTCTACTAGACAAAGTGAACATAGTATACCATCATTCCCCCTGCTAGACAAAGTGGATTCACTGAGTTATATACTCCCTCCTTTCTGCTAGACAAAGTGAACTTGCCCAGCTGGTGGCTGTTGCCAGTCTGTCTGTTTGCTGTTGTGGTGGTCGATATGTTGTAAATTATCACTGTTTAATTCCATGTTAAATATAAAAATGAACAAACTTTTTAAGAAACGTAAGATTAACAGTGAAAATAGTGTACCAGGAATGTTGGGAACTTGATTATTTAATTACAAACAATATTGGCAAGTTGTAGTGTTTGATTTGTATGCAAATTATATCAATGCCCAAAGAATTTAATGTGAAAAAACATTATTCAACTATGCACGAATAAAAGTATAAAAAGTATGAAGGAGAAACTCAAAGTTCAGATTGTGGATTTCAGCAAGAAATTAAAACAACAAACGAATATGTTTAGCAAGTTGTCAGAAAGCCAGACATCTACTTCATATGCTTCATACATCATTTCTCTTGACCTTGCAAGGGCAAAGAAACCTTTTATTGATAGCAGTTTAATAAAGAAATGTGCTGTTGAAATGGCAAAGGTGTTTTGGGATGCCAAAACTGCTGAGAAATTTTAATCAGTGCCACTTTCCAACCAAACCATACAAAGAAGGGTCACTGATATGGGAGAACAATTAGAAAACTCGCTTGTTGGACTGGGAAAAAAGTACTTATTTCTCTCTGTCTTGACGAAAGTACTGATGAAGCAGATGTTAGTCAGCTGTTAATATTTGTATGTGTTGTTGAAGATATTTCAAAGAAAGAGGTATTATTGAATGTATGAGCTCTTCATGGGGCCGCAAAAGGAAAGGATATCTTCAAGGCAGTGAAAATTCAGTTGATAAAATCGGAGGTTTCAATAAGTGTTCAGCAATAGTGACAGATGGCACACCTGCAAAGATTGGAAAAAATTAGGCTTTGTTGGTTTTTTAAGGAAAATTAAGTAACTTGCCCAACATTTCATTGTGTTATTCATCAAGGAGCTTTGTGGTGGAAATCAGTGAATCAAAACAAAGTTTTAAATTTGTTAAAGTTATTTACCTGATAAGAGGAGGAAACAAAGCTTTTTTACATTGGCAGCTAAAGCAATTCTTGGAGGATATGGAAGCAGCATATATTGACTTTAAAACCAAGTAAGGTGGCTCAGTGCCCGAAAGTGTTGTGAACAATATTTTGGAATAAGGAAAGAAATCCCTGTATTCCTCAATCAATTTGTTTCATCAGATACAACACAATTGGAAGAAGAGCTCAAAAGTAAGGATTTTCTGATACAACTGGCTTTTCTCATAGACATCACCACTCACCTTAACGATCTCAACCTAAAGCTCGAGGGGCAGAACTAGATGATATCAGATTTAATGGGAAACATAAATGGGTTTCAAAAGAAGTTAAGAATTTTCAAAGTTTACTTAGAAAACAATGACTTGGGCCACTTTCTGAGTTGTCAGTAATTAATAGAACAGTTCAAAGATGATGAGTCACTTGATTTTTTAGAATTTTGTGTAAATTTTGAAGATATTATTGATGTGTTTAATGCAAGATTCGAAGAATTTGAAATTATAAAAAGCAGGATAGAGCTGTTCAATAATCCTCTTTGTGTTAACAGAAAATCAACAAGCTGATGTTCAACTTGAATTATGTGATTTGCAAGCTGATCCCTTTCTGCAAACCAGACAAGAAGAAGGACCAGATTTCTTTAAACTACTTTCAAAAAATCTATTTTCAAATCTGTGTACTTTGGACAGAAAATTACATCAATGTTTGGTAGCACATATATATATGTGAAAGTGTGTTCTCCACTATGAAATTCATTAAGAACCACAACAGATGTCGCCTCACAGATTCTTCTCTACTTCACCTCCTAAGACTAGCAATGACAGAACTCCATGTCAACAAACCTGCTTTGGTCAGTGTTGCTGAGCGACCTCATAGTTCACATTGAAACTTTTATGTACTTAGTTTATTAAATATCATAGATATGTTTGCTATTCTAATTTCTTTTATATGCAGCATTTTTTTCAATAAAATTATTCATTACATAATTGAACATGTTTAAGTTATATTTTCCTTTTATTTTCACAATGAAATACATCTTTTTTTGAAAATATGTCCATCCAAATATCATGTAACATAAAGTAAGTCCCATTCAGATTAACTCCTTCCCCAATCATAACTCATTTTACTATGTTGAAAGGACATAAATTAACCCTACCATGGATCTATTACTCTTTATTTTGCATTATGTAATACACTAACAAGCCCTAATTTGACAAAAATATAATGCCGCCCACCACTAGACTTGTGACTGTAGTTGTGGCCCTCGGGCACTCTTACGTTGGAAACCCCCTCACTAGGTAATTTTGCTTATTTTAGTACTATTATCTCTTAACTCCCAACCTTCCTTATAAAACTTAATTATTAAATCCACCTCCAAATGTTCAACAGCTCTTTTTCTTAAACTTCTGTAGAATTGCATTATAGATGACAGATTCTTCCCCACATTCACCACCCTATTGAAAGAAAAAATCCTCAACTGGAGATGAGTTTGACCTTTCCAGATCTTAAATTTGTGAACTCTTGTTTGACCTACCATCCTTAGAATTTAACAAACAAAAAAGGTTGATCTATTTACTTGATAGTTTTGAATTTTTCAAATCATTTTTGGGCCTTCTCTTTACGTGAGAAAAGTAATTAAGAAATAAGAATCTGTCATCATAGTTCAACCTATCTATCCAAGAAATAATATCCTTGTGACCTTTCTCTGAATTATATCTATCAACTCAATGTACTTATTACAATATGGAGACCAAAACTGCATGCAGTGCTCCAGATGATGCCTGAATAGTGATTAATGATACTGTAGCCATCTGAGACTGATAATCAGTATATTCAACCCAAAATTTACCATATGTAATAGAACACTGTCACGAAGGCTTAAGAATTCAGCCAGTGCCCTGAGTCATTAATTTCATGAACATAATTAAAAGCATTCCAATCTAAAGTTTATCATTAACTTGTAGTGGTAATCCCAGTGCATAACATTATAATTATATGTTATAATTATATACCATTTGTCATGTATTTACCTAACAATCAACTAATCTAAGTTTGTGCAAAATCAAATCATTTCTGACTGAAGATGTTTGTATCTTCTGTAAACTTAATTAACAGTGTTTCAGTAATGTAAATGAGGAAAGCAGTGATCCTATCACAGGTCACACTATTTGTAACATTAGTTTGTCTGAACTCTGTTAACTTTTCCCATCCTTCCACATAGCCTGTCTTCAATCCATTTAAATAACTTATCCAGCTGCATGACTGAGGTAATTTTTCTGCACTGGTACTCTATGTGACACCTTAAAAAAGCTTTCTGATTATTATGTTAAAACTAAATCATTTCTTTCATCCTCACTTAGATAATAAATTGTCAATCAACAGATTAATAAGGTAGGGGCTCTTTCTTTTTAAACCTGTTTTGTCCTGTTTTGATTTTACTTTATTTAATAAGAGGGAATATGGTTGTCTTGATTAAAAGGAATAATTAAAATGATGGTCAGTAGTGTGTTCTTGAAGTTCTAAGGCAGGGATAGCATATTAAAAGCATTTACATCTTAAGTTTAAAATCTTCTGTAATGAATATGATAGATGCCAATAATCTTAGGATCCAGGACAATTTCTTATTTTCATGATCACTGACTTGTGCTCTAAAACAAAACTTATGATGTTACATTCCTGTTCATAAGTACAGTATTGCAAAAATTTGGGATTACTTTAATAAAATATAAGATGCATACTTTATGAAAAATTAGAACAAGACTTGAATGCAGTAATCAAATGAAGTCGACCACCAAAATTTCTTCAGTTTTTCTAAATATTTAAGAAATGTGTTTGAACAATGTTTCAGTTGTGGGTGGTTGCTCTATGTTTTTCTTTACATGAAGTAAACCATCATTTTTTGTTTTATGTTCAGACAAATTTTTTCATATAAATGTCTTGCATTTTCCAAAAATAAACTTTTTAGTCTCTTGTATTCAACTGAAAAAATGTGTTTGACAAATGCTTTATTGCAATAGAACCATTTCTTTCTGATGAGATTCTAATTTTATGCAACAATGTTTAATTTCTTATCCTGAAAAATACAAATTATAATTACCAAATTACCTACCTAAATTTTCATTTGGAAACATTCTTTTGAACTAATTTTCCTCACATAGTCAAATTCTTGCTTTAAAACAGGCAAACAAACTTTCAAAATGCTTCAAAAAAGTAATAAAAAACAGATAAAAACACAGATCATATAAAAATATTTGGGTGAGACATTGTCCTTTATTTTCAAAACCTGATGAGACATTACCAGTATTCCCACAATCTCAAGTTCTTTGAAAGAGAGGCAGAAATAGTTAAATGTAAAGCATGGTTATTGTACGACTCTCAGTTGGGTAAAGACTGGTTAGGGTAGCTATGATAGGTCAAGAGTTTAGGTTTCAAAATAAGGTGTAAGCTTGTAAAATTTATAGACAACTACACACTAACTCCTTTTCAGAATTGCGAAGCTTATTGTTGTGCTGTTCTTGATAATGGACTTCAGTAAAACATCATTAACCATTGTTTTAATCATTCATTTTAATTTATACTGCCATATTTTGACTTAATAATAAAAGTAAAACCTGACAAAATTGTTTTACAAAGGAAAAATTTTGCCTGTCAAGTTTTGTTGAAGACTTTATTTCTTATCTGAATAATGATGAAAAGTAGATTTAAGTTGACTTTTCAGAAAGCTTTTGTAAGGAGCTGCATATAATATTAATTAAGTTAAATGTGATTTAGAAAACCAAAAAATGATTGTCATGACAATTCTTTTTTCATCTAGCAACTTGTTACTCTCTCTGGCAAAACTTGAAATTATGTACATCAATCATACCTTTATTACGGAAGAATTTCTGAACTTATGTTATGGTGCTTGTCCTGCTAGAGAAGTTTAAGGAAATGCCACATACCATTTTGTAAAATATTTCTTATGATAGTTACTGCCATATTTCTTTCTAACAAAGCAAAACTTACCAGAATTGTTTTGCTTGTTTTTAATATTTTTTAGCTGGTGACTTCATTTCTTATCTGAATGAGGATAAAAAAGTGGATTTATTTTGTAGGACCCATGGTCATGTTTATCACAAATTCTGCTATCATAACTCCGTAAATAAAATAATAGAGATTAAAGATTGGTAACTGACATCAAATGTGCCTGATACAAAGGGGGAAGGTTTTGTCTGAAAAACAGTTGTAGGTAACTTGGATCATTATTCTACAGTAGCAAAAATTTCTGTTGCAGCACAATAATGACACTTACTACTTGTAAAACTTTGCACTATTTTTGAAGTAATTTGCAACAGTATTTCCATTGGATTATCTCCAAAAGTTAGTATGAACATTTTTGGTGAAAGAAGTATTATAAACATGGTAAATCAAGTAGTGCTAGAATTTTTGAAGTATATATAGATACTAACTTTGTACTCTCATCAGGTTAAAACTTTAAAATATTCATAGTCTGTATGTTTGGGACAAATATATAGCCAATAGTTCAGTTTAATAGACAATGGAATGTTCATGGGATAAGCTCCAGAGGTAGGTCTCGTACAAAACAACCGTTCCGAAAGATTGGGCTGCTTATCTCTGCAACAGTGGAACAGGAGGTCTTTTGTTATCTCACCCACAAACTTTTTTGTGATTTGCATTAAGAGGATGGGGTTGTACAACACTTAACTTGGTCATGTTATTGGTAAGATGGAGTTGTACATCACTCAGTTTGATCATGTGTTTACAAGACATTGATGATCCATGCAGGCATGAAGATGCTAATGTGAATGTTGTTGCATTTGCGAGGTCCAAGTTGCACAACCTACACGTTTTGGAACTCTGGCTAACATTTAGTGTTGGTTGACACTACTATTTTATTACTGCTTGCATCATTGCCTCAAATGTGTACCCATAAAAGGTTGTGATATTACCTCAGCTTCTGTTGGAAAAGGAGAAGAGAACAAGACGTTTGAACAGTGTTTTTTGACATATCTGCATTTGAATTTATCTCAATATGTCTTCCATGTGCAGCATGTTAGGTGAGCCACTATCCAGGCTTGCTATGTCTTGAGCCAAATTTTGTGTCTACAGCCAGACTTTCATTTTTTTGGTGACTGGAGTTGGAAACAAACTGAACATAGATGAAGGCCCAAAGTGGATACTCTTTCCTAAATCCTACAATTTTTTGTCAGTAAGTCAACAATATGTATGCACAATAACGTACAGAGGACAGTGTAAATGCTTTTGGATCAATATGAGCTGCACAACTGGATAATGCAGCACATAATAGAACTAGTATTTTGAATACATTTGAGATGTCTTGATAATTGAACAATGTTAATGATGTAAATTGAGTTAAAATCTGTTGTCTCACTAAAAGTTTTAGAAGAATATATATGTGTATGTTCTTACCTCATTACACTAACCTTAAAGCCATTTCAGCAATTATTTCATAAACATGCTATTTACTTTTCCCCCCATCTGTACTGCCCTCAGGTCATCAATTTTTCATGGCTCATATTCCTGAATGAACTGCCATTCCTCACCTCTATAATTGATTGTATTCTGATAATTTGTTATATCCAGTGGGGCCTTTGAAGTGTTATGTTGCCTCTCAGAATGCTTTTAGATGTGCTATGATTTTTTATTCTTTGTGATCCTTCAGTTCCTATGATTAATCCATGGCTACTTTGTTGAGGTGAGTACAAAAATTGATTCATATCACTTATTCTGGGCTCTCTTTAGAGTTGAGGAAACTTCTGTAAGTCATGCTTCACCAGATTTATCATATCTTTATCTCCTTTACAGCTTGAATTGAATTGCTATGGCTCTAAACCTTAAAACAGATCACCTTTTTTGACCAGACTGGATTCTACCTACAGAGTGGTCACTCCACTCTCATTTTCTCATTGGGCATGCTCCTAATACCTTTGCCACTGCTATCAACACCAAACTTCCATTTATCTGATTTTCAGTTCCTTCTTAATCTCTGATGGTTGATGCTTTCAGCCAAGACTTTTCTCACCTTTTTCTGAATGTCTATTTCATTCTTCATCTTGTTCCTTTTGTCAAGGCCTTTATATATAACACTCCTCATTGGGTCCTGTTGTTGGTTCCTCTTCTCTTCATTTGGCTTTGAAATCCCTTATCCTCTGCCCTTTCCCCCTTTCTTGCTCCAACCTTACGTGGTGTCACCCTTTCTTCTTGTGTCGAATTTGTTTACTCCACTTCCTGGTGGGCTGGACTTTTGAATTGTTTTGCCTTCTTATCCCGTTCCTGTCATCTTTGAACTTTGTCACTGGAAGTTGCAAGTTCTTTATAGTTGTTCCATCTGCCATTTGCAACTCCCAGGTTTTCTTGACATTGTCCATATTTTGGCCTTTTTCACATAATTGTTCAATTACGGATTTTCAGTCTCTGCCATAACTGATTAGTGGACAAATTTGTCAATTACACATATCCTTTCTTGTTACCATCAGGTGTTTCTTTCCTCTGTTTTTTCCACTTTGTTTGGTCATTCCTTCTTCACTAATCTCTTTGCCTGACTGAGACTTTCATGTAGTTTTACATGCTCTCACACATGTCCTATTTGAAACATTGGCTTCTTGATATCTGTACCATCTTTCTCTAAAGACATTTTTTTTTTCTCCTTTTCAACTGTGGTATCTTTCATTTGGATGTATATGTTGTCAATTCTTTCCACACTCCTTTTCACCATGCTTATTTATTTCTCCTCCCAGATCAAAGTTTTCTTTTCAATACTTCAGCTTATCAGGAAAGTGATCATTCTTTATCTCCTATCTCCTTCTATCTTTTACCTCTATTCTTATTTGGATGTGGACAATCTGCTGTTTCTGGTTTATGTATTATCAGATGGCACGAATGTCTTTTTTTTGTGGTTTCCATCACTGTTTTTATTCTTTATCTGGAGACCTATTGCTTCCTACACTTACTAGATAGGTCTGCCAGCTCCTTATGTTGATGTATTCTTACCTGGATATTGATGCTTGCAGACTTTATCTCACATTTGTCATCTATCTTACTTTCTTGTGTCTCTTTTGCACCTTCAGGTTGACTTATGAATTAATCTAAACACATTCATCTTCATGAACAGTCTTCATGATTTGATAGTTTCATCTCCTTGTTCTTGATATTCTTCAATCTACACACAGTTTTTGAGAAAGAAAAGTACACTGTTTTTTCATTATATTCTTTCACCAGCTATTGATTTTGCCTCCCATGGTATGATTATTTCCTAAGATTCACACTAGGCTGTAGGTTAAGGAAAATGCCCACACCCCATTTGTCCTGGTTCGAACAGTGCCTACTCTTGAGGAAGGGAGTTATGGAAGACCACCTTAATTATCTTCATGGTATTAAACTTACTCATTTGCCCGACCATGCCCGTACCATTCCATGGACTATCACGGAAAACGTCAGCACCAAAGAAGTAACTGACCACTTCTTTGGCTTGCATTTGTTAGCTTTTCAAAATCGTGTTTCACAGTCATCTCTTGCACTGTCTATAGGAAAAATTCTTTCCGGCAGATGTTTAATGGGGATCTGGGCATTTATTTGCATTCAAGTAGAATAAGGATGTCCTTGCCACTTACCAGTTCCTGACTGCTTGGATGGTGTATCTTGTAGAGTTCTTCAGTGATTATGTACAGCACAATACAATATGGTGAAAAGTAGAGCAATGGTGGCACTGTGTAGTGTGAGTCACCCCCCAATACAGCTAGTGTATTGTACGAGGGATGGATTCGTATTCCTTGTCTATGTTTATTCAGTTGAGTTAAGTGAGAGAGACACATGCATTTTAAATTCTGATCATGCTCTAATCAAACTTCATCCTTCACTGTCATCTCATGTGTGTTTGCTTAGTTTGTGATGTTAAAATTCCACCCATCAAATTTCCTTTGTTTCATTTGGATCTCTTTTGTGAGTGGTAGTAACATCATGAGGAAAAATTTTATAGTTAGTACTCAAATTCTTTGAAGCCTGGTCATTTTATACATATGCAATTTAAGCCTGATCTTAGACTCTGTGTGATCATTTATTGCTGGACTCTCTTACAGTTTGATTGGTGAGGTGTACATTTTTTGTCTGATTAAAACAAATATCCCTGATGTTAGTCATTTGCAAGATGGAGACAATATTGAACAATGTTATCACATCAGTTCTGAAATTGTTAAGAAATAACTGGAAAATTAAAGAGTAATAAAGTTCCTCGACTAGATAATATTTCCATAAGGAGTTTGAAGGATGTTAAAATGGGAATACGTGAGCCACTTGATAATATTTTTTGTTAGTTCTTGAATAGTGGGCAGGTATCAGCAGGTTGGAAGTTGGATAATGATACCACACTTTTGAAGGGAAGAGATAAAAATTGTCCAGGTGATTACAAGCCTATTAGCCTTATATCAGTTGCATAAACATATTTTTTTGAAAGTATGATAAAATGTGTTTTCTAAGTTCAATGAACAAAATTTTAGAATCAGGTAGCCAACATTGTTTCAGTATCCAAGATCCCAACCCATTGACACACACCCCCAGCAACCAATTAGTAACCCTTATAGAATTCACTACTACCAAAACTATCTACAAATAAATGGCATGAGTATGGAGAATCCCATGTCAACATTTTATGACACAGATTGAATCACAAGCGATCAATTCAGCCTTCTATCCACCACTATACTGGTACAGGTATGTTGATAATACAATTGCTAGATTTGCATCTACAAGAACTCAACATATTAAGAAACCATATAAACACAGCCACAAAACTATGTTCACCAGATGAAATTAACTATGCATTAGACAAAATAAAATGACACTTTTCCTCAAAAACCATGGAACAAATTATACACGCGCACACCTAGACCAACAACAAACAAACAACAATAAATCCCAAGATACAACAAACTACAAAACCTTATACTGTTGCATACCATATGACCCCGACATCAGCGAAAAAATAATAAACATTTCAAAAAAACTTAAAATGCAACATTCCAGTAAATATCAAATTTATTCAAAAACCAGGTAAAAACTAAAGTCCATTCTATGTAAAAACGACACTGACAAATACAACACCAACATAATTTATAAAATACAATACAACAACTGCCATGACTTCTATACTGGGGAAATAAGCAGAAACAATGGAAACTAGATTCATAGAACACAAAACACACTTTCACATGTTTTGAACACTGCAAATCAAATAAACACAACACAACCATAGAAAACACCCAGATATCAAGTAGGGAAACAAATATAAACAAACACAAATTCAAATAAACCCTACTTATACAACAACGAAAACCAAAATTAAACGAATATAAAGGAACACCTTTCTACGTATACTAATTAATAACTTAACATCCACTTGCAATACCCCTACAGTCCCATACCTGTTTATACTCTTGTCCATAAGAAAAGTCACACTAAAACTCTCTCTTTTTTAATCTGAAGATGACCTAGGAAAGTTGAAATATTGTTCTCTCCTTATCAATAAAAGTGTTAATACCCATACCAGCCATTCTGAGATCAAATTTGCTCTTGGATAGAAAGATGGCTGGATGGAAGAAGGTAGAGGGTTTTTTTTTTTTAAATGGAGTTCAATCAAATTTGATTGATGTCACAAGTAGGCATACCTCAGTGTTTGGATGTATGCTGTTATTGATTTACACAATAATATGGATAAAGTAATGATTAAATGATGCTTAAAATTGCTGATGGTGTTAACCATACATTAACCTATTTTGCATATGTTGCAACCTCTCTACATAATTACATTCAAAATCCAATTTATCTACTTTGATATTAATGTATTGCATTAAACCTAATGTCAAAACATAATTAATAAATAAAAATGTTAATATTATACCATATTTAAGTTTCTAATTTTATGTGGAAGTATCTTTAAAAAATTCTCAATCTTCCTTAGTTATAGAATCAATAATTTACTTTCTAAGTCTCTCTTTGTATTTAATTTATTGACCTTTCCTTTCAGAAGTACACAATTTAATATAAGCTGCTTATTATAATATAATTATTATTTTGAACAGAGTGAAATGTTTATAGCCTTCATTCTTTGTGTGCAAGGCCATAAACTAGAAAATCACTCACTTGACATGCCAATCTGCCACATCCTCTATTTCACAAATTGCTGTTAGTCCTTTGTAACATTTAATACTACATTATATATAACCAATAAAAAAGTTAAAGTTTAAATTACATGTATTGTTTCCAAAACATACCTCCTCTCACACTACAGCTATTCTTGACTGCCAGCATTTCTTCATTTGTCTATCAAAGCATTGGTCTGATTATTTTCTTGCTTGCTCCATTCTTTTATATCACACTTAATTGCCCTAAGTGATATTTGTCTCGTTACACTCTCCATCTACATCAGTTGGTATCCTGGTTCTTCATGTAAACATCTTAATCAGATAAAGTTACCACTTTTGCTTGACAGTATCACTAATGGGTTTTCCAGTGCTGTAATTTTTCAGAGATACTTTTAGCATTCTTCATGTCACTTGGTTTATTTTTTAAAAAGAAAAATTTCTAATCAAACTAATTTTCAGTGATTTTGTTTATTGTGATATTGAAAAATATATTTAATTTGGTGTTTTTTGGAAGGTGAGGCTCTGAGGCTGCAATTATGGGTGCTTCTTGACGTTCCGGAAAGAATTTAGAATAGTTTTTTGCTGCAACTTCCTTTGGCCTGTTAGCTTTTCAGTCTCTTCGTGGGACAGTGGTAAGTTTACTGATTTAAAACACTGGAATTTCAGGTTCAGTTTTCCAGATAGCTCAATGCTGGTTTGCTCAAACGAAACAAACTTACCTAATTAAATGTTGTCCCAAACAATGGTAATAAATACAGTCTTTAAAAGAAATACACAAGCAGGCCACTTTCGGATAAGCTGCTTCAAAAGTGTTTTCTTCATTTGGTTCATTAAGGGTATGATGTTTTGGGTCTTTTCCCTGATTACTTTTGAGCCTGCACACCTTACTTGATGGCTGAAAGGCCTGGAAGCAAATATTTAGTTTTTTTTCTCCATCTATAACATTGTGTTTTATGCAAAGAGCTTTGCTACTCAGTAACATGAAGGAACAGTTATGACTTATCCATCAAGGTTGTTGGAACTATGTGATTTAGCCAACCACTGCTACATGAAAACTCATCCCAACTCTTAAATAATGCATCTGTTTCTCAAACGTAAGGGTTCTAAGGTGGAGTTTGTAGTTAACCTGAATAGGTCAATGGCCTCTGGTGGGATAGTGGAAAGTTTATGGACTTACAACTTTTAAAATCCAATGTGTTTTTTCCTGACAACAAACTGTTGGAAGGTTCTCAGGATCAGCAATTTCACTGAAGACAAGTTGAACTCATTGTAAGCATGCACACATGCTGTTACATTCATCTTTGTCATTGTTGATGTGTCATGTTTCATTGCACTTACAAAAGATTATACATCTGTGCCTCTTCAAGGGTCCTGACCACCTGGCATTAGCCTCTTCTTACATTGGTACCAAAATAGATTCTTTTCATATCCAAGGCTTCTGCTGCTTGGTCTGAATGCTGCCAGCAGCATCAGTGATCATTTTCTACCTTCAGGTTCTGTGGCAACTTAGCCCTAAGAATTTTTGGACGTGTAGTAACCTTAACCAAGGATCTGTGGGAACTCCATATCCTTAAATAAGGGTTAGTCACTTACTTTACACCTTCCTTGTCATTATCAATCAAACCTGTAGCATATCCATTACCTGCAGATCTTCAGACTTTAGAACTTGTGGCTATCAGAGTTTGGTTGGTGTTGGGGTAAGAAGAGTACTAGTTCTTTCAGGGCTTTATTTCCATCAATTATTGGTCCTAAGAAGACAAGGAATTGGTGTCTAGTTGTTAATCTTTCTCATCTGTATCAATACTTAGATTTTCTAAGGTACACAAGTTGCTCATTCCTCATTCTGAGTTTCCATTTATTTTGCTGGGATTGTGGATGTCCAAGTTTTTTGTAGTTGGTTCCATTTTGCACATTACCACAGTGGTGGTACACCAACACTATCAGCATTTTTTGTGCACAAGGGTCAGGTGCTGCAGTTCGAGGTTTTTACCATCAGACTAGCATCAGTGTCACATTGGTTCTATTGAATCATATAAGCTTTTTTCATCACCTTCATTGCCTAGCACTGTGCACCATTGGATCAAAAGTGAAACAATTTGTAAGTAGGTCAAATGCATGTATGATGCTGAGATGTAGCGTTGAAGCTCAGTATTATTGAACAAATTAACTTGTCCATGGCACTGTGCTATTGATCTTCTTGAACGAGTTATCTCATCTGTGGCACTGAACAGGTTAAACCAAGACAGATTGTTCTAACAAAATAGTTGATTGGTTATGCCTGGTTTTGGCAAGGGATGCATTCCATTAGGATATAACAGATTTACAATTCTTGGCATTCTCTTCAATTGTCATGTTACTCAAGGTATTAGCAATGATTTGTTCCATTCCATTATTGGGTCCTGTTGATAGCACTAGATTTGCATCCTGTTCCTGTTTCTGCAGTACATTCATAAGTGGCTACTTCTTCTATTTCATCTTTAGTCACCTCTGTGGAGGCAGCATGATTTGACGTGGCACACCCAGCTATCCAGAAGTTAAGCTACAGGTATGGAGGTTATGCAGTTCTTTGCATAGTACAAGCATTTAATTTTTAAGGTTACTATGTGTCTTTCTCGGTTTTTGCTTTGTTCTGTGATGGATATTTAGCTACAAAAATGACACACATTGACAATGGTGGATTGAGAAGAGGTTGAATCCACTTCAATCTTAAGTGCCAACCATAACATGTATTTCGATCTGGCTATTTGGGAAATATTTTTGCATCTTCCTTGTAAAAGATGGCCATATTGACTACCATCTGATACAACAAAATATTTTTTCAGTTCCTTTACTTTCCAAATTCCTCAAGTTAATTTGGGGTCTTTGGGTACTGGTATGTTAAGGTTGCATAACATGCCATTTTTCAACACTTGTTTGTGATCTGAGTCTCGTATGTGATGTCTCGCCTTTACCTGAAAGTTTATTTTTTGTTGCTGCTGACCTATGGACATTGCCAGTTAGAATAGTTTGTGCTGACTGTCCACAGGATGTTGTATCATTTAACTTTCATTCCTGGACTGGTCCTTTTTACCCAAGACACAATCAGGATTGGGGATAAATTATTTTTCCTGTTTTATGCCATCACAATTTTTCACTTCTGTGACTGATAAGACTTTGGTTCAAATGAAAGTGTTTTGGTTTCTTTATGTTGTGTTATTTAATTGACGAAGGTATTCTCAATAGAAATAGTACATTTTATGGTTTAAGTTAAAATATCGCTAATAATTCCTGAAAGAGTAACTGACATAACACAAGAACTATCAATACGAAAAAATTCTGCATTGTAGAAGATAAGCTACATAAATATCTCTCTCCTTCAGGGAAACCTTGGTTGCATCTTTTATAGTCAGAACATCTGACAACAGAAAGCACATTGAAAGATGTTAAGTAATCAGATCTGTAATTTTCGTAAAATGGTGAATAAATCATGCCTCATACAGATACCAATAATATAGATACACTTGGCAAAATACGTGGAACAAACAACTGAATTGAATCAATGTAAATATCCAGTTACTGTAAAAAATTAACACAAACGATCTTCATTAATCACTTATTCCACATCATGTGTAAAGTGATATTACAGATATTTCCTATCCACAGAGAATGAATAAAAATAATCTGGCTTATACCATACATGTTATAACAAAGTGCAGCAACAACCTGAATCACCACTAACAAGTAGATTCTGTTCTTAATAAAAAATTCAAGAGGAACCCTTTTGAAAAATGAAAACATTTTCATCAAATATCACTTTGTACTACATTTGTTTCAGCATTTAATGATGATTAGAATTAACTGTTCTAGTTTCTAAAGCTTTACACTTGACAAAAACTACGTAACATTTTGACAATATGAGGTAATCAATTGCTGTGGTGGGGAAGACAATAGTTTTGATGAAAGTTTATAAAAAACTGACCTTTACAATTCAGATAAATAACAAGGAATATAATTTTATTTTAATCAATGTTTCACTTTCACAGATTTACCAGAGTTAATATGTTCAATTATTTGATGTTAGAATATTTGTTAAATTACAAAACTGCTTGTAATGTTCTATTTCTCGAGTCTGCCATAACATGTGTCTAACAATGTATAACTTATTATTTATGTTTCCTTATTGTATTAATATTATAGTTGGTTTAAAACTGTAGAAAATTATGTGTGGTGGTTGTTAATGGAAGAAAAGGAAATGTTGAAGATAGAACCACCACAAAGTTAACTACAGTATGCACACACTTTAATATATGTACGTTTGTTGTTAGTGTTTCAGGTAATGCCCTTTTTCATTTATCTCTTCCTAAATAATAAATTGTTAGATGAAAACACAAAATCAAATGCTGTTTGTCAATATAATGAATAAATGTGCACAACAAAGCTTACTAACATTTGTAACAATAGGAAGTTGTGTGTATATATATATGTATGTAAACAGACACACACCATTCCCTGTATTCACACACACACACATATATATATATATATATATACACACACACACACACACTCCCTGTATGAACACACACACATGTGAACACATTCACTGCTCCCTGTATTTATATATATGTAAACACACACACTGCTCCCTGTATTTATATATATGCATCAATAACTTTTTTTTAAATTTCCCTTCCCTTAGTCTTACTACAAACTACTATTTGAGATTTGTTGTAGCTTCAAAAATATATGTAGGAAATTGGAGAACACATGGGTACAAGTGATCACTGTTGTATTAAGTTTGATATTTTTCCTGGATATTGAATTCAGAATATTTTGATTCCAAATTTTAAAAATCAAATTTTGAAGGAAAGCAACAAGAATTATCCATTGTGAATTGGGCAGCTGTGTTATGCTGAGACACAAAGCAAATATGGAAAATCTTTAAAGAAAAATTTTTCAATATTCAAGGTAAATATTTTCCTTACATAAAGAACAGGGTAGCAGCAAGTAAAAACAATGTTGACTCATGAAGAGTATTGGAAGTAAAATTAATGAGAAACAAAACAAATTGAAAATTAACTAATGTAACTTCTCTTATCAATAGGGTGATGAAAATTGTTCCAGTACTTACAGACCCATTTGTCTTACATCAGTTGTAGATCACATTTTGGAGAGTCTGATAAAAGAAAAACTTCAAAAAGTTATTTAACCAAGTTTAGAATTTTATCAGACAGCTAACGTGGTTTCACTGATGGAAAACCTTGCCTTACAAAATCTTCTGGCATTCTTTCAAAAGGTTACTATTTGTGTTGATGAGAGTAAGAGTAGATCAGGAAGAAAGGATTGTCACAAATGTAGTTCAACCAAACTAGATTAATGTCACAAATGAGGTACCTCAGGGTTCAAGTCTTAGGACCTTTGCTCCTTTTGATATGCATCCATGACACAGATGAAAGAATGGTCAATAAATAATTAAATGTGCAGATTACATTAAGGCATAGGGTGTTACTGCCTGTGAAGAGAATGCTGCTGATTTACAGAAATATTTGTATCATTCAGTGAATTGGGAAAATGAATGGCAGATGGGATTTTATTATAATAAATGTAAAATAATGCCACTGGATTATCATTATATGAATAATAATTTGGATGGGAATAATCTAAACAATAGAGAAAAGGGATCTTAATATAATAGCTGATCAGTCTCAGAAGCTATCCAAGCATTGTTATTGCTGGT
>NW_027467782.1:26792268-26865162 GCF_004210375.1 Tachypleus tridentatus | reverse complement strand
AAACTTTCTCTTTATTGTAAAACACATTTGAAAACTACAAGAAACAGCATAAAACATTTGATAAAATTCTGAAATTAAAAGGTTTCAAATAACATGTTGAAAATAAAAATAAAACATGACGTACGCGAAAACATGACGCAATTAAAATATCTCATACAGACATTGGTAGTTAAAACAATTTTGCGTTTTAGGAAAGCCGGATTTTATCAAAACCGTTCCAGTTACGATGATTAACTATATATCATTGCATTTAATTAAAATAATTCATCATAATTCTAAATATTAAGGCGAGGATAAGGTCCTATGTTTATAATCGATGGACATGTAGAAATATTTCGTAAACAGTGAATATTATTTTGTTTGTTTGTTTTGTTTTTTGAATTTCGCACAAAGCTACTCGAGGGCTATCTGTGCTAGCGCGTCCCTGATTTAGCAGTGTAAGACTAGAGGAAGTCAGCTGGTCATCACCACCTTGGGCTACTCTTTTACCAACGAATAGTGGGATTGATCGTAACATTATAACGCCTTCACGGCTGAAAGGGCGAGTATGTTTGGCGCGACGGGGATGCGAACCCAGGTTCCTCAGATTACGAGTCGCACGCCTTAACGAGCTTGGTCATGCCGGGCCCAGTGAATATTAATTAACATTATTATAATTCTTATTTTAAGATACATTGAAGTTACATTTCTATATTTTTATTATGATTCAAACTTTTACTTGCATATATTTGAATGTTATAAGTTTTCGTTTAGTGTAAAACTAGCTTTTATCAGTGATATTGCTATAAGCAAAGTATATTTACAGATGGGTCCTCAGATGGATAAGTCTTTCAGCGCTAAAATCTATTGTCGATACCCAACGATGAGCAAAATACATAGTCAATTGTGTAAGCTTGCGCTTAAAACAATCAAACAAATCAAGGGTGACGTAATACGTTCTAGACATTAAAGGCTATAATTTTGTTATTTAATAGTTTAAAACATTATATATTCCTTATCAGGTTGCTTCACAGAATTTGTTTTTTGTAATTGATAAATACTGTGTTGATTCGAAACTTCAACCTTTAAATATAAATATCTGTGATCCAAAGAAATACAGTTTATCAGATCTGCTCACACTTCAAACAGTTTGCCAAAGAACTATTGATATAGCAAAATCCACTGAAGTTATTATTTTAGTTCTTTTTAAGGTATATCTTAGGCACGCGTGGCCAGGTGGTAAAGGCACTCGACTCACAATCATAGGGTCGCGGCTCAGAATCTCCGTCTCTCCGAACATGTCAGCCGCGGGGCATTATATAGTGACGGCCGATGCCACTATTCGTTGGTAAAATAATACTCTAAAGTTGCCGGTGAGTGGCGATGGCTAGGTGCCTTCTTTCTAGTTTTACACTTTTAAATTAGGGACGGCTAGCGCAGATAGCCCTTGTGTAGCTTTGCGTAAAATTCAAACCAAAGTATATCTTTTTATACATTTATATACATAAAACCATAGTGTATTATCAGTCTGAAACAGTACACTTCTACAAACGTACCTGTTAAGACGTCCGTACCAAGAAACCCCATACATCCTACTAGATCATAATACACCTATTAACATAAACTAAATAATAAATTTATAAAATAATTATTTCCTGCTTATGTTATGTTATACATTTGGTATTTGTGGGGATATTATATTATCTTTCAACACATAGAATAACATAGTCTATAAACTATAGGTTTAAAACTGAAACTGAAACTAAAACCATTTAGAGGGATAAGAGAATTTGATAATTATGATTTTCTCACTTAGTGAAATAGAATTTACGGAATAAGTTAGTGACTGTTACACAAAGTACCCTTAAGTTCCTTTTTTTGACCCCTTTTATGATTTTCTGTATTTATTCTAAATGCACTATTTCGTACGTTAATCAATAATCTTTGGATTTCGTGTTATTTTTCTCCAGATTTGAGACATACCCGTGTTCACAATATTTAGTATGAACTATATCTATAGAATCATAAATATTCAACAGTTTAACATTTAGTATTCATAACTGAAATAGTTTCGTCACTTAGATGTGCTATCAATTCTGTTGAAATATGTTCTAAAACAAGTGTTTTGTGATATTCTTAATTTGATGGGGAAGTTTTCAGTCACGTCAATTTTAGGGACCTTTATTGAACAAGCATCAAACGTATAAATTATGAATTGTTTGTGAGGTTTAATAAAGCTATCCCATTCATTGTTTTATATATATGTGTGTGTATATGAGAGTGTATTATTTCAAAAATCAAAAAGATATGTCGACATTAAATTAAAATTTTTCTGAAGGTTATTAAGTTACAAACATTTGGATTATAATGTTAGCTAAGAAAGAAGATTCTGATGGAGTTTTTCTGCTATTTTGATACCTTGTATGACTGATTCCAAGCCATTAAATTAGTAACACCTCAACTCTCAGCAACGTTTCTGTTTATCTGAACTATATAATAAGACTGTAGGCAACAGCTGCCTTATCAAATAAGTAATATTTCATTTGTTTAGCTTTGCTGGAGTAGAAGCTCATATGAAGCGTTACGGATGCAGTCTCCGATAACTTATTTTTCAGTTGAAAACAAATAATTAATAAATATATAAATAAATAATTAATAATTAATTAATAATAATTAATAGCAACCGTTATTTTTCATTACGGCTTTCTTTTTAAACATTTTTTAACACCTACATTTGTTTCAATATATTTTTGATGCATGTGACGCATATTGCTGGATGTGTATTGCACAAGTCTTACATGTTCTCTAAATTTTAGAATATTTTAGAGAGGAAGAATCAACAATATGTGGTTTACGAAAATACTATCGTGTTTTCGAACGTTGTTGAACGTTCTAGAATCGCTCGTGATTGGTATAGAGCCCACTCAGAGACAGTGATATATTATTGTTTTGTTAGCTTCAGTTAGTACACAACAAATCCAGGAACCTATAATTGTGATTAATACTCATTAATCGTAAAACTACAGAATTTGCTTAGGAACATTTGTAGATTTCAAACATTACGAGCCATTCAACTTCAAATGGCAGTGTACTTATGAAGACATTAGACATCATCTTCCTCTGTGAAAAGTAAGCTTCTAAACCGCGTAAGGCCAAACAGGAGTAAGCTTGCTAGCATTTTCGTAAAGTGAAGGATATCTGTGTATTACATGTGTCACAATGTTCTTTATGTCCCTGCTGCTCAATTCAGAGTCTCTATGGCCAATAAACTTCCTGAAAGCTTCTTCTGCAGCTGTTTAGATTTTAAAGCATTTATTGTTCAAAATTGTCAAAGTGCTTGAAAAATTAAATTTTTAAGGTAAAGATCTGGGGAATAAGGTGGATGAGGCAGAACCTCGATTACCAATTCATTCAATTTTGGAACGCAATCCTTGACAGGTCTTAAAACACCGATTTTGTTGGCTTTCAGTTAATTCATGCGTAACCCACTTATCCAACATTTTCGTCTTTTTAATCGTACTAAGATAGTTGGCTATGCTTGATTTGCTTGTGTTGGCTTTTCTGCAAGCCCCCCATTACCGTTGTGCAAAGTTCTGTTTCAACTGCTTCCCTTAATGTGTTTTTACCTAAGGATGGCTTTCTTCCACAACCTTCGTGGTCTTCAAGACTTTTATCTCCGTGTCGAAGTCTTTAAAACCAATGCCGAATTGTACATTCAGTAACAAATCCATGGCTGAATGTCTGATTCATGCTCCTGTGTAGTTTTGGTAACTTTTCGTCCAAGTATGTTTCAAAATTTCACGTATAGCAATATAAACGCTACCTTTACATAATGATCTTTAATTTTAAACATTCAAATTATAGGGAAATGGATTATCAACGACAGCCATCACTAACTGTTAGGTCATCATTGTCTGAGTACATCGTGAGATTTGATCGTCACCCACGACCCCTAAAAGGATCTTGCTAATCTTCATATTGAATAAATTGTGATTGGTTTGCTTTGAAAAAATGTAGGGAACTTGATTCACCTATTGCACAGTTTCCAGAGCTCTGTTTTCAGGTCTCCCAGTGCATTTTAGCACACCAGGCTGTATTAGTGGAGCTTGAGAATCTGTGGCAGACAAGAGGCTTTTCCACCAAAGTTTTTGAGTGTGTTCAACCACTCTTGGAGAAGAGGGCAAAGTCAGGGGTCTTCCTTCTAGGGTTTCTAGATCTTTTTTTTCATCTTTCAGAAAGAGTGGCTCCAGCCTTCCTGGGAACCTACTCATAAATTTGGTTCATATTTTGCATACAGTTATCTAGTTGGGGAGTGCAAAACCCTTCTCTTTGATCAGTGCCAGTTTGGTTATCATTTATGGAGGTTGGTTCACTATATCATAATTTTGAAACTAAAGCAATTCCATTGTAAGTCCTTGGTTGAGTGCAGGTTCCACATAATTCCAGGGTTAAGTAGAATACACCTTATCCACTTGGTTAGAGACTGAAAACAAATGTTCATAATTCCTTACCAGATGAGTTCTGTTCATTTGTTGAGTATGACATATGGGATCCCATTATTCCTAGCCTCGGGTGTTACCTTTTGGACTCGTTAAGTGTTGCTTACTTTCGTGTCGTTATTCTGATGGTGCCAAATGCAACATTCTGTGGTTACATGTTGGTATCTAAAGTGTGTGTGTGTGTATATATACACATATAACATTGTGGTCTGATAACCATAGCCAGCAACATGGGATATAGGTACTACAACCCCTTAATTTCAACCCTGAGCCATAGAATCTTGGCTGTCTGGTCAGGGTGGCCTACCTGATGATTATTCATATTCTGTTCTGCCTTTGATTTAGGAACAAAGCTCCAAGTGAAGAGCATATTTGTCATAGAGGTATGGTGTAATTTCCACACTCTTGTACCACTTTTCTCTTGGTACATTCCTGTTCTATACAAATGCTTTGTGTGTGGATCATGCCTGCACTGCCCCTACACTTTTATCAATGTGAGATTCTAGCTAGAGTGTTGGTGATGGTAAGTATTATTGGAAACAATTTTCAGTTTAAGTAAAATGTTAACTTTTATTTTTAGATAACTTTAGAAAATAAGCCTTCTAGAGGCTTTTAATTTCCCAGTAATCTTGTAATTTTTAAGAAACTAAAACTGGAATGTAATTGCCACTTTTCTGTTCTTTAAGTCATAATAAATAACATCATGTTGTTGTTTGCAGTTTATTATTTATAAAATCCTACCTTTTTATTTACTTTTGCACTACCAAAATAATTAAGACAACTTACCATTTTCAGACTTTCATTTATATCTCCTGGTAATATTGAAACATGAATGTTGTAAAGTCTCTTTAAAGTTGATATAGTCATGTGAAGATTGTATGCAAAATGGTGGTCAGTTGGCCAAAATGGCCATTAACTTAATTAACTTCTAAATACGTAAGGATATTATGAGTTAAGAATTTAAATAATAAGTTAAAAAGTAACTGAAACATTGAAGGGAATATTTTATTAATAATTGTGTTGTTTGTTCTTAGTTTAAGTTGAAATTTGCAAATAGGATTTGATTTTATACTGTATCTATAAAACTAAATATGTTCTATAATTAAGGACTTTTGTGATTTTCTTTTCCAATGTTCTTTTTTTAAGTTGTCTCTTAGACATATTCAAAAGAATTTTTGGTTTTTTGAAATTTTATCCCAAGAAATTATAAGTATCCAGCATTGTCACTGTGTTGTAGAAATGACACTAAACATAAAGCATTGTAAAACTATCTCCAATTTGCACATATCATTCAGTGTTGCTCAGACCTGTGTTTAGGCCTGAGTATCATTAGGACACCTGCATTGTTTTATTGCTACTAGCAGTAGTATAGATCTAGGCTTAGATAAGATCCAAGATCAGTAATAATTATTCATTTATACACAGACAAATGTAATTTAGATTAGAAAGTAACATACCTAAATTACTTCTTTCTTGTTCTAACAAACTGCATTTTGATATATGTACATAAACTCCCACATGACCTTACTAACCAGCACTGTTTGAGGTAATCTACTTTACACAGACAACACTGATCTATGACCTACTTTAACAATATGTATATGCTCAATCTGAAACCTGGTTAGACAATGTTTTGCTCAATAACATAATAGCAATCAGTCAAATAACTATAAGAAGTCCTGTATTTGCACTGGTATTTGGGACCTGAAGTCATAAATTCATGGTAAAAAACATGAAATCTTGATTTTTATTCAAAGAACACTTCCTGTTGGCTGGGAAAAATAGCAATATTAACCCTATTTCTGTAGACATTTTTTTCTGTGCATGTCTTAAGGTTTTAGTGAGTTACATTCAAAAGTTGATTAAAGTATTTTCTTTTTATGATATACTAATAAATAAACTCTGAAAACATAGCTCTTGATCCATATTTTAATAGTATACAAGTTTAAAGATTTTACTTCCAGAAGGCAATATTTAAAATAAAAAACTAGAATTTTCTAGTGTAAGAATTGTAACATTTTCTCTCTAGGCCTTTTCTTCTCTAATTTATTTACCACCCCTCAAGAAGTAGAAAATGAAATTTAATGTAAATCTCTTATTATTATATAATTTCACTAAGACATACTATAATTTTCATAGCGTTTGATATTATTTGGTTCCAGAGACATGAAATCAAATCTATCTTGCCACACCCACTTGTGACGTCCTCTATATTAGAAATTACCAATAAGTGTTTAAGCCACTCAGTTCAGTATTACTTAAAACCAATAGAAAGCCATGGTTTTCATCTGTCAAGTGATTTATCATATTGCAATGTTTCCTGTAAATAAAATTCCATATTTTGCTTTCAATTTAACCTTGATTGCCATGGGAAATTATTGTTTAAAAATAGAAATATCTTTAGATCAGTTAGGTTAGATTGAGTAATATAAGTACTACTGTTACTACTAATAATAATAGGCCTGGCATGGCCAGGTGGTTAAGGCACTCGACTCGTAAATTGAGGGTGGCGAGTTTGAATACCGTCACACCAAACATGCTCGCCCTTTCAGCCGTGGGGTCGTTATAATGGCACAGTCAATCCCACTATTTGTTGGTGAAAGAGTTGGCACTGGATGGTGATGACAAGCTGCCTTCCCCTAGTCTTGCACTGCTAAATTAGGGACAGCTACTGCAGATAGCCCTTGTGTAGCTTTGCGCAAAATTAAAATAAAACACACCAAAAAAACACACAAACAAAAAACTAATAATAATAGTAATATTTTAAAAATGTTCATGAGTAGCTCGTGCATAATGGAATTCAAAAGCATAGCAAGAGCTGCATATTTGTCACATGATTTACAACTTATTAAGGCATGAATAGTAATTAGTTAGGGGTTATAAAGGCAATAAAACAATAACATTTAACAATGTATACACATACACACACTATTATGAGCATAAAACTATTTAGTATAAACATAAGTAGTTTAATATCACAATTTAAAGTCATTCAGACAGTCATTCTTCACTGCTTCATGGGTTACACCACTAACAAGGATTTAGGTTTAGATATTACAGAAAAAGGTTTGAAATTTTGAGACTAAGAAAAGTATTTTTAAGCTAAACACGGAAATCAACATTCAGACTAGCAAACAGAAATTCTCTATTTATTCATCTATACATATGTAAGTATTCACAGATACATTTTTAGTGAAAATACTCCATCAAAAATATAATCTTTGGTGTGCAAAAACATTTTATGTTTACTTAAAGCCTGCCAAATGATGTGAATACATTGTAATACTATAACAAGCACAGAATAATTGTTAGGTCAGTTCCTGGGATTGAGCCTGTCATGAGAAACTTAAACTATGAAGAATCAATCAAAGTTTTTCATGTTAGTCACACACATTCTTTAAATTTTGAGGTTTGAAACATTATTTTTTTGGACCATTTGATCCTGGGCAAGTTATTAGTGCTCTCACTCACTAACTTATATCTTATTGTACTTTTCAGTCTTGTGTCCTTTCTGAGATATTTTTTAAAGTGGTATTGCCACAGTAATTTTGAAACTGTTTTTCTACATTTATTTCTAGTGTGGAACAGGAGGGTGTTTGTTTGAACTCTCTTTACAGTTAGCTATAATTGTGGCAGGGAAGCAGTTCATTAACGCCGTGGTGGAAATGGGTGTTCCGTAAGTTTTTTAGTTAAAATAGACATTTATTGTAATAATTTCATGTAAGAACATTTTCTATGACAGTTGGCTCATTTTGAGATATTAGAACTGTTGTACTTTTTTTTTTCAAAAAGTGATTTTGATATGTTCAAGATTCATAGTTTATTAATGTTCAGTCAAACATGTAGTATGTCAGATTGTATGTAAAATTAAACTATTTATACATTCATGTCAACAACAAAAACTGATATTATTTTAAAACTAGGTAAAAATATTTTTGTATTTATCTAGATGGCTGTTACGGGTTTACAAGAAGTGGTCAGTGCATAAAAACCATGCACCCACTCAGTGGGAGAGTGACTACAACTTAATAAACCAAGAAGAACTGGGTCTTTTTAGTGAATATCTTGAAATGGGTAAGGCTTAAGTTTAAAATAATGATGTGAAAATAATTACATTAATAGATACATATGTTCTACATAAAAACTAGAACAGATTAAAATGGTACTTTTTTCCATGTCTGTGAAAAATGTTAGATCTTTAACAATGACCTTGTAGTTTGTACATCATTCAAGAGCCTTAAAATCAAGTTATTCTAATTGTAGTTAACTGAGTAACTGACTACTATGGAAATGAATGAAATATAATTATTTTAAGTATCTCCAACGTAGTTTAAAATACTTTTAGATATATAATGTATAATTAACAGTAAAAATGAAATGTGTGATATGATAATAATGTATGTGAAAAATGTAGTTGGAGCAGCATTTAGAATGTTTTTGATGATGTAGAAATGGATATGAATTGTGTTTATTGCTCAGCCTGAAGGATTATAATGCTAAGATTAAACATTTGATTCCCGCTGTGGTTATGGGTCAAATTCCACATCGTACAACTTTGCATTTAACAACAAACAAAGAAATTTTTTTTTAATGTTATGGGTTTCAGCTTGTTTTTCAGAACAGTTTAATGTATAGAGGAAACATTTATTAAATACCTGTAAAACAGCTACACCACCTCAATGATTAGTATTTTTTGGAACAGCAATTTTAAAGGTCCTTGTCTGTGTTTTAGTTTGTTTGTTTTTTAAATGAAACATTATTAATATGCTACTTGATTTTGATGTTAATGTTTCTGTCTTGACTTTCATGTTAAACTAGAAATTAAATCTCTTATTCAACCACCTTTAGACCTGAATCAACACCGTAAGGTTAGAATTTCTGTGTAATAAAGTGTGATACTTCCAAGGAGTCACCACATGTATTATTGTTATTGTAGTCCACTAATTACATTAATATATTTAACTGTCTAAATCATAAAAACTTCCTCAAACATTAAATGTACAGTTCAATTAATAAACGTTTCTGTAATTTGTTCCCCTTCTCCAGTGTTGCAGTTTGGATTTGTCACAATTTTTGTGGTTGCATTTCCTCTGGCACCATTATTTGCTTTACTAAACAACATCACAGAAATCAGGCTCGATGCTAGGAAGTTTATCACTTTCTTACGACGACCTGTTGCAGAAAGAGTTAAGAACATTGGTGAGTGCACAGTGTGGTGAATACAGCAAGCTGTTTAGTTTTAGTCTGTTAAGAAGAAAGTAAATTGATAATGTTACATATTTTTTATTTCAGACAAGTCTCTGATTTATTATGTTACATACATTATGTATTATTGCTCTAAATAATCACTAATTTGAATTTAGTTGTTATTTAAATGTTAGTATGTATTAAAATATGATATTTCTCAACAAGATTGGCATGCACTGTTCTCTATTATGACACAAATATATTAAAATATGCAAAAAGAAAAACGACACAAACTATAATTATAGTTATTACAAATTAGGGTTTAGGTACAAGAGTTTTAGAAACAATACTGAGTTTTATATATGATCTAGAACCAGATATTTTATCGACAGTTCAGGTCCATAACAAGCAAATTCAATCCGAGTTGAGACTGTCACACATCACTTAAGCTGGCTATCTTGTATGGCTTTGCACTGATTACAAACTGACTTTTCCAGGAATGCTATTTAATGTCCTTGTAGAAAAATAATATCCCAAATTGAACGGTTTGTAATGTTCAAAATCTACTGCATACCTGGTTCCCAATTTTGTAGTTTTATGATTAATTGGTGTTAATCACAATAATAGCTTCTGAGGCCTATATCACACTGACTTTAACTGACTAATAATATTATTCCTGCTCTTGGCATGTTGGTTTATATAGTTTATTGTGAGTTTCTAGAATAATCACCAAAGTTGGAAGATGCTAGTGTTTTCATAAAATAAATAAATATTAAATCTTACTCTTGAGATTCTTCTGCAAATTTCAAGAACAGATGGGACTTGTGCAATACATAGCCAACAATATACATCACATGCAAAAAAGGAAAACTATATTGAAATAAATGTAGGTACTAAAACAAATGTATCATGGTAAATCTGTTAGAAATCACAGTCTGAAGCTCTTAAAATGTAGACAATAATGTTGTGATACCCAACTTCTTTGTGACATACAAACACTCTTCCATTAACTGAGTGAGGACTGTTATTAGTAAATAATAACAATCATTTGACAGTCATGTGTGAACCAATCAGTTGTAAGAAATATTTGGATTTTAGCCTTTCAGGTATTTTCATTATGACATTTCTAGTTACCCAGATAGTGAAGTAATGTAATATTCATACTTTGAAGTTTGTTTTATTTCAAACCTTGATTTTTTTACACTAAATATACAGAGAAGAATTATTAGAGTTAATTAATAACTCCTGATTAGTCTTTAGTGATAAGTATTAATTCATAACTTAGCTGAGATATATATAATCCATTCTATACATGAATGTAATGTTAATGAAAGAGAATTGTTTTGTAAGCAAAAAAATAATAAAAAGATTAGACAGTAAAGTTATTGAAATATATTCCAGTTATCCTAATAGGTTGATTCTATTTTGATAGGAATATGGTACAGAATTCTTAATTCTGTTGGAAAGATTTCTGTCATCACAAATGTAAGTACAGAGAATTATGAGCAATGTTTGTACTTGTTCTTTACTAACTGTTAGTAATATCACATACATTGATTACAGTGATAAAGGAATGCTTCATACACATGTATGATATTAGAGTGAGACACCTTAAGAATCATTATAAGTGAAATAAACTCTGCATTTCCTTTCAAATTTTATCTAAATTATGAAATTATTTTGAGAAACGTTTGATGTTTAAGGTGATTATTAAATTAATGTAATTAATATAGTATAGGTCAGTTCCAAAACTGTAACTTAATATGATCTCTTTTAGAATTTCTGTGTACTTGTGTTCTTTCTGCAGTGATTTTCTAAAGCACCTTTAGTGGGTTTATAAAATACATTGATGTGATTTCTTTTGTGAGTCAGTTTACAAGTTTACACTTACTGACCAATGGTTGTTATTAATTAAAGACGAAATTTTGTGCATTGAAGAATTGTCATGGTGTTGATCTATCACAATTTTGATGTGATATAGAAACTTAATTGTTACTATTATGAAGAGACAGGAGTTTATAATGTATTACATATTGATGTCAATAGAAACAATAAATTGTTTTTGACCTTTCTGATCACTTGAAGTACAGTGTCACCATATTATTACTTTATTTTGGAATTATATAGTATAATAATTCTATATAGTAAATTGATGTTCATTTAATATAAAAGTAACAATGTCATAAGAAATTTAAGATGAAAATGCTATTATTTTCTGTTCTATCAAGCATGGTTAGTGATGCAATAGACATTTAACACAGTGAATTTTATTATAATCCACAATGTCAAACCCAGTTAACTGTGTACTATGACGTTTACACATGTGAATATTTTCTTCTACATTGTCCAATATACTTAATGGTGTGAAACTTAATAATGTTTGCTCTTACACAATCAAACTAAATAATATTACAGTATATTATTTAAGGTGAAAGAAAGTGTGTTATTTTCTGAACTGTTAATTCTATATTCTTACTTTTCAGGCACTAATTATTGCCTTTACATCAAGTTTTATAGAGGAGACATTTTATAAAGTTTTCATTTCACCAGATGGGTCACTGAATGGATTTCTGAACTTTACTCTGTCAGATTTCAACATCAGTGACTTTCCTGGTGATTTGAATATTCTTTCTGAACCTGACACCAGTGTGGAATACTGCAAGTAAGTGTTAATTTTTGTTTTATTGTTTCAAATTAACAGAGCATAGAAAACAATGTATGTGTGATTAAGAACCAGTGTGGTGTCTCTTTAACCCAACTGGCATGGGATACCAGTGTGGTGTCTCTTTAACCCTACTGACGTGAGACATCAAAGTGAACAAGTTACAACCGTTTTACGTAGATTCAAACTTTAACCCTACTGACATCGGACATGAAAGTGCACAAGTTACTACCATTTTACGGAGATTCAAACTTTAACCCTATTGACATGGGATATCAAATTGTGCAAGGTACAACCATTTTATTGAGTTAGTTTCAAAGTTATCATCCATGAAAGTATTTTTCATCATTGCAACAACATTTTACCACAATGAACCAGATTCAAGGCAGTTGAATGCAACATGGTACATTTGGCATGTATAAGTTGGTGGAAATGATGCCTAGCATGCAAAGATAGATGGGTACAGATGATGTCTATCATGTTAAATGTAGGGGTGGAAATGATGTCTAGCATGATCAGACATATTGGAAAAGATATCTGGTATGCGTAGATATTTCGATGAAAGTTATGTCTCGTATGCATAGACATATGGATTGAAATGATGTTTGGCATGTGCAAATATAATGCTGTAGGTGATATCTAGCATGTGTGTAGATATGTGGGTGGAGACAATAAAGGGTTGATTAAACTACTTAAAATAATACATATTATTAAACTTGGTACAAAAAGATACTTTATGACTTAAATATTAGTATTACATAAGATTTAATTCTTAAGTTAAAAAAATGAATATACTTCTCTACACAATCTGGTGATGCTCTGAATTTTCATTTACAAATATTTTTTTCTCTCCTCTTGTAAGGGTTTCAGATTGTTCAACCAATTAGAAACGTACATATAGCAGATACTAACAACTCCGAATATAAAATTTCAACCCAAATGACAAATCCTTGTATTATCTTCTGTTTTTCAAGAAATATGTGTAATTCTCATTTATATTGCTGTTGGACAATTGGTTGTATTTATATAACTAATAAAAAGAGTGTATTCTATCCATAAATCAGGCAAGTTTCTTTTTGTTTCGGCAGTCAAAGCCAATACTTCACGAAGCTAGCCTGATGGGTTTCGACAAAAAGTGTTGCTTTAAGTAGTAATGAATTTGTTTTTTTGTTTTTTTTTATAAACCTAATTGTGGGTTAGTTAGAAATAACAGTTGTTTTACAATTCTATTCAAGTGCATTATGCAATATTTTTTAATGTAACATAATTATTCATAGTACTAAACAGAAATTTTATTATCCTTTTATAAACATTAAAATAATCACAAGAGATTTCATAACATTCACCATCAGTTTTATTTTTTATTCTGAAAGAAGTAACATTTGTACAAAACTTTAATACATTTTTCTCCGAGGAAGATGAAAGGATTGTTTCTAGATTCTGTTTTATGTGCAGTAAAAAGTTATACATCTTCAAGAGAGAGAACTTTACTGATTTTATCTTCAGCAAAATTTGAATCAACTACATCGACTCTCTTAATGACTGTATTTCAGGATTGATACACAAATATTGTTTAAATAAAACAATAGAATTTGAAGAGTAAACCCTTCGATGATGTTATTTCTTTTCTGTTGGTACAAATCTATTAATATTTCCCAGACATCAGAGCCACAAAATTCCAACAACATCTCCTCACTCAATAGGATTTCAAAGGAACTTTTGGAAGAAAACTATAGAATTAATTTCTAACAATTTGATATTGCTAACAAACTTGGATATTGCTGTTCATATAAGAGCATAAAATGTACTTAGCTGTTTAAGTTAGAAAGTTAACTTTATTTTAAAAAACTTGTCTGAGTACAGATAACAATTTTAAGGTATAGTTAAAATTTTATGAAATGCAAAACATCCACTATAAAATAAGTTGTTTAAAATGCTGGCTTCTATTTTAAGGTCATTTTATTTCATGGTTTCAGGTACCAAGACTATAGAGAGCCCCCAACAGCAAGCAACAAATATGAATATAAGACGTTATATTGGCAGCTGGCTACAGCTCGCTTGGTTTTCGTTTCTATTTTTGTGGTTGGAAACAATTTTTCAAATTATAGATCTTATTTTTGATTAAACTTAATTACATTTGCAGTTCATTTTTAGTTTATACTAAAATAAATCAATTAACAGTAGCTTTCACTTAAGGACATAAAATACAACCTTCTTTCTTCAAAAGATAGAATATTTTTAAATGTTAATTGTAGAACTAACCTGAGACTTTATTTAACCAAAGTTTTCAAAACAAATATAAAGTGTGAATAGCTTTTATTAAAACACCTTTTATTTGTAATTTAAATTTTTTTTGAGGAAGCTAAATATATGTTTAGGTGTACATAAACCCACAGAACCAGTTGAGAATTGCTGTATTAAATTAACTTCAAGGGAGTTGGAAACTTTTTAACATTTACTGAGACTGAAAATGTATAAACATTATAACTATGTTCAGTTGTTTTTAATGAAGCAACATAAATAGAGTATAAAAGGTAATACATTTTAATACAGCCAGGACAATCCTAGAATGTTTTTAAAAGTTTCAGTAACATTTACTAAGTTATCCTTCACAAAATGGATTGATTAATCATTTTTGTTAATAAACTATCCTTTTTATTACCCAATTCTATAAGTGTTAGATTTTTTTGTGGCTTCTGTTCATCCAGTAGAATGTTTTTCTTATTATGTAGCACTGATACTGTTCTGAATGACTGTACATGCTCATTAGTAATTTAAGAAGACTTCATGATTTAATCATTGTTCATAAAGTTTTATAATCTGTATTGGTTAAACAGTGTTATGTAAAAGGATTATGTTTTAAAAACTGCTCCAGTGAAACTTATGTTTTTCCTTTTTTTAGTGTCTTGTATTCATCATGACAACTCTAATTTGTTGGTTAATACCAGACATTCCAAAGTCTGTGAAACTACAGATTAGACATGAAAATCACATCGTCAATGATGTGATTATTGAAGAAGAACTAAAAAAGAGCAAAATATCTTGGAAGGAGGGAAACACCATGATTTTGGAACACATTATTTCACAGATTGGTAATATTTAAAAATTTGAACAAGGCAGAGTTTTTTTCCTGTTTAAGAGGTAAGTGAACAGGTTGATAATAACATCTAATCAAATATCTATGGTCAATGAAGTCCAACAGGGAATACAGTTTCCATACATATATGTGCCACAAGAACAAGTACGTTTTAAACTTTGCAAAAGTCTATGTTATTTAGAAAATTTCTTCTTTCACTTAACATTTGATGTATTTCAACCTCAAAGGTCAAACCTTGTTAAATCTTAAACAAATTATTTATTTTTGTTTATATACTTAATGTTTACACCATCTTGGTGACAACAGTTTTAAACTGTCTTGTATTATAACATTGATATTTTCTTTTGTTGAATGTTTATAAGTACTTAAAAGTTGTGAGAATATTGTGTTCATTATTTTTAACCAAACTTCTATCTTTCACGTATCTTTTAGAACAGGTGTCGGCAACCTTTTAGGTCTCGGGAGCCAATCTGAATTTAGAACAAGAATACTGCAGGAAATCAAAATAAACACTTATGTTACACACACACACTTAATGAAATACTGTGTAAGTAAAACTAAAGAAAATGTAAATTGATTATTATATTTACAGTGTGTTCTTTTAATGACATTGGTGCTGTTACATAGTTTTGTTCCTTTCCCTGAAGTCTGTTTCACAATTGATTAAATGTAATTTCATATTCAGTTTTCTACTATTATTACTGAGCACGTTTTTTTGTGTTTTTTTCTGATTTAGGAGAATCTCTGAATACACAGGTAGAACCAAACATTGTGAAGATGATACTATAGAAGTGGAAGACCATTCCAGAGTTGTAGAATGAAGTAATATGCCTGCTCCTGCACCTTGTTCAAGGTGACGTGCCATCAGAATTCTAAAGAACAAGACTTGAACAGTGTTAACAGATCAACAACAAATGCTACAATCTGTCACGGTTCCAAATTGTTATCAACTTTGTCATTTGTGTATGAATCTCAAACTTGTGTTCAGAGTTTGTTTCAGAAACACCATTGTTAAGATAATGTTTACTCTTTGAACTGTTTTAGTGTCTCCACAATATTAAGTTCCAGTGTTTTAAAATAATGATAAATCAGGAATTAAAGTTTTTAATTTTTACACTGGTCATCACTTTTTAAATCATTGTTAAGTAGATTTAGTGAAAAGAAGCTGTTTTTAATAAAGATCTTGAACTAAATTTTGTTCAGAGGAAATTTATCTTAACCTTCCTTTCTTTAGTTCAAAATTTGTCATCTATATTGTTTTTATCAGTGTCAATATACGTTGGTTGTCAGTTGTTTTTTTTTTAAGTGTGCTGTCAAATTATCAACAGAAAAATTCTTGAAATGATTGTAACAAAGAGTACACTAAAGTTATTTGATTAACTCAAAGGAAAATTCTTTAAAGTTAATGAAAACTTCAGTTTATGAATTAGTACTTACTGTTATAAATGTGTGCATCATTGAAAAATAGTGAATATTCACCTAGATGTATTGGATACAACTTCAGTTTTTAACAGATTTGTGTTTAAGTATGTACTTGTCATAATCCTTTAATAATAATTTGAATCACTCGTTAGGGTGAATGAAAATTTTAAAGTGAATAAACACTAGTTTATTTGTTTCGAATATTTATGTAACAGCAACCGCCCCTAGATTTCAACTGATACACTAGAGGGAAGGAAGCTGCTAAATAACACCCACCTTCAACTCTCGGACTATTATAATTACATCACTTGACCGTCAGCTTTTAGACTATTATAATCAAATCACAAGGGCGCCAGCTCTTGGACTATTATGATTACATCATTTGACCATCTGCTTTCAGACTATCATAATCAAATCACTTGACTACCAACTCTTGGACTATTATGATTACATCATTTGACCATCACTCTTACGGTATACTGAAAACCACAAAGTGCTTGCGCGATTTGTTTCTGCAATGGGATGCGAACCACGAATCCACAATCCAACACGCTAAGTGCTAAATCACGTCCTGCCCAGAGAGAACGAGCGAGCCACATAAGAGTAAAAATGTACTTAAGTAAAGACAAATGTTGGAAGAGAATTCTTCTTTAGATACGGTGTGTTTTGTTTACATTTATATTGCATTAAAATATTGTAAATAAATTGCATGTATATCAAAACTTTTCTGATGTCATTTGTGTTATTTATACGATAAAACTTAAATGATCAATCTCATACACTGGCACAGTTTTCTTTATTCTTACACAAGACGGTAGAGTACGTTTTGACACCGGAAATCCGATAAATATCTTTAATGGTTTATGTGCAACATGTGTGTTTCACACGTCTCACGCTACTGTTTAAAAGAGCAATATTTAGAATGTGAAATTATATTGAAAATTGCTTCGGTCACGGATGACGTTATTCACAGTTCCTGCTCCTAAAAGACAAGAAAGGATGTTTAGTTACGTACAGGAGAAAGTTATTCGTCAAGAAGAAAATGATCGAAACCGAAAAAGTGAATTGATTGTCTACCGAGAAACCACGATAGCTCAGAAGAGAGTTTTAATATCAATAACAGTGGTTGCACACGCACGACACAACCTCGGACATGCGCATTTTATTTCACAGAAGATGTTTATCTTCTGTTTACTTACGAAAGCTTAAAGAAATTTAGGTGTATGTTTTTTGACAACACTGGGAAAAGTCGGCTATTTCTATAATTCGTTTTTGGTTTGTTTTTTTTTTTGACAAACTTCAGAAACATTTCTATCTCAAAAATTTAACCACATCTTGACCATTTGGCACGATCGCGAAATCTAATATAAGAATCAGAGTACTTTATGAGGGAGTTAATGTGGACAACATTACATTCAAGAAAGTGGCGCCACAATAAAGATTTTTTATCAGAAATTGGGTCAAAGATAAAACTGTCTCAGGTCAACACTACATTCCAAAAAGGTGGTGCGGTAATACAGATTACCTATTAGAGATTGGGTCAAAGATAAAATATTTCGGGTCAACACTACATTCGAGGAAGGTGGCGCCGCAATAAATATTTTTTATTAGAGATTGGGTCAAAGATAAAACTATTTCAGGTCAACATGACATATGTAATTGGTTTGACTATGACTAATTTCTTCAATTTCATGTTTCTTGGAAGCAAGTGCACCTTTGATATTGATATATAAGACTGTGAATTTAAGACATTATACATCCATTGATCAATTGTACAGTTAATAAACTGTGATAAGTATAGTGTGCTGTGTTTTTTATAATTGTTTACCATCAATTCCATACAGTCTTTGGTATTTCTTGATTTTAAATATTCTGTAATGGAGTATTTTTCTTCCTCCGTTATTTTTTTATTTTCCGCCAAAAGGCCGACCCGCCCTCGCCACTGTCTGGAAAACGCTATCCTAAGAGGTTTATTCATCTTGTTGAATGTTTTAAGGAATATGATAGCACTTAAAACCGATAAACATAAGAGATGAACTTTTATATACACGTTAAAAACATATTAAATAGATATTTAAATACATTTTTTTTCATTTTGGAATTTTACACAATGTAAAATATTTACACCTTTTCGTGATGACGACAAACCCACTTGAAGTAAAAAATATATGTCAAGATGGCTGGTATGAGTATTAACACAAGTAAAGCAGAGAACAACGTTTCGACTTTCCCAGGCCATCTTCAAACTAATACCCGTCATGAAATATAATTTTACAGCTCTTTCGTAAATAATTTGTCAATGTAAACTTCATTTTATAAATTGGCTGAATTTTAAGTGAGGGATTTGTTAAATGTTTAAAATTTTTATTTCTACGCTGATAGGTTTTGATAAATAACATTCTCAGAGGAGTAAAGGCAAATTAAAAGTGGGGCAAGGTTCATTTGACCAAGTAAAGTGAGGGAATACACATCAAAGTCGTGCATACTGAGGCCAGAGTTTAGGGCACGCTTAAGAGCCCAAGAAGCTCTTTATTCGTTCTCCTACTTTTCCTGACAGTTTTCTGAATTTTTGTGCCCTTTAAATGGAACATATTGAAAAATAGGGATTTCCTGCACTGATAACAGCTGTATAAAAATAAATGTTACAATCAAAGAAAAAACAGCTTTAACTGTTCTCTAGACAGACAAACTTCTGGAAATATAATCTTAAAAAGCAGTGTTTCTTCCTGTTACCTTCACAATGTTCCAGCAACAGCATAATCTTTATTTAAATTTTCTTACAAAAAGCGAGCTACCACACAATGTTGTTTTTCTCGTTGATTTTTTCCTCAAAACAGTCAAATGAACTTTTTGTGTCATATGTTGATTACAACTCATTATTATTTGTTTATTTACACTGGTTGTTGTTATTTGTTTAATGCAATTTCAGAAGGAAATGAAAATTTATTTCCTAAAAATATGATTACAAAGGCTCCTGGTTAAAATTATGATTTATGCTAAATGAAAACAACGTAAAACAATAGTAATTCTAAATATTCGTAATTATGTTGGCAACTTATACAACAACAATTTAGTGCAGATTTCGAAGACTAAGTTGACAGTTAATTTCAGATTATCTTAATTTGTTTCCTTCTTATTTTTAAACACAAAACTGCACAGTAGGTTATTTGTTAGCCAAGGGTATCGAAACCCGATTATTCACATTTCAGGCCCAAAGACCAGAAGAGCGATTATATTAAACA
Source organism: Tachypleus tridentatus (assembly GCF_004210375.1). Classification (NCBI taxonomy): domain Eukaryota; kingdom Metazoa; phylum Arthropoda; class Merostomata; order Xiphosura; family Limulidae; genus Tachypleus; species Tachypleus tridentatus. The sequence continues at coordinate 26,845,074 of NW_027467782.1, read as the reverse complement.
ATTTCTCCAAACCCAGATAACGATTTTAAACTGGGTACAGTTTTATCGAGCAAACGATTTAAAAAAATCCTAACGCCCCCTCGAATTTCTGACATGTTACGAAATTCTCATCATCTACGAAGTTTGATATTCTTGAACGACTACTTGTGCTTTTTGTATATTTCCTATACTTAGTGTTATCTGCTCTGTACACTTTATCAACATGATTAAAAAAAGCCAGCTCAGCAAGACGTCAACGTTTGTAAATAATTGTTACTAAACTATAAAACGTGTTAAATATAGAAATAATAAGTTTTATTTTCATTATACTTCACAAGCATTATTTGTTTTGAATTTCACGAGGAATATCTGCGCTAGCTGTCCTTAACTTAGCAGAGTAAGACTAGAGGGAAGGCAGCTAGTCATCACCACCCGCTGCCAACTCTTGGGCTTCACAAGAAGTCATACCTTTCAACTCTAATTTTGAAATACTTCTAAGTTAGACTATATACTATTACTATAACAAAGTGTGGTAGACCTACGTTCATCTTCCAGCAATTAATATTTCTAAAAATTATGTAAAATTAAATCAATATACTTGTAATAGTTAACCCATTCATTCACTTTCTAACTAGAAATAAACTTCTATCATCATATCTATCTTTTCATGCCCGGCGGTTAAGGTACTTGACTCGTAGTCTGAAGGTCGCGGGTTCGAATTCCCGTCATACCAAACATGCTCGCCCTTTCAGCCCTGGGGGCGTTATAATTTAACAGTCAATCCCACTATTCGTTGGTAAGAGTAAAACAAGAGTTGACGGTTGGTAGTGATGACAACTAGCTGCCTTTCCTCTAATTTTATACTGCTAAATTAGGGACGGCAATCGCAGATAGTCCTCGTGTAGCTTTGCGCGAACTTCAAAAACAAACAAACACTATCTTTTAACTTTCTCAACTCTTCAACATTACCTCATATTTATAATTACCTTTTTAATATGCTAGAACATAAATTTGATATCAAATTAGTTTGTTTGTTTGGAAATTTCGCACAAAGCTACTCGAGGGCTATCTGTGCTAGCCGTCCCTAATTTAGCAGTATAAGACTAGAGGGAAGGCAGTTAGTCATCACCACCCACCGCCAACTCTTGGGCTACTCTTTTACCAACGAATAGTGGGATTGACCGTCACATTATACACCCCCACGGCTGGGAGGGCGAGCATATTTAGCGCGACGCGGGCGCGAACCCGCGACCCTCGGATTACGAGTCGCACGCCTTACGCGCTTGGCCATACCAGGCCTCATGTTTCTGAAATGTTTTCCTTTAGAGATTTCACTGACCTCCTGAAAGTGTTTGTAAGCCCATTCCCTTCTTCTGAAGTATTCTTCCCAACGTAGAAAAGTAGAAGAACATATTTATTGCAATAATGTTTTCTGTAAAAATACACTAGACCACCGAATGTACTTCAGCACGTTTTTGTTTTCCTAATATCGTGCAATTGGTAATGTATTTGAGTTTTTGTATTTTGATTTTCACACTCAAGAAGAAACAATTAATATTATCATGATGGACACTTTCTCTGTCAAAACGTGTGAAAAGCAGTGATAAGGTGGAACTTACCACAGAAATTGGTTACAAATACCAGACGATTTTGTATAAGTATATCAATTTTCTGTACTGCACAGAAACTGCCGCCGGGATGGATATAAAAATAAAAATACTTGCTCGTAATGGATTTCTATTTTGGAATTACAAGAATTTTTTTTCTCGATTTTTCTTCATTATTCTTATGTCTTTATGCGTGAGTTTAACATGTAACCAAGGCTCATTGTTCATTCTGTGCGCAAGCAAGCTACACTTTTCATGTGTTGCTCACAATCTGGTCCAGTTACGTAAAAAATTAGCTGCGAGAAAACACTCAGCCTCATCTAATTTAATATAACTATTAAGTTGAAATGTGGTTGGACGAATTCTTTGCGATTGAAAATCACCAAGAAAAATTTGTTCATTATTCTCATTGCCTGAAACTTTTACTTTTTCTTGTTTCTGAGAAGAAAGCGTTATTTCCCAATCGCTTATGCCTAAAGTAGATGGAAAAGACCTATTTTTCTCTTCAAACTTTGTTTTTGTGGCTTTGGTAATGAAATTTTTCAATTTATCCATTTTCCAGAACATTCCAGGTAGATTCAGCGCTGAGTAACTAATAGAGAATTTTCACGAACTTACAAGAATATTCAAGAACTTTCTAGAATGTTGTAGAAGCCTTATAGCTGTGCTGCTCCATAACGGAAATAATAATCTATCTCTTTCCCTGGCTTATTCGGTGCACCTCAAAGAGGAATACAACAGCGTCAAGACCTTGCTAGAAGCTTTGAAGTATGATGAGTATGGATGGGAGGTTATCGGAGACTTCAAAATGGTGGCATTCCTGATTGGTCTCCAAGGAGGCTTTACCAAGTATTCCTGTTACCTTTGCCTCTGGGTCAGCAAGGACATTGCAGCACACCACAACAGGAAGCACTGGCCACAACGGACTGAATTCTCTGTGTGGAGGTGCAATATCAAGTGTGAGCCACTAGTGGACCTCCAGAAGGTGTAGTTTCCACCATTGCACATAAAATTGGATCTGATGAAACAAATTGTCATAGCTTTTGATAAGGAGTCTGCAGCCTTCAAGTACCTTCGAGACTTCTTCCCTAAGCTGTCTCAGGCAAAGGTCAAAGCTGGTGTTTTCGTTGGACCACAAATAAAGATCCTCGAGTGCGCAGAATTCCTCAAAAAGTCCAGTAGGAAGGAAATAAAGCTTGGGGCAGATTTGTCGCAGTGATTCAAGGTTTTTTGGGCAATCACAAGGTTCAAAATCATGTAGAACTGGTTGAGACTCTGGTGAAGAACTACGGTAAAATGGGCTGCAGGATGCCCCTGAAAGTCCATATCCTTAACGCTCACCGTGATAAATTTAAGGAGAACATGGGAGCATCCTTAGAGGAGGAAGGCGAGCGCTTCCACCAAGATATACTGAACTTTGAACGCCGCTACTAAGAAGCGTATAACGAAAACATGATGGAAGACTATATTTGGAGGCTGTTATGTGAAAGTGATTTACATTACAGTTGCAAATCTCGAAAAACTACTCACTTCTAAACATTTTTGTATAACTTTAGTATAAATACATGGAAATCTTGATTCATATGTTATTTTATTCAGACCTTGTGTAAATGAACACGTGCAAATTTGCCTGTTTTTTCATAGGAAATAGGTTAATTTCTAAATTTCATTATCCAGGTCACAAAAGCAAAGTTTGAATGGAATAATGGCCATTTTCTATACTTTTACAACATAAGCAATTAAAAAATAGCACTCATTATCCAGGAACAAAATTTATGTTACACAGTGTAATTGTTTTGAAAAACCATCAGGACATATGGACTTCAAACCTATAAAAATATTAAACAATAAAGTGTAAGTGATTTTTGTTTGATTGTAATTAAACACAAAGCTACACAACGGGCTACTTATACTCTACCCACCACAGGTATTGAAATCCGGATTGTAACGTTATAAGTCCGCAGACATGCCTCTGTGCCACGGAGGGAGGGTTGTAAGTTAGTGAGAATTTCTTATACAGAATACCTGGAAAACATTTTGTAAAGAAAATCAATTATAATTAAGAAATTTTAACATAAAACTTACCCAAAGTCATTTTTTAATCTAGGAATTTTCCATTTGACAGAATTGTTTTTCATAAAATGATGGATATATTAATATATGAAAACAGTCTTTTGAATGTGAAGTGAAATACATTCTAATTTAATATCAACATTAGGAGATTACACAGCGAGCATTTAAGACCTTTACACTGTGTTATATTCGTTATAACTTTTTGAAACATTATCTGGATTTATTGACCTCAAACGTGAATTTTTGAATCAAGGTTTTCTAAAACGTAAATAGACTATTCATGTTTAGCCATAAATAAAATATCAAGGGTAAATGCGAAAGCTTAAGAAATTCTAATTGGCAGATAAACCGGAAGTTTTGCAATGCTATAGAAAAGCGGAAGACTTAGTTAATATAAAATTAGAAAACCCACAAGGGGTTATGGGTGACATATGACTGATAATGTTAAAACGCTAATAATCTAGCAACAGCACCAAAATTTCACTTTACTTACTTCTCTGTTGCATTTTCTGACTCACAGATTTCACTTAAAGCAAACAGTATGGGTCCACTTACTGGAGTAAGATAGATACGAAGTTGTGAAGTACGTGTCTGTTTCTCTCTCTGCTCTCTTGCTGATTCGTCTGAAATAAAAGTCGAATTATGGAAGGAACACGAGAGCTATTTTCACCCACAAGCTCAGCGGTGAGTGTCTAAGTGCTGTTAAAAATCAGGTTTCGATACCCAAGGTGGGCAGATGATGCATTGTGTATCTTTGTATTTAACAACAAAACAAACAAGATTATTTTTACTTTAAAATGTCAGCAAAAATACAGTCCCAAACAAAACAATCAAGCGAGTGTTTTAGCTGAAGCATTGTTTTGTCAATTTTTTTTTCTTTTCGAGTGTGTCGGTTTTTAAAGGACAGATGGCGAAGTATACAAATGGCGCGAATTAAAGTGTTACTGTTAGAAGTTGGTATTAGAATGTTATTATACATGCGGTTCAGTTAGTAGGACTTGATTTATTATAAATTTTAGAAAAACTTACATTTCAAAAACAAAAGTGTGCTGTGTTGCAAATAACGATACTTTTGCTCTTGTTTGTTATGAAGCTCTAAGATATATCTACTCGTAGCAGAACTGATTAAATCTAATATAAATTTCCTGGAAGCAAACCTAACGTTCTGTACAACTACAAATGCTACAATGGATACACATATTTTGATACTGTGTAAAGGTAAGAAAGTAAAAGTTATTTATCTTATTATTTAATTATGTGAGATGAATTAAATAGATTCAAAGACGTAAGAGGAAAAAGATGAAACTTAAAAGTACAGAACTGTATTTTAATTAAAGTTTTACTATCCATACCAGCCATCTTGAGAATACATTTCCACTTCAGGTGGATTTCTCGTCATCATGAAAAGCTGAGAAAGATAATTCCTATAAGAAAATAAGTTCATTAAACTCGAAGTACAAGTTAAACAGCGATTAGCCTAACGTAATGTTTTCAATATACCAAGGTTATATTTCTAGTGTTTAGTATTAGAACTGTCATTGACAGTGTCAGCAGCAAGCATACTAATTATAAGGTGTATTTAATTATAATAGCGCATTACAGCCGACATGGTTCTGCAAATAGAAAACACGGCCTTAATACCCCTTCTGACAGCACTGCTGTTTGTACCAGTAATAGCATTACTAATGTTATTCATTTATTGTTGCTGTAGAAATTAACTTTGGTAGTGAAATATTCTAGAAATATGTAACTACCTGTAAAGGTTAAATGGTTCATATTGCTTACTGTGTTATTACTATTGTCTGCATGTTTTCTGTTTAAGATGATACATAGTGTTCTTTTAGTTAGTTTAGTTTGAAATTTCATACAAAGCCACACAAGGCCACTTGTAATAATCGTCCATAATGTTTAAGTAATAGACTAGAGAGAATGTAGTTTGTCGACACTACCAACTCTTTAGCTACTGTTTACAAATGAGTAGTGGGATTAAGTGTTGCATATAATGTTCCATGGTTGTAAGAGTGAGCATGTTGAAGGATGAGAAATGGCACCTCAACTCTCAGTTGCAAACTGAGTGACCTAATTACTGGACCAATTATTGTAGAAATGACAATACAGGTGTAGCAGTAGCTCCCATTTGCTAAGGTGAAGTTCATACCATGGAGCATTTATTAGTTCATAATTGGAAAAAAACAACAACAAAGACTTTAAAATTACACTATAGTAAATATATAATCAATTTGCAAGTTTCTATTATATGTGTTATTTTATTTATGTATTTTAATGAAGAAATAGTATTGTTTTGGGTAAATATTTTTATAGCATATAATTTGATTTAAATTTTTCCTCCTCTAAATTTTAGCATTGTTGATGAGCACTACTTTTAACAAATAGTAACAGACTATAAAAATAATAGCACCATCAATAACCTTCAGACATTTTCAGATTAACTGATACCCAGATTTTGACAAGATATTTAAGTTACCAAACACTAAGTGTAAGTAATAAAATCATGGTGTACCATCAGATGGTGCATTCTTTATAAACATTCTTCATAGCCATCTTTACACTGACAGTTGATTGATAAAATGTGCTAATCTTTGACCAATGACTTAGCGTCACAGGGTAGTAAATCAACCAATTACAAATTATCCTCATAATTGTGAATACTTTATAAGGTGATAATAGACATAACATTGTAAACAAAAATCAAATCAAAACAAACACTCTTGAGAATGTTTCTTTGAGAAATAACCAGAAAATAAATGAATTTGTTATTGAAATAAAAATTTTATTTTCTACAGTACAGTTGGAATCAACAGAAAATAGGTTGATTCACACAACAGTCTCTTTACAGTGATTACAGTTTACACATTTCTTGGTGTTATGTTTATTATGTGTGAAAAACATAATGATTAATGTCTATTGCTTGTCTTTTGCAAAATGAATTATAACTTGCTTTCAAAATTATTTTAAATTTATCAGTTGTGCTTTAACAACAATTTCATTATTTGCTTTGAATAGTTTACAAAATACAGCTTTTTTGATGAATAAAATATTTTATTAAACAAGTTACATGTTTTATATTTCTTGCTCAAAAAGGATCTCAGTTTAAGTTGTTTTCAGAGTGTATTTCATAAGCATTTAACTAAAAAAATCCTCATTGAAATATGTTGACTTCAAACACTTAATGAGTTACAGCTTTCTAATATTGTGCATTTTTTCTTCATAATTCTTGATTTAATAGGATTCCATTCTTAAGATATTACTTTATGTACTTGTAATATATAACAATAGTATGACAACAGAGGACTATTTGGTTGGTTTTACAAAGCTCTCCTTACATATCCACTTGTGAGAAAGTAAGACTGTAAACCCATCAATAAACTCTTGTAAAGTGCCAACCTTCACTATTGCCAGTAGTAACACACTCCTTGAGTCAGTCATCCTGTTATGTAAATAAAAATGTATTAACTGAAGCCAAGTCTGTTTTTCCAAATCCTAAACTTGTGTCCTCTATTTGTATTGTCTTCAGATGCTGTTATCCCATCGATCCACCAGAGATTTGCAACAGGTGGCACGCAGGCTGCATGGTTTTATGTGGCCTGCAAAAGTCAATTGAAACATAACCTACTTTTATAATATTTTTTTTTGTAATGAAGAAATGAAAAATTCTTACTTGCGAGGTAAAAATGCATGAAAGCTCCAACTAGTATTCACTAATGAATTTTAAAATTTATTTTGTCAGCACCTATATGTTTATTAATTATGCCTCTATAATTTTACAGTAATAACTTGATAGTAAGAGCTTTTAAATTATGTCACATACACCTCGACATAGTATACCATCATTCCCCCTGCTAGACAAAGTGGATTCACTGTGTTATATACTCCCTCCCTTCTGACAAAGTGAACATAGTATACCATCATTCCCCCTGCTAGACAAAGTGGATTCACTGAGTTGTATACTCCCTCCCTTCTGCTAGACAAAGTGAACATAGTATACCATCATTCCCCCTGCTAGACAAAGTGGATTCACTGAGTTGTATACTCCCTCCTTCTACTAGACAAAGTGAACATAGTATACCATCATTCCCCTGCTAGACAAAGTGATTCACTGAGTTATATACCCCTCCTTTCTGCTAGACAAAGTGAACTTGCCCAGCTGTTGGCTGTTGCCAGTCTGTCTGTTTGCTGTTGTGGTGGTTGATATGTTGTAAATTATCACTGTTTAATTCCATGTTAAATATAAAAATGAACAAAATTTTTAAGAAACGTAAGATTAACAGTGAAAATAGTGTACCAGGAATGTTGGGAACTTGATTATTTTATTACAAACAATATTGGCAAGTTGTAGTGTTTGATTTGTATGCAAATTATATCAGTGCCCAAAGAATTTAATGTGAAAAAACATTATTCAACTATGCACGAATAAAAGTATAAAAATTATGAAGGAGAAACTCAAAGTTCAGATTGTGGATTTCAGCAAGAAATTAAAACAACAAACGAATATGTTTAGCAAGTTGTCAGAAAGCCAGACATCTACTTCATATGCTTCATACATCATTTCTCTTGACCTTGCAAGGGCAAAGAAACCTTTTATTGATAGCAGTTTAATAAAGAAATGTGCTGTTGAAATGGCAAAGGTGTTTTGGGATGCCAAAACTGCTGAGAAATTTTAATCAGTGCCACTTTCCAACCAAACCATACAAAGAAGGGTCACTGATATGGGAGAACAATTAGAAAACTCGCTTGTTGGACTGGGAAAAAAAGTACTTATTTCTCTCTGTCTTGACGAAAGTACTGATGAAGCAGATGTTAGTCAGCTGTTAATATTTGTATGTGTTGTTGAAGATATTTCAAAGAAAGAGGTATTATTGAATGTATGAGCTCTTCATGGGGCCGCAAAAGGAAAGGATATCTTCAAGGCAGTGAAAATTCAGTTGATAAAATCGGAGGTTTCAATAAGTGTTCAGCAATAGTGACAGATGGCACACCTGCAAAGATTGGAAAAAATTAGGCTTTGTTGGTTTTTTTAAGGAAAATTAAGTAACTTGCCCAACATTTCATTGTGTTATTCATCAAGGAGCTTTGTGGTGGAAATCAGTGAATCAAAACAAAGTTTTAAATTTGTTAAAGTTATTTACCTGATAAGAGGAGGAAACAAAGCTTTTTTACATTGGCAGCTAAAGGAATTCTTGGAGGATATGGAAGCAGCATATACTTACTTTAAAACCAAGTAAGGTGGCTCAGTGCCCGAAAGTGATGTGAACAATATTTTGGAATAAGGAAAGAAATCCCTGTATTCCTCAATCAATTTGTTTCATCAGATACAACACAATTGGAAGAAGAGCTCAAAAGTAAGGATTTTCTGATACAACTGGCTTTTCTCATAGACATCACCACTCACCTTAACGATCTCAACCTAAAGCTCCAGGGGCAGAACTAGATGATATCAGATTTAATGGGAAACATAAATGGGTTTCAAAAGAAGTTAAGAATTTTCAAAGTTTACTTAGAAAAGAATGACTTGGGCCACTTTCTGAGTTGTCAGTAATTAATAGAACAGTTCAAAGATGATGAGTCACTTGATTTTTTAGAATTTTGTGTAAATTTTGAAGATATTATTGATGTGTTTAATGCAAGATTCGAAGAATTTGAAATTATAAAAGCAGGATAGAGTTGTTCAATAATCCTCTTTGTGTTAACAGAAAATCAACAAGCTGATGTTCAACTTGAATTATGTGATTTGCAAGCTGATCCCTTTCTGCAAACCAGACAAGAAGAAGGACCAGATTTCTTTAAACTACTTTCAAAAAATCTATTTTCAAATCTGTGTACTTTGGACAGAAAATTACATCAATGTTTGGTAGCACATATATATATGTGAAAGTGTGTTCTCCACTATGAAATTCATTAAGAACCACAACAGATGTCGCCTCACAGATTCTTCTCTACTTCACCTCCTAAGACTAGCAATGACAGAACTCCATGTCAACAAACCTGCTTTGGTCAGTGTTGCTGAGCGACCTCATAGTTCACATTGAAACTTTTATGTACTTAGTTTATTAAATATCATAGATATGTTTGCTATTCTAATTTCTTTTATATGCAGCATTTTTTCAATAAAATTATTCATTACATAATTGAACATGTTTAAGTTATATTTTCCTTTTATTTTCACAATGAAATACATCTTTTTTTGAAAATATGTCCATCCAAATATCATGTAACATAAAGTAAGTCCCATTCAGATTAACTCCTTCCCCAATCATAACTCATTTTACTATGTTGAAAGGACATAAATTAACCCTACCATGGATCTATTACTCTTTGTTTTGCATTATGTAATACACTAACAAGCCCTAATTTGACAAAAATATAATGCCGCCCACCACTAGACTTGTGACTGTAGTTGTGGCCCTCGGGCACTCTTACGTTGGAAACCCCCTGCACTAGGTAATTTTGCTCATTTTAGTACTATTATCTCTTAACTCCCAACCTTCCTTATAAAACTTAATTATTAAATCCACCTCCAAATGTTCAACAGCTCTTTTTCTTAAACTTCTGTAGAATTGCATTATAGATGACAGATTCTTCCCCACATTCACCACCCTATTGAAAGAAAAAATCCTCAACTGGAGATGAGTTTGACCTTTCCAGATCTTAAATTTGTGAACTCTTGTTTGACCTACCATCCTTAGAATTTAACACACAAAAAGGTTGATCTATTTACTTGATAGTTTTGAATTTTTCAAATCATTTTTGGGCCTTCTCTTTACGTGAGAAAAGTAATTAAGAAATAAGAATCTGTCGTCATAGTTCAACCTATCTGTCCAAGAAATAATATCCTTGTGACATTTCTCTGAATTATATCTATCAACTCAATGTACTTATTACAATATGGAGACCAAAACTGCATGCAGTACTCCAGATGATGCCTGAATAGTGATTAATGATACTGTAGCCATCTGAGACTGATAATCAGTATATTCAACCCAAAATTTACCATATGTGATAGAACACTGTCACGAAGGCTTAAGAATTCAGCCAGTGTCCTGAGTCATTAATTTCATCAACATAATTAAAAGCATTCCAATCTAAAGTTTATCATTAACTTGTAGTGGTAATCCCAGTGCATAACATTATAATTATATGTTATAATTATATACCATTTGTCATGTATTTACCTAACAATCAACTAATCTAAGTTTGTGCAAAATCAAATCATTTCTGACTGAAGATGTTTGTATCTTCTGTAAACTTAATTAACAGTGTTTCAGTAATGTAAATGAGGAAAGCAGTGATCCTATCACAGGTCACACTATTTGTAACATTAGTTTGTCTGAACTCTGTTAACTTTTCCCATCCTTCCACATAGCCTGTCTTCAATCCATTTAAATAACTTATCCAGCTGCATGACTGAGGTAATTTTTCTGCACTGGTACTCTATGTGACATCTTAAAAAAGCTTTCTGATTATTATGTTAAAACTAAATCATTTCTTTCATCCTCACTTAGATAATAAATTGTCAATCAACAGATTAATAAGGTAGGGGCTCTTTCTTTTTTAAACCTGTTTTGTCCTGTTTTGATTTTACTTTATTTAATAAGAGGGAATACGGTTGTCTTGATTAAAAGGAATAATTAAAATGATGGTCAGTAGTGTGTTCTTGAAGTTCTAAGGCAGGGATAGCATATTAAAAGCATTTACATCTTAAGTTTAAAATCTTCTGTAATGAATATGATAGATGCCAATAATCTTAGGATCCAGGACAATTTCTTATTTTCATGATCACTGACTTGTGCTCTAAAACAAAATAACTTATGATGTTACATTCCTGTTCATAAGTACAGTATTGCAAAAATTTGGGATTACTTTAATAAAATATAAGATGCATACTTTATGAAAAATTAGAACAAGACTTGAATGCAGTAATCAAATGAAGTCTACCACCAAAATTTCTTCATTTTTTTATAAATATTTAAGAAATGTGTTTGAACAATGTTTCAGTTGTGGGTGGTTGCTCTATGTTTTTCTTTACATGAAGTAAACCATCATTTTTTGTTTTATGTTCAGACAAATTTTTTCATATAAATGTCTTGCATTTTCCAAAAATAAACTTTTTAGTCTCTTGTATTCAACTGAAAAATGTGTTTGACAAATGCTTTATTGCAATAGAACCATTTCTTTCTGATGAGATTCTAATTTTATGCAACAATGTTTAATTTCTTATCCTGAAAAATACAAATTATAATTACCAAATTACCTACCTAAATTTTCATTTGGAAACATTCTTTTGAACTAATTTTCCTCACATAGTCAAATTCTTGCTTTAAAACAGGCAAACAAACTTTCAAAATGCTTCAAAAAAGTAATAAAAAACAGATAAAAACACAGATCATATAAAAATATTTGGGTGAGACATTGTCCTTTATTTTCAAAACCTGATGAGACATTACCAGTATTCCCACAATCTCAAGTTCTTTGAAAGAGAGGCAGAAATAGTTAAATGTAAAGCATGATTATTGTACGACTCTCAGTTGGGTAAAGACTGGTTAGGGTAGCTATGATAGGTCAAGAGTTTAGGTTTCAAAATAAGGTGTAAGCTGGTAAAATTTATAGACAACTACACACTAACTCCTTTTCAGAATTGCGAAGCTTATTGTTGTGCTGTTCTTGATAATGGACTTCAGTAAAACATCATTAACCATTGTTTTAATCATTCATTTTAATTTATACTGCCATATTTTGACTTAATAATAAAAGTAAAACCTGACAAAATTGTTTTACAAAGGAAAAATTTTGCCTGTCAAGTTTTGTTGAAGACTTTATTTCTTATCTGAATAATGATGAAAAGTAGATTTAAGTTGACTTTTCAGAAAGCTTTTGTAAGGAGCTGCATATAATATTAATTAAGTTAAATGTGATTTAGAAAACCAAAAAATGATTGCCATGACAATTCTTTTTTCATCTAGCAACTTGTTACTCTCTCTGGCAAAACTTGAAATTATGTACATCAATCATACCTTTATTACGGAAGAATTTCTGAACTTATGTTATGGTGCTTGTCCTGCTAGAGAAGTTTAAGGAAATACCACATACCATTTTGTAAAATATTTCTTATGATAGTTACTGCCATATTTCTTTCTAACAAAGCAAAACTTACCAGAATTGTTTTGCTTGTTTTTAATATTTTTTAGCTGGTGACTTCATTTCTTATCTGAATGAGGATAAAAAAGTGGATTTATTTTGTAGGACCCATGGTCATGTTTATCACAAATTCTGCTATCATAACTCCGTAAATAAAATAATAGAGATTAAAGATTGGTAACTGACATCAAATGTGCCTGATACAAAGGGGGAAGGTTTTGTCTGAAAAACAGTTGTAGGTAACTTGGATCATTATTCTACAGTAGCAAAAAGTTCTGTTGCAGCACAATAATGACACTTACTACTTGTAAGACTTTGCACTATTTTTTGAAGTAATTTGCAACAGTATTTCCATTGGATTATCTCCAAAAGTTAGTATGAACATTTTTGGTGAAAGAAGTATTATAAACATGGTAAATCAAGTAGTGCTAGAATTTTTGAAGTATATATAGATACTAACTTTGTACTCTCATCAGGTTAAAACTTTAAAATATTCATAGTCTGTATGTTTGGGACAAATATATAGCCAATAGTTCAGTTTAATAGACAATGGAATGTTCATGGGATAAGCTCCAGAGGTAGGTCTCGTACAAAACAACCGTTCCGAAAGATTGGGCTGCTTATCTCTGCAACAGTGGAACAGGAGGTCTTTTGTTATCTCACCCACAAACTTTTTTGTGATTTGCATTAAGAGGATGGGGTTGTACAACACTTAACTTGGTCATGTTATTGGTAAGATGGAGTTGTACATCACTCAGTTTGATCATGTGTTTACAAGACATTGATGATCCATGCAGGCATGAAGATGCTAATGTGAATGTTGTTGCATTTGCGAGGTCCAAGTTGCACAACCTACACGTTTTGGAACTCTGGCTAACATTTAGTGTTGGTAGACACTACTATTTTATTACTGCTTGCATCATTGCCTCAAATGTGTACCCATAAAAGGTTGTGATATTACCTCAGCTTCTGTTGGAAAAGGAGAAGAGAACAAGATGTTTGAACAGTGTTTTTTGACATATCTGCATTTGAATTTATCTCAACATGTCTTCCATGTGCAGCATGTTAGGTGAGCCACTATCTAGGCTTGCTATGTCTTGAGCCAAATTTTGTGTCTACAGCCAGACTTTCATTTTTTTGGTGACTGGAGTTGGAAACAAACTGAACATAGATGAAGGCCCAAAGTGGATACTCTTTCCTAAATCCTACAATTTTTGTCAGTAAGTCAACAATATGTATGCACAATAACATACAGAGGACAGTGTAAATGCTTTTGGATCAATATGAGCTGCACAACTGGATAATGCAGCACATAATAGAACTAGTATTTTGAATACATTTGAGATGTCTTGATAATTGAATAATGTTAATGATGTAAATTGAGTTAAAATCTGTTGTCTCACTAAATGTTTTAGAAGAATATATATGTGTATGTTCTTACGTCATTACACTAACCTTGAAGCCATTTCAGCAATTATTTCATAAACATGCTATTTACTTTTCCCCCATCTGTACTGCCCTCAGGTCATCAATTTTTCATGGCTCATATTTCTAAATGAACTGCCATTCCTCACCTCTATAATTGATTGTATTCTGATAATTTGTTATATCCAGTGAGGCCTTTGAAGTGTTATGTTGCCTCTCAGAATGCTTTTAGATGTGCTATGATTTTTTATTCTTTGTGATCCTTCAGTTCCTATGATTAATCCATGGCTACTTTGTTGAGGTGAGTACAAAATTGATACATATCACTTATTCTGGGCTCTCTTTAGAGTTGAGGAAACTTCTGTAAGTCATGCTTCACCAGATTTATCATATCTTTATCTCCTTTACAGCTTGAATTGAATTGCTATGGCTCTAAACCTTAAAACAGATCACCTTTCTTGACCAGACTGGATTCTACCTACAGAGTGGTCACTCCACTCTCATTTTCTCATTGGGCATGCTCCTAATACCTTTGCCACTGCTATCAACACCAAACTTCCATTTATCTGATTTTCAGTTCCTTCTTAATCTCTGATGGTTGATGCTTTCAGCCAAGACTTTTCTCACCTTTTTCTGAATGTCTATTTCATTCTTCATCTTGTTCCTTTTGTCAAGGCCTTTATATATAACACTCCTCATTGGGTCCTGTTGCTTGTTCCTCTTTGGTTTCCTCTTCTCTTCATTTGGCTTTGAAATCCCCTTATCCTCTGCCCTTTCCCCCTTTCTTGCTCCAACCTTACGTGGTGTCACCCTTTCTTCTTGTGTGGAATTTGTTTACTCCACTTCCTGGTGGGCTGGACTTTTGAATTGTTTTGCCTTCTTATCCCGTTCCTGTCATCTTTGAACTTTGTCACTGGAAGTTGCAAGTTCTTTATAGTTGTTCCATCTGCCATTTGCAACTCCCAGGTTTTCTTGACATTGTCCATATTTTGGCCTTTTTCACATAATTGTTCAATTACGGATTTTCAGTCTCTGCCATAACTGATTAGTGGACAAATTTGTCAATTACACATATCCTTTCTTGTTACCATCAGGTGTTTCTTTCCTCTGTTTTTTCCACTTTGTTTGGTCCTTCCTTCTTCACTAATCTCTTTGCCTGACTGAGACTTTCATGTAGTTTTACATGCTCTCACACATGTCCCATTTGAAACATTGGCTTCTTGATATCTGTACCATCTTTCTCTAAAGACATTTTTTTTTCTCCTTTTCAACTGTGGTATCTTTCATTTGGATGTATATATTGTCAATTCTTTCCACACTCCTTTTCACCATGCTTATTTATTTCTCCTCCCAGATCAAAGTTTTCTTTTCAATACTTCAGCTTATCGGGAAAGTGATCATTCTTTATCTCCTATCTCCTTCTATCTTTTACCTCTATTCTTATTTGGATCTGGACAATCTGCTGTATCTGGTTTATGTATTATCAGATGGCACGAATGTCTTTTTTTTTTGTGGTTTCCATCACTGTTTTTATTCTTTATCTGGAGACCTATTGCTTCCTACACTTACTAGATAGGTCTGCCAGCTCCTTATGTTGATGTATTCTTACCTGGATATTGATGCTTGCAGACTTTATCTCAAATTTGTCATCTATCTTACTTTCTTGTGTCTCTTTTGCACCTTCAGGTTGACTTATGAATTAATCTAAACACATTCATCTTCATGAACAGTCTTCATGATCTGATAGTTTCATCTCCTTGTTCTTGATATTCTTCAATCTACACACAGTTTTTGAGAAAGAAAAGTACACTGTTTTTTCATTATATTCTTTCACCAGCTGTTGATTTTGCCTCCCATGGTATGATTATTTCCTAAGATTCACACTAGGCTGTAGGTTAAAGAAAATGCCCACACCCCATTTTTCCTGGTTCGAACAGTGCCTACTCTTGAGGAAGGGAGTTATGGAAGACCACCTTAATTATCTTCATGGTATTAAACTTACTCATTTGCCCGACCATGCCCGTACCATTCCATGGACTATCACGGAAAAAGTCAGCACCAAAGAAGTAACTGACCACTTCTTTGGCTTGCATTTGCCAGCTTTTCAAAATCGTGTTTCACAGTCATCTCTTGCACTGTCTATAGGAAAAATTCTTTCCGGCAGATGTTTAATGGGGATCTGGGCATTTATTTGCATTTCCCAGATGTTAATTCCCACCCTCTCCTTATTCAAGTAGAATAAGGATGTCCTTGCCACTTACCAGTTCCTGACTGCTTGGATGGTGTATCTTGTAGAGTTCTTCAGTGATTATGTACAGCACAATACAATATGGTGAAAAGTAGAGCAATGGTGGCACTGTGTAGTGTGAGTCACCCCCAATACAGCTAGTGTATTGTACGAGGGATGGATTCGTATTCCTTGTCTATGTTTATTCAGTTGAGTTAAGTGAGAGAGACACATGCTGCATTTTAAATTCTGATCATGCTCTAATCAAACTTCATCCTTCACTGTCATCTCATGTGTGTTTGCTTAGTTTGTGATGTTAAAATTCCACCCATCAAATTTCCTTTGTTTCATTTGGATCTCTTTTGTGAGTGGTAGTAGCATCATGAGGAAACATTTTATAGTTAGTACTCAAATTCTTTGAAGCCTGGTCATTTTACACATATGCAATTTAAGCCTGATCTTAGACTCTGTGTGATCATTTATTGCTGGACTCTCTTACTGTTTGATTGGTGAGGTGTTCATTTTTTGTCTGATTAAAACAAATATCCCTGATGTTAGTCATTTGCAAGATGGAGACAATATTGAACAATGTTATCACATCAGTTCTGAAATTGTTAAGAAATAACTGGAAAATTAAAGAGTAATAAAGTTCCTCGACTAGATAATATTTCCATAAGGAGTTTGAAGGATGTTAAAATGGGAATACGTGAGCCACTTGATAATATTTTTTGTTAGTTCTTGAATAGTGGGCAGGTATCAGCAGGTTGGAAGTTGGATAATGATACCACACTTTTGAAGGGAAGAGATAAAAATTGTCCAGGTGATTACAAGCCTATTAGCCTTATATCAGTTGCATAAACATATTTTTGAAAGTATGATAAAATGTGTTTTCTAAGTTCAATGAACAAAATTTTAGATTCAGGTAGCCAACATTGTTTCAGTAAAGGACACATTGCTTTACAAATCTTATGACATTCTTTGAAGAGGCTACTGCTTAAGAAGATAAGGGTAGGAGTGTACATTTAGTGTTTATGGATTTACTAAACATGTAACATCAGCTGGATCCTTTTTCAATGACTCTTCAATTTTAAATATATTCATAATCAACTAAATCATAAAGCCTTAATGGCCAGTTTTGATGTAATCTCTGTCTTCACAAAGTCCCAACAACTGAAACCCACAAGATAGCCTAAGAACTTTATATCCAAGATCCCAACCCATTGACACACACCCTCAGCAACCAATTAGTAACCCTTATAGAATTCACTACTACCAAAACTATCTACAAATAAATGGCATGAGTATGGGGAATCCCATGTCAACATTTTTATGACACAGATTGAATCACAAGCGATCAATTCAGCCTTCTATCCACCACTATACTGGTACAGGTATGTTGATAATACAATTGCTAGATTTGCATCTACAAGAACTCAACATATTAAGAAACCAAATAAACACAGCCACAAAACTGTGTTCACCAGATGAAATTAACTATGCATTAGACAAAATAAAATGACACTTTTCCTCAAAAACCATGGAACAAATTATACACGCGCACACCTAGACCAACAACAAACAAACAACAATAAATCCCAAGATACAACAAACTACAAAACCTTATACTGTTGCATACCATATGACCCCGACATCAGCGAAAAAATAATAAACATTTCAAAAAAACTTAAAATGCAACATTCCAGTAAATATCAAATTTATTCAAAAACCAGGTAAAAACTAAAGTCCATTCTACGTAAAAACGACACTGACAAATACAACACCAACATAATTTATAAAATACAATACAACAACTGCCATGACTTCTATACTGGGGAAATAAGCAGAAACAATGGAAACTAGATTCATAGAACACAAAAACACACTTTCACATGTTTTTTGAACACTGCAAATCAAATAAACACAACACAACCATAGAAAACACCCAGATATCAAGTAGGGAAACAAATATAAACAAACACAAATTCAAATAAACCCTACTTATACAACAACGAAAACCAAAATTAAACGAATATAAAGGAACACCTTTCTCATTATACTAATTAATAACTTAACATCCACTTGCAATACCCTACAGTCCCATACCTGTTTATACTCTTGTCCATAAGAAAAGTCACACTAAAACTCTCTCTTCTTTAATCTGAAGATGACCTAGGAAAGTTGAAATATTGTTCTCTCCTTATCAATAAAAGTGTTAATACCCATACCAGCCATTCTGAGATCAAATTTGCTCTTGGATAGAAAGATGGCTGGATGGAAGAAGGTAGAGGGTTTTTTTTTTTTAAATGGAGTTCAATTAAATTTGATTGATGTCACAAGTAGGCATACCTCAGTGTTTGGATGTATGCTGTTATTGATTTACACAATAATATGGATAAAGTAATGATTAAATGATGCTTAAAATTGCTGATGGTGTTAACCATACATTAACCTATTTTGCATATGTTGCAACCTCTCTACATAATTACATTCAAAATCCAATTTATCTACTTTGATATTAATGTATTGCATTAAACCTAATGTCAAAACATAATTAATAAATAAAAATGTTAATATTATACCATATTTAAGTTTCTAATTTTATGTGGAAGTATCTTTAAAAATTCTCAATCTTCCTTAGTTATAGAATCGATAATTTACTTTCTAAGTCTCTCTTTGTATTTAATTTATTGACCTTTCCTTTCAGAAGTACACAATTTAATATAAGCTGCTTATTATAATATAATTATTATTTGAACAGAGTGAAATGTTTATAGCCTTCATTCTTTGTGTACAAGGCCATAAACTAGAAAATCACTCACTTGACATACCAATCTGCCACATCCTCTATTTCACAAATTGCTGTTACTCCTTTGTAACATTTAATACTACATTATATATAACCAATAAAAAGTTAAAGTTTAAATTACATGTATTGTTTCCAAAACATACCTCCTCTCACACTACAGCTATTCTTGACTGCCAGCATTTCTTCATTTGTCTATCAAAGCATTGGTCTGATTATTTTCTTGCTTGCTCCATTCTTTTATATCACACTTAATTGCCCTAAGTGATATTTGTCTCGATACACTTTCCATCTACATCAGTTGGTATCCTGGTTCTTCATGTAAACATCTTAATCAGATAAAGTTACCACTTTTGCTTGACAGTATCACTAATGGGTTTTCCAGTGCTGTGATTTTTCAGAGATACTTTTAGCATTCTTCATGTCACTTGGTTTATTTTTTAAAAAAGAAAAATTTATTATCAAACTAATTTTCAGTGATTTTGTTTATTGTGATATTGAAAAATATATTTAGTTTGGTGTTTTTTGGAAGGTGAGGCTCTGAGGCTGCAATTATGGGTGCTTCTTGACGTTCCGGAAAGAATTTAGAATAGTTTTTTGCTGCAACTTCCTTTGGCCTGTTAGCTTTTCAGTCTCTTCGTGGGACAGTGGTAAGTTTACTGATTTAAAACACTGGAATTTCAGGTTCAGTTTTCCAGATAGCTCAATGCTGGTTTGCTCAAATGAAACAAACTTACCTAATTAAATGTTGTCCCAAACAATGGTAATAAATACAGTCTTTAAAAGAAATACACAAGCAGGCCACTTTCGGATAAGCTGCTTCAAAAGTGTTTTCTTCATTTGGTTCATTAAGGGTATGATGTTTTGGGTTTTTTCCCTGATTACTTTTGAGCCTGCACACCTTACTTGATGGCTGAAAGGCCTGGAAGCAAATATTTAGTTTTTTTTCTCCATCTATAACATTGTGTTTTATGCAAAGAGCTTTGCTACTCAGTAACATGAAGGAACAGTTATGACTTATCCATCAAGGTTGTTGGAACTATGTGATTTAGCCTACCACTGCTACATGAAAACTCATCCCAACTCTTAAATAATGCATCTGTTTCTCAAACGTAAGGGTTCTAAGGTGGAGTTTGTAGTTAACCTGAATAGGTCAATGGCCTCTGGTGGGATAGTGGAAAGTTTATGGACTTACAACTTTTAAAATCCAATGTGTTTTTTCCTGACAACAAACTGTTGGAAGGTTCTCAGGATCAGCAATTTCACTGAAGACAAGTTGAACTCATTGTAAGCATGCACACATGCTGTTACATTCATCTTTGTCATTGTTGATGTGTCATGTTTCATTGCACTTACAAAAGATTATACATCTGTGCCTCTTCAAGGGTCCTGACCACCTGGCATTAGCCTCTTCTTACATTGGTACCAAAATAGATTCTTTTCATATCCAAGGCTTCTGCTGCTTGGTCTGAATGCTGCCAGCAGCATCAGTGATCATTTTCTACCTTCAGGTTCTGTGGCAACTTAGCCCTAAGAATTTTTGGACGTGTAGTAACCTTAACCAAGGATCTGTGGGAACTCCATATCCTTAAATAAGGGTTAGTCACTTACTTTACACCTTCCTTGTCATTATCAATCAAACCTGTAGCATATCCATTACCTGCAGATCTTCAGACTTTAGAACTTGTGGCTATCAGAGTTTGGTTGGTGTTGGGGTAAGAAGAGTACTAGTTCTTTCAGGGCTTTATTTCCATCAATTATTGGTCCTAAGAAGACAAGAAATTGGTGTCTAGTTGTTAATCTTTCTCATCTGTATCAATACTTAGATTTTCTAAGGTACACAAGTTGCTCATTCCTCATTCTGAGTTTCCATTTATTTTGCTGGGATTGTGGATGTCCAAGTTTTTTGTAGTTGGTTCCATTTTGCACATTACCACAGTGGTGGTACACCAACACTATCAGCATTTTTTGTGCACAAGGGTCAGGTGCTGCAGTTCGAGGTTTTTACCATCAGACTAGCATCAGTGTCACATTGGTTCTATTGAATCATATAAGCTTTTTCATCACCTTCATTGCCTAGCACTGTGCACCATTGGATCAAAAGTGAAACAATTTGTAAGTAGGTCAAATGCATGTATGATGCTGAGATGTAGCGTTGAAGCTCAGTATTATTGAACAAATTAACTTGTCCATGGCACTGTGCTATTGATCTTCTTGAACGAGTTATCTCATCTATGGCACTGAACAGGTTAAACCAAGACAGATTGTTCTAACAAAATAGTTGATTGGTTATGCCTGGTTTTGGCAAGGGATGCATTCCATTAGGATATAACAGATTTACAATTCTTGGCATTCTCTTCAATTGTCATGTTACTCAAGGTATTAGCAATGATTTGTTCCATTCCATTATTGGGTCCTGTTGATAGCACTAGATTTGCATCCTGTTCCTGTTTCTGCAGTACATTCATAAGTGGCTACTTCTTCTATTTCATCTTTAGTCACCTCTGTGGAGGCAGCATGATTTGATGTGGCACACCCAGCTATCCAGAAGTTAAGCTACAGGTATGGAGGTTATGCAGTTCTTTGCATAGTACAAGCATTTAATTTTTAAGGTTACTATGTGTCTTTCTCGGTTTTTGCTTTGTTCTGTGATGGATATTTAGCTACAAAAATGACACACATTGACAATGGTGGATTGAGAAGAGGTTGAATCCACTTCAATCTTAAGTGCCAACCATAACATGTATTTCGATCTGGCTATTTGGGAAATATTTTTGCATCTTCCCTGTAAAGATGGCCATATTGACTACCATCTGATACAACAAAATATTTTTTTCAGTTCCTTTACTTTCCAAATTCCTCAAGTTAATTTGGGGTCTTTGGGTACTGGTATGTTAAGGTTGCATAACATGCCATTTTTCAACACTTGTTTGTGATCTGAGTCTCGTATGTGATGTCTCGCCTTTACCTGAAAGTTTATTTTTTGTTGCTGCTGACCTATGGACATTGCCAGTTAGAATAGTTTGTGCTGACTGTCCACAGGATGTTGTATCATTTAACCTTCATTCCTGGACTGGTCCTTTTTACCCAAGACACAATCAGGATTGGGGATAAATTATTTTTCCTGTTTTATGCCATCACAATTTTTCACTTCTGTGACTGATAAGACTTTGGTTCAAATGAAAGTGTTTTGGTTTCTTTATGTTGTGTTATTTAATTGACGAAGGTATTCTCAATAGAAATACTACATTTTATGGTTTAAGTTAAAATATCGCTAATAATTCCTGAAAGAGTAACTGACATAACACAAGAACTATCAATACAAAAAAATTCTGCATTGTAGAAGATAAGCTACATAAATATCTCTCTCCTTCAGGGAAACCTTGGTTGCATCTTTTATAGTCAGAACATCTGACAACAGAAAGCACATTGAAAGATGTTAAGTAATCAGATCTGTAATTTTCGTAAAATGGTGAATAAATCATGCCTCATACAGATACCAATAATATAGATACACTTGGCAAAATACGTGGAACAAACAACTGAATTGAATCAATGTAAATATCCAGTTACTGTAAAAATTAACACAAACGATCTTCATTAATCACTTATTCCACATCATGTGTAAAGTGATATTACAGATATTTCCCATCCACCGAGAATGAATAAAAATAATCTGGCTTATACCATACATGTTATAACAAAGTGCAGCAACAACCTGAATCACCACTAACAAGTAGATTCTGTTCTTAATAAAAAAGAACTTCAAGAGGAACCCTTTTGAAAAATGAAAACATTTTCATCAAATATCACTTTGTACTACATTTGTTTCAGCATTTAATGATGATTAGAATTAACTGTTCTAGTTTCTAAAGCTTTACACTTGACAAAACTACGTAACATTTTGACAATATGAGGTAATCAATTGCTGTGGTGGGGAAGACAATAGTTTTGATGAAAGTTTATAAAACTGACCTTTACAATTCAGATAAATAACAAGGAATATAATTTTATTTTAATCAATGTTTCACTTTCACAGATTTACCAGAGTTAATATGTTCAATTATTTGATGTTAGAATATTTGTTAAATTACAAAACTGCTTGTAATGTTCTATTTCTCGAGTCTGTCATAACATGTGTCTAACAATGTATAACTTATTATTTATGTTTCCTTATTGTATTAATATTATAGTTGGTTTAAAACTGTAGAAAATTATGTGTGGTGGTTGTTAATGGAAGAAAAGGAAATGTTGAAGATAGAACCACCACAAAGTTAACTACAGTATGCACACACTTTAATATATGTACGTTTGTTGTTACAATGTTTCAGGTAATGCCCTTTTTCATTTATCTCTTCCTAAATAATAAATTGTTAGATGAAAACACAAAATCAAATGCTGTTTGTCAATATAATGAATAAATGTGCACAACAAAGCTTACTAACATTTGTAACAATAAGAAGTTGTGTGTATATATATATGTAAACAGACACACACCACTCCCTGTATTCACACACACACACACACACACACACATATATATATATATAAACACACACACACACACACATATATATATATATATAAACACACACAGCACTCCCTGTATGTACACATATGTGAACACATTCACTGCTCCCTGTATTTATATATATGTAAACACACACACTGCTCCCTGTATTTATATGTGTATATAAACACACACACTTCTCCCTGTATTTATATATATGCATCAATAACTTTTTTTAAATTTCCCTTCCCTTAGTCTTACTACAAACTACTATTTGAGATTTGTTGTAGCTTCAAAAATATATGTAGGAAATTGGAGAACACATGGGTACAAGTGATCACTGTTGTATTAAGTTTGATATTTTTCCTGGATATTGAATTCAGAATATTTTGATTCCAAATTTTAAAAATCAAATTTTGAAGGAAAGCAACAAGAATTATCCATTGTGAATTGGGCAGCTGTGTTATGCTGAGACACAAAGCAAATATGGAAAATCTTTAAAGAAAAATTTTTCAATATTCAAGGTAAATATTTTCCTTACATAAAGAACAGGGTAGCAGCAAGTAAAAACAATGTTGACTCATGAAGAGTATTGGAAGTAAAATTAATGAGAAACAAAACAAATTGAAAATTAACTAATGTAACTTCTCTTATCAATAGGGGTGATGAAAATTGTTCCAGTACTTACAGACCCATTTGTCTTACATCAGTTGTAGATCACATTTTGGAGAGTCTGATAAAAGAAAAAACTTCAAAAAAGTTATTTAACCAAGTTTAGAATTTTATCAGACAGCTAACGTGGTTTCACTGATGGAAAACCTTGCCTTACAAAATCTTCTGGCATTCTTTCAAAAGGTTACTATTTGTGTTGATGAGAGTAAGAGTAGATCAGGAAGAAAGGATTGTCACAAATGTAGTTCAACCAAACTAGATTAATGTCACAAATGAGGTACCTCAGGGTTCAAGTCTTAGGACCTTTGCTCCTTTTGATATGCATCCATGACACAGATGAAAGAATGGTCAATAAATAACTAAATGTGCAGATTACATTAAGGCATAGGGTGTTACTGCCTGTGAAGAGAATGCTGCTGATTTACAGAAATATTTGTATCATTCAGTGAATTGGGAAAATGAATGGCAGATGGGATTTTATTATAATAAATGTAAAATAATGCCACTGGATTATCATTATATGAATAATAATTTGGATGGGAATAATCTAAACAATAGAGAAAAAGGGATCTTAATATAATAGCTGATCAGTCTCAGAAGCTATCCAAGCATTGTGTTATTGCTGGTGGTAGAGCAAATAAAATTTTAGGTTATATCAACAGAGATTTTCAATATCAGTCTAAAGCAGTTATAATTTCATTGTATGATTCATTAGTTATATCATATTTGAAGTACTGTGTTCAGTCTTGGTATCCTTATCTTTGGAAGGGCTTTAAATTTTTGAAGGGGTTCAAAGTTGAGTTACTAGAAAGATGTCTAGGATGGAGTAGTCATATGAGGAGTGGCTGAAATCTCTCATTCTGGCTTCTCTTAAAAAAAGAAGAATTGAAGGAGGGATGTGATATGATAGAGGTGTTTAAGATTGTAAAAAGAATTGATAAAGTTGATGCATCATCTTTATTCATACTTAACAGTGAGAATTGTAAGACAAAGGGACCCAAGTATAAACATTGGCAGAGTAGAAGTCACCTTTCAGGATATGTTGGAGTGTTTGTTTTTACTACGTCTTAGTCAGTAGTTGTGAATTATGGGTAAAACGTTGTTTTTTTTCTTGCCAAACGAGCATGCATTCTTGTTGAAGAGAAAACAACAGTCATGCATTTTTGTTGAAAAACGAAGCAAGTCATGCATTCCTGTTTAAATACAAAACAAAACAGGTAATGTGTTACTGTTTATTAAAGGCAAAATTTTGGTTTGGTTTGTTTAGAAGTAAGCACAAAGCTATTGTTATTTGCAAATTTTAATTTTAATGGCTATTTAACGGATAAACAACAATATTACTGCTTTAAAATAGATATTAATAATGACAAGCAGAAAAGGCGAACGACATATTTTCTGTCGTATGCAATGCGCATGTCTTCTTTCGAACCTGCGCAGTTGCCTTCGTTTGTTCCTTAAGCGCCATAGTTACGATTTGAAAAATAATCGAACGTTGTAGTAGTACTAAACAAATTTTGATAAAGAGTATTTTTAAGGTATTTTTCGCATTAAATCGTATCTTAAGTTAATTAGATTTATTTTAGTTTAGTCTTTTGAATTGTTTTATTGCATCACAAGCCTACAAGTTGTGTTTTTCTTGTGATTCTTACCAATCGAATTACATAATTAGGCCTAATGTAGGCTTTTTCAGTCGCCAAAATGTGCATCTTTAATATAGGCGTGCTTCTAAGCTTTTCGATCTAAGCGATAATTCGTAAGCATCAGTCAGTAGGCCTAAGTATACATGCAAGTATTGTGGCAACAAGATTACTTTGTGACTGCATGTTTATCGCTCTCAGGTTCACGTAATCAGAGATTACCAATTTGCAAATTGAACAGTCCACATAAGTGGTTAGAAAATCATTCCCTCCATCGGGTGTAAAACATCTACGCCCTGGACTGCCAAGTGCATCATTTTCTTAAGGTTGTACTTAAAAATGTTGGAATTGAGAGTTTTCTACACTATTTTGATCTACTGAATAATTAGTTTCAAACATGTATCTTTTCCTTAACATCTTCAAAGTTGAGTGTTGCACCATGTTAGGTCATCATCATTTGTGAATATTCTAGCTTTGGCTATTTTTGCTGTAACTTGGGCTAGTTGTCTTCATTCTCATGCATTTCACTCATCACATTGCTTGCACATGTTCTTTATAAATAAATGGTTTTGTGGATAATGTGTCAGTATTTCTATAACTGTTTAAAGTGGTGCACAACATTTAAGTTATACAGTTGAAGTTTATGGAGTCATCTTGCTGTACAGAACTCCGAACTACAAAATTCCAGCCACCTACTTTGATGCTTCAAATAATAATAGTGTAGATGACAAGTTGTATCACAACAGTTTTACAGAATGACTATACTGAGAGCACAGTTCAAGAAAGCCCCTAACTTCACACAGATTGAGTCTTAAATAGGTCTGTGAATGCAATTTGTCTGCTGAATCTGTGTCCCAGGAAATTTTAGTAATGAAACAATTCACAAAGATTTTCTTTCTTCGATTGTTTCAGAAATGTTATTGATCCATCACAAGCATTAGAAAAGTTCATCCTGTATGCAGTGGCGTTTTATGGTTTTTCAAAGAAAAACACAAATAGTCAATGAAGAGTAACAGGTTCATGACGTAATTCAAATGACTACACCAAAAATTGCCGTAAGCCATTCCCAGAGGAAAAGACTGTCTTCTCTCAACTTGCCTTATTGTCTTGAGCTTACTAATATCCTCTCCTAAAATCCATTACTGAAAATATTTTCATCCAGACAAACATCCAAGGAAGAGTACATCCTTGGCAGTTGCTGGAATTATTCTTTGTGAAAGTATACAACTTTTTTAATCTTAAAGATTGATTCATTCTTCCGTAACAATTCATAATGATGCACAAGGTTCAGTACTCGGATTTTACACCCCTTGTTATTTGAAACCTTCGATTTCTTTGTGTGTTTCAGCCTTTTTTGCAAGTTGTTGTCATTAAGCCAACTGGCGTATTGTAGTTCCACTGCCAGTATCAATCTTATGAGGTATTTGTTTTGCCTACGTCATGAGGTCTAGTGGAGAAGTCATCTTTATTTTCCGCGAGTAAGTGGTCTACAGCGTTAATCAGCTGTAACTTCGCTATATCTTTAGTAATACAACTCTTGTATACGAGATGGTAAAGTGTAATTAGGTGAGGATTTGTCATCAAACTTCCTGCATCTTCCTCACAGGTGACTACTTCTGGTGTTTTTTATGTGTAAGTACTACAAGTTCAGCTTTAATTGTTTCTTTCAGACTTGCTTCTAATTTTATGGTTTGATGATCCTAATGGTGACATTATTATTCTCTAGATATATGAAAGTTATACCAAAAATTATTTTTTCAGGATATGTTGGAGTGTTTGTTTTTACTATGTCTTAGTCAGTAGTTGTGAATTATGGGTAAAACGTTTTTTTTTTCTTGCCAAACGAGTCATGCATTCTTGTTGAAGAGAAAACAACAGTCATGCATTTTTGTTGAAAAACGAAGCAAGTCATGCATTCCTGTTTAAATACAAAACAAAACAGGTAATGTGTTACTGTTTATTAAAGGCAAAATTTTGGTTTGGTTTGTTTAGAAGTAAGCACAAAGCTATACAACGGCTATCTATGCTTTGCCCACTACATGATTCAAAACCCGGTTTCTACCGGTAAGAGTCGTCAGATATACTTCAGTGCCATTAGGGTGCAAAAAAAAAGACAATTTCAAATTTCCGATGATAGTGCTTGTTGTCTTGAAATCATTTTAGGTGTTATTATTATATTCTCGTTGCAAAGTTCTATAATGAATTATCCAAACTCTGTTTACCGTGGAAATCTAAAACCAAATTTACGAAAACGTTACTTCTTTTTTTCTTTGTAACTCTGACGATAACCAAAGAAGGTCAAAACGTTGTTTGTTTCTTTACATAAAAAAAATTCTCAATCCAAACGAGCCGTTTTACATATATATAAAAGTACAGTGCATAATTATCGAAGTTTAATTTTGTAGAGGATTTTATGTGGTAACTCAATTACAGATTATTAGTTGTCGCGAGAAAATTTCAATCTTTATCTAAAAATAGAGTTTGACGCAATTGTTATTTGCAAATTTTAATTTTAATGGCTATTTAACGGATAAACAACAATATTACTGCTTTAAAATAGATATTAATAATGACAAGCAGAAAAGGCGAACGACATATTTTCTGTCGTATGCAATGCGCATGTCTTCTTTCGAACCTGCGCAGTTGCCTTCGTTTGTTCCTTAAGCGCCATAGTTACGATTTGAAAAATAATCGAACGTTGTAGTAGTACTAAACAAATTTTGATAAAGAGTATTTTTAAGGTATTTTTTCGCATTAAATCGTATCTTAAGTTAATTAGATTTATTTTAGTTTAGTCTTTTGAATTGTTTTATTGCATCACAAGCCTACAAGTTGTGTTTTTCTTGTGATTCTTACCAATCGAATTACATAATTAGGCCTAATGTAGGCTTTTTCAGTCGCCAAAATGTGCATCTTTAATATAGGCGTGCTTCTAAGCTTTTCGATCTAAGCGATAATTCGTAAGCATCAGTCAGTAGGCCTAAGTATACATGCAAGTATTGTGGCAACAAGATTACTTTGTGACTACCGGTGCGAGTCGTCAGATATACTTCAGTGCCATTAGGGTGCAAAAAAAAAGACAATTTCAAATTTCCGATGATAGTGCTTGTTGTCTTGAAATCATTTTAGGTGTTATTATTATATTCTCGTTGCAAAGTTCTATAATGAATTATCCAAACTCTGTTTACCGTGGAAATCTAAAACCAAATTTACGAAAACGTTACTTCTTTTTTCTTTGTAACTCTGACGATAACCAAAGAAGGTCAAAACGTTGTTTGTTTCTTTACATAAAAAGAAATTCTCAATCCAAACGAGCCGTTTTTACATATATATAAAAGTACAGTGCATAATTATCGAAGTTTAATTTTTGTAGAGGATTTTATGTGGTAACTCAATTACAGATTATTAGTTGTCGCGAGAAAATTTCAATCTTTATCTAAAAATAGAGTTTGACGCAATTGTTATTTGCAAATTTTAATTTTAATGGCTATTTAACGGATAAACAACAATATCACTGCTTTAAAATAGATATTAATAATGACAAGCAGAAAAAGGCGAACGACATATTTTCTGTCGTATGCAATGCGCATGTCTTCTTTTCGAACCTGCGCAGTTGCCTTCGTTTGTTCCTTAAGCGCCATAGTTACGATTTGAAAAATAATCGAACGTTGTAGTAGTACTAAACAAATTTTGATAAAGAGTATTTTTAAGGTATTTTTTCGCATTAAATCGTATCTTAAGTTAATTAGATTTATTTTAGTTTAGTCTTTTGAATTGTTTTATTGCATCACAAGCCTACAAGTTGTGTTTTTCTTGTGATTCTTACCAATCGAATTACATAATTAGGCCTAATGTAGGCTTTTTCAGTCGCCAAAATGTGCATCTTTAATATAGGCGTGCTTCTAAGCTTTTCGATCTAAGCGATAATTCGTAAGCATCAGTCAGTAGGCCTAAGTATACATGCAAGTATTGTGGCAACAAGATTACTTTGTGACTGCATGTTTATCGCTCTCAGGTTCACGTAATCAGAGATTACCAATTTGCAAATTGAACAGTCCACATAAGTGGTTAGAAAACATCTACGCCCCTGGACTGCCAAGTGCATCATTTTCTTAAGGTTGTACTTAAAAATGTTGGAATTGAGAGTTTTTCTACACTTTTGATCTACTGAATAATTAGTTTCAAACATGTATCTTTTCCTTAACATCTTCAAAGTTGAGTGTTGCACCATGTTAGGTTATCATCATTTGTGAATATTCTAGCTTTGGCTATTTCTGCTGTAACTTGGGCTAGTTGTCTTCATTCTCATGCATTTCACTTATCACTGCTTGCACATGTTCTTTATAAATAAATGGTTTTGTGGATAATGTGTCAGTATTTCTATAACTGTTTAAAGTGGTGCACAACATTTAAGTTATACAGTTGAAGTTTATGGAGTCATCTTGCTGTACAGAACTCCGAACTACAAAATTCCAGCCACCTACTTTGATGCTTCAAATAATAATAGTGTAGATGACAAGTTGTATCACAACAGTTTTACAGAATGACTATACTGAGAGCACAGTTCAAGAAAGCCCCTAACTTCACACAGATTGAGTCTTAAATAGGTCTGTGAATGCAATTTGTCTGCTGAATCTGTGTCCCAGGAAATTTTAGTAATGAAACAATTCACAAAGATTTTCTTCCTTCGATTGTTTCAGAAATGTTATTGGTCCATCACAAGCATTAGAAAAGTTCATCCTGTATGCAGTGGCGTTTTATGGTTTTCAAAGAAAACACAAATAGTCAATGAAGAGTAACAGGTTCATGACGTAATTCAAATGACTACACCAAAATTGCCGTAAGCCATTCCCAGAGGAAAAGACTGTCTTCTCTCAACTTGCCTTATTGTCTTGAGCTTACTAATATCCTCTCCTAAAATCCATTACTGAAAAATATTTTCATCCAGACAAACATCCAAGGAAGAGTACATCCTTGGCAGTTGCTGGAATTATTCTTTGTGAAAGTATACAACTTTTTTAATCTTAAAGATTGATTCATTCTTCCGTAACAATTCATAATGATGCACAAGGTTCAGTACTCGGATTTTACACCCTTGTTATTTGAAACCTTCGATTTCTTTGTGTGTTTCAGCCTTTTTTGCAAGTTGTTGTCATTAAGCCAACTGGCGTATTGTAGTTCCACTGCCAGTATCGATCTTATGAGGTATTTGTTTTGCCTACGTCATGAGGTCTAGTGGAGAAGTCATCTTTATTTTCCGCGAGTAAGTGGTCTACAGCATTAATCAGCTGTAACTTCGCTATATCTTTAGTAATACAACTCTTGTATACGAGATGGTAAAGTGTAATTAGGTGAGGATTTGTCATCAAACTTCCTGCATCTTCCTCACAGGTGACTACTTCTGGTGTTTTTTTATGTGTAAGTACTACAAGTTCAGCTTTAATTGTTTCTTTCAGACTTGCTTCTAATTTTATGGTTTGATGATCCTAATGGTGACATTATTATTCTCTAGATATATGAAAGTTATACCAAAAATTATTTTTTCAGGATATGTTGGAGTGTTTGTTTTTACTATGTCTTAGTCAGTAGTTGTGAATTATGGGTAAAACGTTGTTTTTTTTTCTTGCCAAACGAGTCATGCATTCTTGTTGAAGAGAAAACAACAGTCATGCATTTTTGTTGAAAAACGAAGCAAGTCATGCATTCCTGTTTAAATACAAAACAAAACAGGTAATGTGTTACTGTTTATTAAAGGCAAAATTTTGGTTTGGTTTGTTTAGAAGTAAGCACAAAGCTATACAACGGGCTATCTATGCTTTGCCCACTACATGATTCAAAACCCGGTTTCTACCGGTAAGAGTCGTCAGATATACTTCAGTGCCATTAGGGTGCAAAAAAAAAAGACAATTTCAAATTTCCGATGATAGTGCTTGTTGTCTTGAAATCATTTTAGGTGTTATTATTATATTCTCGTTGCAAAGTTCTATAATGAATTATCCAAACTCTGTTTACCGTGGGAAATCTAAAAACCAAATTTACGAAAACGTTACTTCTTTTTTTCTTTGTAACTCTGACGATAACCAAGGAAGGTCAAAACGTTGTTTGTTTCTTTACATAAAAAAAATTCTCAACCCAAACGAGCCGTTTTTACATATATATAAAAGTACAGTGCATAATTATCGAAGTTTAATTTTTGTAGAGGATTTTATGTGGTAACTCAATTACAGATTATTAGTTGTCGCGAGAAAATTTCAATCTTTATCTAAAAATAGAGTTTGACGCAATTGTTATTTGCAAATTTTAATTTTAATGGCTATTTAACGGATAAACAACAATATTACTGCTTTAAAATAGATATTAATAATGACAAGCAGAAAAAGGCGAACGACATATTTTCTGTCGTATGTAATGCGCATGTCTTCTTTTCGAACCTGCGCAGTTGCCTTCGTTTGTTCCTTAAGCGCCATAGTTACGATTTGAAAAATAATCGAACGTTGTAGTAGTACTAAACAAATTTTGATAAAGAGTATTTTAAGGTATTTTTCGCATTAAATCGTATCTTAAGTTAATTAGATTTATTTTAGTTTAGTCTTTTGAATTGTTTTATTGCATCACAAGCCTACAAGTTGTGTTTTTCTTGTGATTCTTACCAATCGAATTACATAATTAGGCCTAATGTAGGCTTTTTCAGTCGCCAAAATGTGCATCTTTAATATAGGCGTGCTTCTAAGCTTTTCGATCTAAGCGATAATTCGTGAGTATCAGTCAGTAGGCCTAAGTATACATGCAAGTATTGTGGCAACAAGATTACTTTGTGACTACCGGTGCGAGTCGTCAGATATACTTCAGTGCCATTAGGGTGCAAAAAAAAAGACAATTTCAAATTTCCGATGATAGTGCTTGTTGTCTTGAAATCATTTTAGGTGTTATTATTATATTCTCGTTGCAAAGTTCTATAATGAATTATCCAAACTCTGTTTACCGTGGGAAATCTAAAAACCAAATTTACGAAAACGTTACTTCTTTTTTTCTTTGTAACTCTGACGATAACCAAAGAAGGTCAAAACGTTGTTTGTTTCTTTACATAAAAAAAAATTCTCAATCCAAACGAGCCGTTTTTACATATATATAAAAGTACAGTGCATAATTATCGAAGTTTAATTTTTGTAGAGGATTTTATGTGGTAACTCAATTACAGATTATTAGTTGTCGCGAGAAAATTTCAATCTTTATCTAAAAATAGAGTTTGACGCAATTGTTATTTGCAAATTTTAATTTTAATGGCTATTTAACGGATAAACAACAATATTACTGCTTTAAAATAGATATTAATAATGACAAGCAGAAAAAGGCGAACGACATATTTTCTGTCGTATGCAATGCGCATGTCTTCTTTTCGAACCTGCGCAGTTGCCTTCGTTTGTTCCTTAAGCGCCATAGTTACGATTTGAAAAATAATCGAACGTTGTAGTAGTACTAAACAAATTTTGATAGAGTATTTTTAAGGTATTTTTTCGCATTAAATCGTATCTTAAGTTAATTAGATTTATTTTAGTTTAGTCTTTTGAATTGTTTTATTGCATCACAAGCCTACAAGTTGTGTTTTTCTTGTGATTCTTACCAATCGAATTACATAATTAGGCCTAATGTAGGCTTTTTCAGTCGCCAAAATGTGCATCTTTAATATAGGCGTGCTTCTAAGCTTTTCGATCTAAGCGATAATTCGTAAGTATCAGTCAGTAGGCCTAAGTATACATGCAAGTATTGTGGCAACAAGATTACTTTGTGACTGCATGTTTATCGCTCTCAGGTTCACGTAATCAGAGATTACCAATTTGCAAATTGAACAGTCCACATAAGTGGTTAGAAAACATCTACGCCCCTGGACTGCCAAGTGCATCATTTTCTTAAGGTTGTACTTAAAAAATGTTGGAATTGAGAGTTTTTCTACACTTTTTGATCTACTGAATAATTAGTTTCAAACATGTATCTTTTTCCTTAACATCTTCAAAGTTGAGTGTTGCACCATGTTAGGTTATCATCATTTGTGAATATTCTAGCTTTGGCTATTTCTGCTGTAACTTGGGCTAGTTGTCTTCATTCTCATGCATTTCACTTATCACAGTGCTTGCACATGTTCTTTATAAATAAATGGTTTTGTGGATAATGTGTCAGTATTTCTATAACTGTTTAAAGTGGTGCACAACCTTTAAGTTATACAGTTGAAGTTTATGGAGTCATCTTGCTGTACAGAACTCCGAACTACAAAATTCCAGCCACCTACTTTGATGCTTCAAATAATAATAGTGTAGATGACAAGTTGTATCACAACAGTTTTACAGAATGACTATACTGAGAGCACAGTTCAAGAAAGCCCCTAACTTCACACAGATTGAGTCTTAAATAGGTCTGTGAATGCAATTTGTCTGCTGAATCTGTGTCCCAGGAAATTTTAGTAATGAAACAATTCACAAAGATTTTCTTCCTTCGATTGTTTCAGAAATGTTATTGGTCCATCACAAGCATTAGAAAAGTTCATCCTGTATGCAGTGGCGTTTTATGGTTTTTCAAAGAAAAACACAAATAGTCAATGAAGAGTAACAGGTTCATGACGTAATTCAAATGACTACACCAAAATTGCCGTAAGCCATTCCCAGAGGAAAAGACTGTCTTCTCTCAACTTGCCTTATTGTCTTGAGCTTACTAATATCCTCTCCTAAAATCCATTACTGAAAATATTTTCATCCAGACAAACATCCAAGGAAGAGTACATCCTTGGCAGTTGCTGGAATTATTCTTTGTGAAAGTATACAACTTTTTTAATCTTAAAGATTGATTCATTCTTCCGTAACAATTCATAATGATGCACAAGGTTCAGTACTCGGATTTTACACCCCTTGTTATTTGAAACCTTCGATTTCTTTGTGTGTTTCAGCCTTTTTGCAAGTTGTTGTCATTAAGCCAACTGGCGTGATTGTAGTTCCACTGCCAGTATCAATCTTATGAGGTATTTGTTTTGCCTACGCCATGAGGTCTAGTGGAGAAGTCATCTTTATTTTCCTTGAGTAAGTGGTCTACAGCATTAATCAGCTGTAACTTCGCTATATCTTTAGTAATACAACTCTTGTATACTGAGATGGTAAAGTGTAATTAGGTGAGGATTTGTCATCAAACTTCCTGCATCTTCCTCACAGGTGACTACTTCTGGTGTTTTTTTATGTGTAAGTACTACAAGTTCAGCTTTAATTGTTTCTTTCAGACTTGCTTCTAATTTTATGGTTTGATGATCCTAATGGTGACATTATTATTCTCTAGATATATGAAAGTTATACCAAAAATTATTTTTTCAGGATATGTTGGAGTGTTTGTTTTTACTATATCTTAGTCAGTAGTTGTGAATTATGGGTAAAACGTTTTTTTTCTTGCCAAACGAGTCATGCATTCTTGTTGAAGAGAAAACAACAGTCATGCATTTTGTTGAAAAGCGAAGCAAGTCATGCATTCCTGTTTAAATACAAAACAAAACAGGTAATGTGTTACTGTTTATTAAAGGCAAAATTTTGGTTTGGTTTGTTTAGAAGTAAGCACAAAGCTATACAACGGGCTATCTATGCTTTGCCCACTACATGATTCAAAACCCGGTTTCTACCGGTGCGAGTCGTCAGATATACTTCAGTGCCACTAGGGTGCAAAAAAAAAAGACAATTTCAAATTTCCGATGATAGTGCTTGTTGTCTTGAAATCATTTTAGGTGTTATTATTATATTCTCGATGCAAAGTTGTATAATGAATTATCCAAACTCTGTTTACCGTGGGGAATCTAAAAACCAAATTTTACTGCTGGAGTCCGTAAGTTTATTACCAACCCAATGAGTGGCGGTAGCAGTACTTTTAGGCTTATCGTCTATTGTTACCAAGAGCAACTCGTCGGTAATACACGTATACGAAAACTACAGATTTATAACTAATGTTGAAAAGGAAATAACTTGCAGCGACTCCATTTTCGTGGTGCATACAGCCCTAGAGTAGATTTTTTTCGCTAAATTCAACACCGCTTCTGAACATGTGGTCAGCTATCAGTAAGTTACTTCTTTTTTTCTTTGTAACTCTGACGATGACCAAGGAAGGTCAAAACGTTGTTTGCTTCTTTACATAAAAAAAATTCTCAACCCAAACGAGCCGTTTTTCATATATAAAAAGTACAGTGCATAATTATCGAAGTTTAATTTTTTAAAGGATTTTATGTGGTAACTCATACACAGTTTATATGTTGTCGCGATAAAATTTCAAACTTTATCTAAAAATAGAGTTTGGCGCAGTTTTTATTTGCAAATTTTAATTTTAATGGCTATTTAACAGATAAACAACAATATTACTGCTGTAAAATAAATATAAATAATGACAAAGGCGAACGTCATATTTTCTGTCGTATGCAATGCGCATGTCTTCCTGCAGAACCTGCGCAGTTGCCTTCTTTGTCACTAATGCGCATTCGTTACGATTTCAAAAAATTAAGTATCAATAAAGCGAACAAAGCAGAGTGAAACAAATTTTGGATAAAGAATATTTAAGGTATTTTTTCGCATTAAATTGTTTCTTAAGTTTATTAACTTTATTGCATTTATTTTCAACTGTTTGTTTTCGCGTTGGCATTTGTTTAGCAGTCTGATGCAGAATTGAAAATACATGATAATTTTTAAAACTACTTTTTAACAAGGATATCGCATTCTTCAGAAAAAACATGTATATGTGACCGTAACTGTTGGATATTGGGAACTGAAAAGTTGCATTCGTATATACTAATTGTTGAGAGAAAGGATTCAGTTATAAATATTAGAAGAATTTTAGATCGGTAAACAGTAAAGGAAAATTTCTTTTATAAATATGATTATTAAGCCTAAAAGTACGTCAGTCAAGTTATCTGGTTCTCAAATAAAACTAATACTAATTGTTACTGCACGCGTAATTTGCCCATACTGTGACCCACAAATTTGTCTAGTGTTAGTACTTTGGCCTGATGTGTAACCTGGATTTAGATTTGGATGTACATCATAACAGCAAAATTTCTTAACTTTGTTCAGTGCCAGGTGTTGCTTTAAATTTTGCAGAAATAGATAGCAGCCTAATACATCACACCAAAGGCTGAAACCCAATTATTTGGTCATCCTATAAGATCAGTTTATACATGTAACTCATATCTGATAGATGTACATGGAGACCTGAAATAATTATAATCATCTGAAGATTAAAGAGATGTATTCAGTATTAGACATAGAGGTTTGTCATCATCATAAGTAATGATGTCAATCATTTTTAACATAACCAGTCAATTTTTCTGAAGGCTATGATGAGTTTATAAGTATATTTTTAAATTACAAACACAAAGGAATTTTCTGACTTTGAAGTTTTTGTTCAGTTTTGTTTAAACCTTTCTATTTTTATTAATTTTACCTGACTTGTCAAAATTATGATGAGTTTGAGTTTTGTAAAACAAAACAAACAGTGTCCTCTTCCATTCTTTCTGTGAGCCTTGTTAACTCAACACCACCATTGTATTAAGAAAACAAATGCACTTTGAGAAAATAAAACTTTCTGGTACACATTCAACAAAGTTGTAAGAATGGTGAAACTTAAATTAAAATTTGCTAATAATATGAGCATCACAAAGTGAAAGTGACAACTGGGATTTACTTATATATTATATTTTAATGAGCAAAAGAAGAATAGTATGGTGTCAAAGTCAATGACTTCTGTATTAATTTATGAAAATCATATAAAACTAACTTTTTTCTCTGTTTTTTCTTCATCAAAAATGTTTACATTTCATATCTAATATTAAAAAGCATTGTGATAATTTGACCCTGCAAAAAAACTAGTTTCAGAATAAATAGCCATCCATGGTTAGTTGTCTGTTCCTGCTATTCATTAATTGTGATGCTAAAATCAAAGAATGTGAAGGACAAAGGTAAATCCTGTAAGGCATAATTTTAATAAAATATCTTTCCAAATTGAAAAATGTCAGTAGAAATATATTATAATGTCATCTGTCTGGTTGGAAAGATATTTGTAGTTTTGACAAAAACATGCATGAGTTTATTGAAGTCTTTGGTAATTTTTACTTTGCATTTGTATATAACTCAAAATCAAATAAGTTATAAATACTTTTATAATTAGCTTTCCAGTCTGTGTACTAACACCACTAAAAATCAGGTTTTGATACCAGTGTTGGGCAGACCAGAGATAGTCTGATCTGTAAGCTTCCTCATGTCCTTTGGAAAAGAATAACTGTGGTGTATGGCTTTCTTTGGAATTAACTTGGGGTTAAAATAAAGTATATTTACATAAACCTTAGTTACAAAAGAACAGTGAATCAGTTTTAGTTTGTTTTTAAATAGCACAACTTTTGCACACAAAAAAGTTTTAATCTCTGAAATTATAATAATTTGTACAAATATGATGTTAAATTTACCCAACCTTTTTTAACAGAATAAATCAAAAACATTTTTTTAAATATTCCTATATGAAACCTCTTAACACAAGTGTCATTAATGTATG
This sequence comes from Tachypleus tridentatus, assembly GCF_004210375.1. Classification (NCBI taxonomy): domain Eukaryota; kingdom Metazoa; phylum Arthropoda; class Merostomata; order Xiphosura; family Limulidae; genus Tachypleus; species Tachypleus tridentatus. Next base: position 26,806,433 of record NW_027467782.1, on the reverse strand, counting down.
TGATGTCTCTTATCAAAGTGCTTTTATGTAAAGATAGTTGACATGGTTTTATCAAGTTAAATGCAAATCATTGTTGCAGTCTGTTATCGTACATGTTGATATTGATTCAATATCTGGTTAATATTTGTCTTCTACAATGCTAGATTTGTGTTTTAAAACATCTAATAATTCTCAAATAACTGTGTAATTTGGTTGAATAATATATGGTTACATTTAGCAAGTGTAGTGTGTCTTAAAGTTTCTGTAAATGTCACATTTGGTTATCTAGATTAGCTGTTCAACATTAAGAAAATGAGGGAGAAGGGCCTGATGTTGAAACAGGCCAAAGAAGTTTAGCAGGTAAGTACAGAATAAGAATATTAAATATTTCAAGACAAATATTGAAAAAGAAACATGTTTTCCATGTTGTAATGGTACAAGTTTTTCTTGTCATTTTATATATGTGTTTAATAATTTTGATTTAATATCATCATTTCAACTGTTACTTTCTAAAGAAAAATGTGCTTTTGTCTGTTCTACAAAATGTTTTATATGTACATAAAATGTGCTGAATTTATTCTTGTGAATTACTTACCAGAGGGATTTAAAATAATAAATATGAAGTAAGATCTTTCATTTCATTCACCACTTGTTGAAACATTATACCAGTTTTAGGGAATTTAACCCCTCAATTTGCACTTGTCGAGGCTAAATCATTAGTGGTGAAATTCTCTGAAACTGGTATAACTCACGTGACGAACGGCAAATCAAATATTTGTAGAGACACTGTAGTTAAATGACATTTATAATTGTTTTGAGTCTGATTTTTTTTTAAATATCTAAAAAACGATTTACAGCTAACAGGAGATTATATTCAACAAACAGTTAATTTAGAGCCATTTTTTATGATTGATTGGTCACTAACTACAGTTTGTCATTATCTCATTGAAAACGTAACCTGGCAGATATAAAAGACTGGTTAGTGTAGGTAGTGTTTGTTTGTTCATTTTGAAGGTTAATATTTGAAAAGTAAAAAACATTTGGACATAAGAAAACCAGATTTTCCTTACAATTTACTTTTAATTTCAACAGTGAACAACATTAAAAAATTACCATTTTTGTGTATTCTTTAATTGTTTTTATTATTATTATTTCTGTTAGATTCAGAGTCTGAGTCGAGCACTTATGAAAGTGCTAAAGATATGACATCAATATCAAGTGAAATTGATATTCAGATTGAGGAATCCACAGAGGTATTATTACATTGTTCAATAGTTAAAAAGAGTTTATGATTCTGTTTATTATTTATTACATGATGCATGTTTATTAGCACTTCTCCTGTTTTGTCATTACAAAATAGTTACGTTGCTAACTTTTTTTACTTAAAAACATCAACAAATATTCAAATTTCTTGTATTTTAAAGTTCTAATGGTGTATGTAAAAAAATCAAATCTTATAAACAGTTTTTAATGTACAACTGTCATGTGAATTAAGTAGTTCAATAATTGAGGTATTGAATGGTGGAATAAATGTGTCTTATATACACCTTAAGTTGGCTTGATTCTTTCCAGCATTTTAAATACATATATATATATATATATAGAACACTAGTGTAATTTTGATATGATTATATTTTGTATATTTATTCATAATATAAATATTTACTGTGCCCCTTTGTGTATATAACATGTCTTGTTTTTTATCAAGGGAATTAATATGACAGGTTTGATGTACATGATGTAATTTTTTTGCATCAATTACTGAAATTAAATGCTTTTTTTCTTCAAAATCATAAACTATTCTGCAACATTTAAAGATTTTCTTTCAAAATTTTTTTCTCGAGGGGAAGAATTGTATTTGGTGAATTCTGTGGTGCAAAAGATTCCTGTGCTAAAGACATACTATGTCTATAAACATTGTCTGGTTTTATATCCAAAGATCTTTTTTTAGAAGTATGTTTAAAATGGTCCTCTTTTAAGGGCCCCTTATTTATTATTACAAAAGTTATCATTTAGAAATAAAACCCTTAAATTTTGAACAAAGTTTTTTGGGTGGGAGTAAGTTTAGGGGAGGTTTCCCCATGTTCTGTGGTAAGAAAACTTATTCATTTATGCAGCTCGTGAGCTTTACATGTACAGAAATTACAAACTGTCACTAGGATATTTCAGTAAATGTGCTTATATACCCTTTAGAAGCCTATTAATAATTTTTTATAAATACAGATTCACTTTTGATAGATGAGAAAAGATCAAGTGTATATGTATATATTAAATTATTTTCATTATGAACAAGAAACAAAACATTCAGACAAACCAATAATGATTTTGTTTAGATGAAATAAAAACCTAATTACAGTTATAAAATTTTGGAATTGTATTAACTAGGAACCTTCTCTGTTTGATGATGAACACCATCAAACTGACTTTGTGTTGGTTTACAAGTCATCTTCAGAGAAGGACAGTGGTCCTCACAGAAATATTAGACAAATTTTTGAAGCCAATTTGGAGGACGAAGGGCTTGAACTGGAACATGTTCATCAAGTAAATGTTGTTTTTCATTACATATCTGTTATTTCATGATGAATTGTTAACAGATGGTTCAGGTGTTTGTTTTACATAAGAAAATAAAGTACGAAACATAATATTTATGATAATATAAAATGTAATTAAAGTAACATTGTGTGTTTGGTTACAAGATTTATTTTCATATCATGTAGTTAAAGTAATAAATGCAAGTCTTCAGAGTTTTTGCTTATTTGCAAAGCTATTATTTTGCTGTATCTTTCATTGTTGTGTTTTTAATGTGTCTTTCTTCAGACTTGTTTTATATTTATATTACATAAATATTCCTTTTCTTTAGTTGTTAACTTTAAATAGTTCATCATATATTTAACAAACTACCAGTACTTAGAAAAAAAAGTATTCATTTCAAGAGTTTATTCATATGAAATATTTAAAGCTAGTGCTATAATTATTAGTGTAACATTTGTTTTTAGTAATTTCTTAAGATAAAAGATAGCTTTGTGCATAGATCAACAAATTATGTAACAAGCTTGATACACTGGTCTATCTAATGGTATACTGTATCACAAAAATATTTACAATGATTACGTGAAGAGTTGGGTAACCTGTTTTTATTAATAATTTTACTTATAATCCTAGTAATATTTTATAAGGTTTATTAGGCTAAGGAGATTTAGGTTAAGCTTAAATTAATATATTAAGTTGTATATACTCTGTTTGCTGTGGAAATGAATTTTTACCCAAAAACGGTTTTTAACTTAATAATATTTGACAAAAGTACGTTAAAGAAATCACATATTGCTCATTCTTGCTTTTGTTCCCCTGGTGGGATAGTGATAAGTTTAGTGATAACACTAAAATCCAGGGTTGTATTCCCTATGGTGGACACAGCAGATAGCTCAATGTGGCTTTGCTCTAAAACAAACAAACATTGCACTCATAACAAAAATATGATGTAGAAACCACACTAGAAACATCTTTTACTGTGTGAACCATGATATTCATATGTTATTTAATCAATTCTTTAATGTATTAAAATATAGAACCAGAGCTGACTTTAAATAATAAAGTAATAACATGATGTGATTAGTGCATTTAAGTTTTCTCCTTTTGAGACCTTTTATGGGCTGTTATAAAAGAATTAAAAATAAATGAAATATAGCATGTGGTAAATTGGTTACTCCTCATCCTGAGGATAGGTCTTAGGGCTTATGTCACATTTTCACAGTTATATTTAAAGTGTAACTATCTCACTTTAATATCATTGTATATGAATAAACATGAAATCAAAAGATGTTTAATAATTAAAATATTAATATTACATAAATTTTAAATTCTTAATTTTATAAGTAAATACTTTTAAAAAAATCCTCAAACTCCCATAGTATGAAAATTGTGTAATTTACCGTCTAGTTTTTGTCTCCTCTCTTATTTATTTTCTTCTCCTAAAAGTAGATGTAGAAATTATTTGTTGTAACATAGTTATTGCTCAAGCAAAGCATATTTTTAAAGCCTTCAATATAATTAATTTACAGAGCCATAAATAAGAAAATCAGATCCACTTACCACACCTGCCTCTCACATTCTTTCTTTCACAAATTACCAGTAGTTCTTTCTGATGTCATAAACTATATTTATTTATATGCAATAAAAAAGTCAAAGATTTAATCTAACAAATTATATATTATATTACTTCATTTTTTTTTCTTCAGAGAATTGTTTATTTTCCCTCCAGTTCAAATGTTATTTCCATGTGATACATTTTGATGAGCTTACCTGAAATTTTATCTCATAGGTGGAAAGCCAGAGAAATTGTGATAGTTGTAGGAGATTGTTTGTTTTCCTTGTTTTATTATTTTGTGTATGTAAGTGCATTAATTAAACGAATCAAAAATTTTTAGCCTGTTTATACTACTAATACAAAACACTAGGCTTAAATTTTGTCAAAAACAAAAAATTTGAAGATCCAGTGAAGTACTGTAATTTTTTGTTTTTCACATCTATTTCTTATTCATTATAATGAAAGTAAATAAAATATAAAAAAGTAGATAGTTGTTAAATTGAAGAAGGTTTAATTTGGTAAGGTAGAGAAAAATAACAATGGTACTACAAATGCTTCACAAGGTATGCTTGTGAGTAGTTCATGAGTTACATTATTTGATCATGTAATATATGATACACTTTGTCATGGGATTTTCAACTATTGTGGTGGAATTATTAGTTAGACACAGTTCAAAGAGCAATAAAACAAAAATATTTCAGTAGAAATTATATTATCACAATATTTAAGCTACTTTTGATAAAATCATAGTTTCCTGTTACAATTTGCAGTCATTATGGAAAGAACATAATGATAATTTTGATTTGTTTCCTTTTTTTTTTATCATGGTGTTTATGAGGAGTGTCAAACTGAAAAAAAATGCATGGAGAATTAGGATAGAGAAAATAGAAGATAGAATATGAAGTTTTATTGAGAAAAACTTTTGATATTTATTCAAGAAGTTTTGGAGATTACACAAATGAAATTTGATAATTTTCAGATGAAGGAAATTATTTTTTATCTTTTGTAATAACCACTTGGAGCAGTCAATACTTTGATTTATTTCTGGTGTTTGTATTCAAAAATCTGGTAATGTTCACTGAAAGCTTGTGAAATTTCAAAGTTACATAAAAACATTGAGTCACAATATGAAAACTAAAGGTCAGTTTGGGGCCACAAACCAAGTTGACTTTACTGAGCTCGTGGTAAGAGTGTTAAAATATGAAAAAAAGTTATTTATATTACTGAAAACATATTTTTGGACTATTATCTTAAAATTTTCAAACTTTTTGAATTGTGTGAAATATGTTTTAAATCATATATTTATTTATATTTTTACTCACAATACCATTTGAATTGAAAATAGATAATAAGAAAACCTCTGTAAGGTTACATCTTATTTTTTATCTTTCAATAGTGCTCTGTTGGTGTAAACTTTGTCAAAATTCATGCCCCATGGGAAGTTTTAACTCGATATGCTGAAATAATAAAGATGAAAATGCCGATTAAGGAGGTAAGATGATTTAATGATAGCTTGTTATACAGTTTACAATGAGTATTTGCTCATTGATTTGTAAAGATATGCAAGCTTTTTATGAGACTGACGAAAATGTGATGGAAGTTTTACCAGTGTTTAGAATTATGTTGAAAACTTGTACTGTATTAATTATAACCAAATATTTATGTAATTATTCTTTTTCAACTTTGTATATTCTACTTCAAATTGTCTTCAACTATATGCAAGTTTGAACTAAAAATATTAAATAAATTAATTAATTTACACAAGTTAAGTATATTTATGATGTGAATAAAAAAGTATCTTCAAACAAAACACTGTATCACTGATATTAATCAGAGCTGAAGTTATTATACTATTACTGTATTTAGTTGTTATACAATTATTTCTTTGTAAATTCATGGATTTCCCTTTTTGTCTGGTGGAATGTGTTAAGTAAGTTTGTTTCCTTTGCATGACCATAAAACTCAGTGTGATGTTCCTTCCTAAATGATGTTCAACAGCTGTGTGACACTACATGTTCTTAATCCACCACTGGAAGTAGTTCTTTAATTTGATTTTGTGATTACACTGAAATGGTGTTTAGAAGAGAACAGCTTTTGATTTTCTCATTTTGATTAAGTAAAGTAAAATGCAAATAAATTCTTAGCATTTACAGACATTTGTGAAGAGATAATTTTAAAGCAACATATCAAGGGAGTTGAAACCAGTTATGTCTTAAATGTTGCATTTTGTAGAAAAGAAATATTACATATTTGGATAGGGTTTTTTGTCTACCATCACATCCATCCTGGTTGATAAATCCTTGTGTTGAAAAAATGTTTGTGTTGGCACAGAAATGTTACATACAAAAGATGGATTTAAAATCCTGTTTTTACATACTCTTAATTTGGAATCTATAATCAACTAATTAAGAAAAATTTACAGTTTAATGTGATATGAAAAATTTCTTCATGAAATTCCACATAGTGGTTATATTCCCAGTCTTTGCTGCTTCCGAGATATCTTAATGTTAAATGTATGTGTAACGAAGAGGTCAATGGAACAGTACTAACTTATGAATTGTAAAAGATATATCACAGCTTTTATAGTTTGCTAATTTTTTTTTCATATACATTACAGGATCAATTACTTTTATGAAATATTAATGAGTTTTATTTGTTCCACAATTTTTTTGCACACAGTTGTCAGCTATAAAACTTAACTACTGATTGTATAACAACTATAGCAGTGACAGTTTGAAATAATTTTCAAAATGTTTGGCAAAATTTGTGCATTTTTGTTTGGATTAAAATGATTATTATAACATTCTTGTATTATTTTAAAAATGATCGTGTTGTTATACTATTCCTTTGATATTTTCTATACATCAATACTGAAATATTACACGTCAGATAGAGCATAAAATACTGATATACGTGAATTCTGATGAATAAGTTAGAAAAAGTGTTCTTTCTTGCTGTCCTTTCATTTTAGAGATTAATGTAAATTTTGGAAGCAAAATTTAAAGATCAGTGCCTATAAATGTCTTCCTTAGAACAAGAATGTATAAAAATAAATATAATTATATTAATATCTTTGAGAAGTGTTTCAAATAATTGAAATGTTGTCAGTTTTTTCTTTAGTGTTATTGCAACACTTAATACAATCTTTATAATGTTGAATCAACAACTACTGGCCACCTAAGTTATGTGAAACAATATAAAGCCGTGATTTAAGATATGGATAGATTTGAGATAAAAAACTCTTAATGTAGCATCTATGTTAAGTTTGTTTGTATATGATTTATTTTTTAAGTAGAAAGATTTTATTAATAACAGATGAAGGTGTGGACATTGGCTTTCAAAAACTTAGTTTATGATGATTATTGGTTCTGAATTAAAGGACATAATGGGTATGTTATTGAATGGAATTGCTTTAATTCCAGCATTACTGCATCTTTTGCATGTAATTAGACATTGATTTTGTGGTATGGCTGAATACTTTTAAACTTTCATGAACTTCATATCATTGTTTATTATCTTTAGAGTAGAAGGGTACATTTTCCTAAGCCAAATTTTTAAGTTTGCTCTGTACTTGTTTGGGATGTGGTTTTGAAGCTTGTTACTGTTTTTGAATGTATTGTTGCAAATTCTTTCATGGATTTTAAAAGGTTTTAAATTGTTTTGCTTCTCTAAATATTCTGTATAAACATCTTTCCTCACAGAGGACTGTGATGTATTTCTCGAGTGTATTTAGTAAATCCTTTCACGGCTGTGTTGCACTGTCAAATTATTTGAACTGTGTTTCGTTAAAAGCATTCCAGATCAATATTCTTCTTCATAAAGGGCTTTGACAAACATTCTTGAGTCTGTTCTGTAAGTATACTCATGACATTTAATATTGTCAAAGGACCATTGATTTGCCATAAACCAAATGTGTAAAAGTTAATCATTTTAGGTACAGTGCTGTAATTCAAATCTGTCTCATCATACTAGAGCGTTAACATGCAGATCTTTCTCTTAAAGTGTGATTAAGGAGATAACTCGTTATATTTGCACTTAAGCATTTTTTTTTTTTACTGTAATGACTTTCATTCATTCTGAAGCAACTAGTGCTAAATACCACTTATATTCTTTAAATATGTTTACAAATGTAGGTGTATTGTGGTGAATAAAGGAAAATTCAGTCATATAAATTACAGTCCCCTACTGCAAGGAGTTTAGTTTTCTACTTTGTCCTTTTCTGGGGTTACTGATGAGGGGAGCAGATTTCGAATAAACTGCTCTAATTTGGTGAAAAGTAATGTTTCAAATGATAAGCTTGACTTCATGTTTTTTTCTTGCTGAAACATATGGTATATATATATGATAATGAGAAAAAGAGTCAACATTATTCTAAAGACCACTGTCACTCCTTGTACCATCCCTAATTGCTATGTAGCATAATACATTCAACTGGTGGGAACTTATTCAGTGTTACATCATCACTGTTTACAAGGAAGGGATGATAGGAGGATGTCAACAGTATAATGTGGAGTTGGTGTGATAAAAAACTATTGTTGTGATACAATATTTTAACAGAAGGCTACAACAAAGTCAAGACCATTATGTAATTAATTTGAATATCTGATACAGGGCAGCTGTCCACATAAAACCGATGAAAATCAACTCAGTAATAGATATTACTAATTAAATATACGGTTTTACATTTTTGCTTGTAATCTCTTTGTTGTTGTCAGTTGAGTATTGTTGTTTGTTAGTGATATTCTTGGCTGTAATTCCAGTAATAACTCATGATAATAATTAGCTTAGGTGATTTAGGATAGGCTTAATTCTGTATAATAAGCTAGCAATATAAATTAATTTTTATGATTAAAATGTCATGACAAAACTAGTGCTAATAAAAATAGATTTATAAAACAAACTAACTTGTATTGGTACCACAAAAATCCATAAAACAATTCTCCACTTTGTGCTGCATTCAAGATTCAATAAATTAGAAAAAAGTTTATGCAAGAGCTATTTCTTTATTGCAGAACATAGTTTCAAATAAAAATACTCTGATAACAAGAACATTACTTCACTGTGGCTGCACATGTGTGTTTCATTATATCTTTACTGATGTAATGTGTAAGTACAGGAAGTAATGAATAAAGTGAAACTATAAGAAGTAGCTGGAAAGCTAACATCATTATTATTATTATGACTAAGGACAAGATGTAGTACTAATGGTAAATACATTTACTACAACAAAATTACTGTTAGTACTGTAATAATACACCATGTAAAGAACATGCTTTAATTATATATAGTAAGATATTAAAGAGAAGTAAAGCTAATCGTGGCTGCAATATAACAGTGATTCATTATTACCTTAAAATTAATTTTAGAGAAATTATATTGTTGATTGTTATGTATTGTAATTTATCTCAGATCAGTCTCCAATTTATCATGTTATGTACATAATGTATTACAATTTCAAACAGCTGGAAATTTTAATTTAAATGTTAATTAAGTGTTGATATGTATTAAATTTGTCATTTGTCAACAAGATTGATACACACAAAAGATATTTAATGTCCTTGTAAATATACTAATGCCATAACTCAATTCACTGAAGTTAAACAGGTTGTGATGTTCAGTATCTATAAACATTCCTGATCAAATTCTATAGTTTTCTGATTAATAAGTATTAATCACAATTATAGCTTCTGTGGCTTGCAGTGCACTGATTGTAGTGATAAAAAAAATTGTTCTGCCTTTTGGTGCATCGATTTATATGGTTTAAGGAGATATTCTTGAATGTTAAACCATTTTAAATATGTGTAAGCATTTTGTAAAACAAATATTGTTGATTCTTACTCTCAAGAATCTTCTACAAAGTTAGAAAACAGCTGGGGCTTGCATAATACACATCCAACAATATACACTACAACCATCAAATTGAAAGAAATGTAGGCATCAGAACAAATGCATAACAGTAAATCTGTTGCATGATGTGTGAAAGATTTGAAAAAGTTTTATTATTTTGTAAAACTGTTACTCGTGTTATTGGTGGCAAAAAAGGTTATTGGATTTCTAACAATGTTGAAAAATATGGTGTTTGCCTTGTGATAGGGGAAACATCATTTGTGAAACATTAGAGTGAGCATATGAGCTCTGTCTGTGAAATCTTGTAATGTTGTTTAACCAAACTGTTATTTGTTAATATAGAATAATATGCTTTGATTTTTTTTTTTTTTTTCCCAAAGTAAATTCTGGCAGATATGTTTTATAGTGTTTAGAACTCTGATCATGACTTTCACAAACACAACTAATATGCAAAGATTTATTGTGTAAAATATTGAAGTTGGAAGAAATATAAATCTGAAACTTGTGAAATTAATTCCTTTAGTTATTTCCTGTATTTGTTGAGTAAAAATACATAGCTTGTAAGAATTTGCGTGTTTAAAAACCGTGATAACTTTGATGGAAAATATTATCATAGAAACATCTAACATTGAGTATTAATTCCTGTAGTTTGCAAAATATATTGAAATTATTTATGAATGATATTTTTAAATTTTAATTAAAAGAAAATGGTGTAATTATTACTATAATCAAATGTTTTTAATTTTATTTGTTTTTTTTATTTTAAACAAAGCTGCATGAGGGCTATCTGTGCTAGCTGTCCCAAGTTTAGTAGTGTAAGACAAGAGGAAAGGCAGCTAGTTATCATCACCCACTGCCAACTCTTGGGCTACTCTTTTATGAACAGATAATGGGATTGGCTGTCACATTATAATGCCCCCACCACTGAAGTAGTGAGCATGTTTGGTATGATGGGGATTTGAACTCGCGACCCTCGGATTACGATTACGAGTGGAGTGCCTTAACAACCTGGCCATGCTGGACCTAGTGGGAGTGTCAACATCATCGTGGCTAGGAAGCAGTGGTGTAGACTGATTGAAGAATGCTGCCAATGCTGTTTGTCTAGCATGCTCACTTTTTATCTCTGTAAAGTTCTTATACAAGATTAGGGCATTTTAAACATTGTGTTCAATTATTAAGGGTTCAATCACAATTTTGGTCTGGATTTTGACAATTTGTTAAAATAGTAAAAATCAATTTGGCAGCTTTTTCTGTTTTAAAAACAATTGTTATTCTGGTTCTTAGTCATCTTTCTATTCATAAGCAGCTAATTTTGGTCAGTGTTTTATCAGTTCTTCATTGGAAATTTGTTTATAGTATGATTTCAGTAAGTCATTGATGAGTTGCTCTTCAATTCCACTAAAATCCAAACTGATGTGATTTTTGTTTAACAAGAGGTTGAAAATTGTGCACACGTTTTAGCCAGTTTTTTTTTTTTTTTTTTTTTCCAAACTGCATTCATATTGGAGGTTGTAACCTCTTCACGTTCTTGATGTTCAATGGTTTCCAGAAACTTCTGATTTAGGTGTTTCTGTTGCTATCCACTGCCCCTGATCATTTATCTGAAGATTTGTCACAAGTAATATGTTTTAAAAGAAGCTATGATGTATTGATTTATAGGTTGGATCAATGAAGTGGTGTTTGGAGGAAGAAACTCCACAGAAATGTTTGTTGATATGTAAATTAGGTTGTTAGGGTGATTTTGTGATTTGTCATCAACCACTAGTGATTTATGGGCAGCATTTTCCATAGAGAAACATCTCTACTGCAGGGCAGAAAAGTTGTAAACAAATCCTCAAAATTTGTTTTGTTGTTTAAACCTGTTCTGTCTGGCATCTTCTTCCAATATAGATCAGTCTTTCAAATGTTGAAAACCTGATGGGTCATATGTCCTCTTTGTTCAATAATATCTTTTAAAACTGGTTGGCATATTGATGTTGCTTCCTTGTCAGCACTTACCACCTGTAGGCTGTGTAAATTATGCTCTTTTTTTTTAATCTGTCAAGTCAGCATTTGCTATCCATTATCTTCAGGCAATACTGATTTAGTAACTTAACAGATGCACGTATGGAAGACTCAGCATTTTGGATAATTTTCTCTTTCTTGATAGTTGCTGTAGTTGATGGTGAGAACTTAAATGCTTTGGAGTTTTTAGTAAGTCTTTGGCTTTCATCAAACTTCTTGATGGTTTCCAGTTTTGTTGTAACTGAGAAGGCTTTTCTCGCAGTTTTTTGGCTTACCGCTGGCACTGGAATCACTTGCAGTACACTTGCTAATCATTTTGTATTTAAGGACAGAGTATAGTCCAAATAAAACTATAAGTACATTGGTTGATGCCTTTCATGATCCAAACAAGACACTTGGGATGTATGAACTTTTAGCACACAGACTGGTTAAACTAACGTGTCATGACTTTTTTTTAATTTAGATTCAAAATATAATTAAACTACTTAACTACCATGATGTACCTAACAAACTTGACAACAAACCATAGATGATAATGCAGCTTTTAATATATAAATATTTTTTAGTTCTTAATAATATAAGAAAATATTTAAAACAATTTTAAATTACCCTAGTGTGAGAATTTGAATATTTGTTCTTTAGTTATGACCTCTTTTGAACTTCCCCCTTAAACTATGAAATGTTATGTAAAATGTCATTAATCTTCTAAATCTTTATCTTATATCCTTCAATCATATGGAACTACAGAGCAACCAATGAAGATGGAAGAACTTCTTGCCACACCTGCCCTTCAACTTGCTCAAATTTACAAATTGCTGATACATTTTTCTGAGGCTAAGTCCTATTAAATTTATAACCAATAGAAAGTCTAGAATACAAATAATTGATTAAAGTATGATTCATCCCATATGATCTTACAGATAATTGATAAATTTAGCTAATTAGAGAGCCAGAGACAGTGAGATATTTTCTCAATGACACACTGAGTATATCCTGCTTCAAACATAAATTATTGTGATATTATATTTTCCTTCCTTTCTCTCTCTCTCTTTTGAAGAATAGTATCAGTTTTTTAACAGATTTTCTACTGGTTATAAATTATGTTGTGATAAATTTGTTATACATTTCACATGTATTTTGAGGAGTTCAGCATTTTTAAAATCATACACCAGTTTAAAAATGTTATTTTTGTATTTCTTTTAGGTACCAGAGTTTCAGCTTTCAACGGGTAATGAAAAAGAAATAAAAGGAGGTATAAGTGGTGTTTGTCATTCAATTTCACACCTCTTTGCCTCCAAAACATCAAAGAGGCAACAGTTTACAACTGAATATAGAAGAGCTAGGGAATACTTGTAAGTACACATGTTTGGGCTTTCTGGATTTTATTTGCTACAAATCTTTGTTAATTTTAGTCAGGTGATATTCTGTACATTGAGTGTTTTAATATTTTTTGATGTTTGGTTAGTTTTGTATTTTGGCCAAAGCAACTTAAGGGCTAACTGTGTTAGACATCCCTAATTTAGCAGTGACATACCAAAGAGAAGACAGCTAGTTAGAACCACCTACTACCCACTCTTGAACTACTTTTTTTATTAACAAAGAGTGAAATGGATTTTGATGTTACAACATCCCAATAGGTAAAAGTATGAACATGTTTGGGGATAACAGGGATTTGAACCCATAAACAACAGATAGTGAGTCAAATCATTACCATCATTTCTTTTCACTGTGGGCTTGGTTGAATCTGCCAAGTTTGTGAATCCAAATTTATCTTTATAGTTTCACCACAATAATTTCTAATACGTTTTGTGTATCTTCATAAAAATTTCATCGACTGTGAATGATCATTAAATCATTTGTTGAGAAAACATAATTTATAATGAAGTCTCTTTCACTGCAAGAGTCTGTGAATATGTGGAATCAGAAAATTGACTACTGTGGGTGTAAAGTGATTATCATGTAGATTAAAAACGTAAATCATCTGAAATTTAAATTTAAACATCGTAAATAAACTTAAAACATTTTAGTCAGTAAAACAAGACTGTATTTTGTATTATTCTACCCAAACTCTGTATGAGGTTTGTCAGTATGACCAATCTTGTAACCATTAAAATAAATCAAAATTATCCTTTTTTTATTTGTAAAGTTGGTTAGAAAGTATTTTAGATTTAACAAAAGATTTGTCTTTATTATTAAGCCTGTATGGTTCATCAGCTTCTATATTAAACATTTTAGATTGGCAAGTAAGATC
>NW_027467782.1:26753593-26791768 GCF_004210375.1 Tachypleus tridentatus | reverse complement strand
TTTTGAATCATGTGATGGGCAAAGCATAGATAGCCCGTTGTATAGCTTTGTGCTTACTTATAAACAAAACAAACCAAAATATTTTGCCTTTAATAAACAGTAACACATTACCTGTTTTGTTTTGTATTTAAACAGGAATGCATGACTTGCTTCGTTTTCAACAAAAATGCATGACTGTTGTTTTCTCTTCAACAAGAATGCATGACTCGTTTGGCAAGAAAAAAACAACGTTTTACCCATAATTCACAACTACTGACTAAGACGTAGTAAAAACAAACACTCCAATATATCCTGAAAAAATAATTTTTGGTATAACTTTCATATATCTAGAGAATAATAATGTCACCATTAGGATCATCAAACCATAAAATTAGAAGCAAGTCTGAAAGAAACAATTAAAGCTGAACTTGTAGTACTTACACATAAAAAAAACACTAGAAGTAGTCACCTGTGAGGAAGATGCAGGAAGTTTGATGACAAATCCTCACCTAATTACACTTTACCATCTCGTATACAAGAGTTGTATTACTAAAGATATAGCGAAGTTACAGCTGATTAACGCTGTAGACCACTTACTCGCGGAAAATAAAGATGACTTCTCCACTAGACCTCATGACGTAGGCAAAACAAATACCTCATAAGATTGATACTGGCAGTGGAACTGCAATACGCCAGTTGGCTTAATGACAACAACTTGCAAAAAAAGGCTGAAACACACAAAGAAATCGAAGGTTTCAAATAACAAGGGGTGTAAAATCCGAGTACTGGACCTTGTGCATCATTATGAATTGTTACGGAAGAATGAATCAATCTTTAAGATTAAAAAAGTTGTATACTTTCACAAAGAATAATTCCAGCAACTGCCAAGGATGTACTCTTCCTTGGATGTTTGTCTGGATGAAAATATTTTTCAGTAATGGATTTTAGGAGAGGATATTAGTAAGCTCAAGACAATAAGGCAAGTTGAGAGAAGACAGTCTTTTCCTCTGGGAATGGCTTACGGCAATTTTTGGTGTAGTCATTTGAATTACGTCATGAACCTGTTACTCTTCATTGACTATTTGTGTTTTTCTTTGAAAAAACCATAAAACGCCACTGCATACAGGATGAACTTTTTCTAATGCTTGTGATAAGCCAATAACATTTCTGAAACAATCGAAGAAAGAAAATCTTTGTGAATTGTTTCATTACTAAAATTTCCTGGGACACAGATTCAGCAGACAAATTGCATTCACAGACCTATTTAAGACTCAATCTGTGTGAAGTTAGGGGCTTTCTTGAACTGTGCTCTCAGTATAGTCATTCTGTAAAACTGTTGTGATACAACTTGTCACCTACACTATTATTATTTGAAGCATCAAAGTAGGTGGCTGGAATTTTGTAGTTCGGAGTTCTGTACAGCAAGATGACTCCATAAACTTCAACTGTATAACTTAAATGTTGTGCACCACTTTAAACAGTTATAGAAATACTGACACATTATCCACAAAACCATTTATTTATAAAGAACATGTGCAAGCACTGTGATAAGTGAAATGCATGAGAATGAAGACAACTAGCCCAAGTTACAGCAGAAATAGCCAAAGCTAGAATATTCACAAATGATGATGACCTAACATGGTGCAACACTCAACTTTGAAGATGTTAAGGAAAAGATACATGTTTGAAACTAATTATTCAGTAGATCAAAATAGTGTAGAAAACTCTCAATTCCAACATTTTTAAGTACAACCTTAAGAAAATGATGCACTTGGCAGTCCAGGGCGTAGATGTTTTACACCCGATGGGGGGAATGATTTTTCTAACCACTTATGTGGCCTGTTCAATTTGCAAATTGGTAATCTCTGATTACGTGAACCTGAGAGCGATAAACATGCAGTCACAAAGTAATCTTCTTGCCACAATACTTGCATGTATACTTAGGCCTACTGACTGATACTCACGAATTATCGCTTAGATCGAAAAGCTTAGAAGCACGCCTATATTAAAGATGCACATTTTGGCGACTGAAAAAGCCTACATTAGGCCTAATTATGTAATTCGATTGGTAAGAATCACAAGAAAAACACAACTTGTAGGCTTGTGATGCAATAAAACAATTCAAAAGACTAAACTAAAATAAATCTAATTAACTTAAGATACGATTTAATGCGAAAAAATACCTTAAAAATACTCTTTATAAAAAATTTGTTTTCTACAACTAGAACGTTCGATTATCTTTCAAATCGTAACGATGAAGCTTAAGGAACAAACGAAGGCAACTGCGCAGGTTCGAAAAGAAGACATGCGCATTGCATACGACAGAAAATATGACGTTCGCCTTTGTCATTATTTATATTTATTTTACAGCAGTAATATTGTTGTTTATCTGTTAAATAGCCATTAAAATTAAAATTTGCAAATAAAAACTGCGCCAAACTCTATTTTTAGATAAAGATTGAAATTTTCTCGCGGCAACATATAAACTGTGTATGAGTTACCACATAAAATCCTTTAAAAAATTAAACTTCGATAATGATGCACTGTACTTTTATATATGAAAAAACGGTTCGTTTGGGTTGAGAAATTTTTTTATGTAAAGAAACAAACAACCTTTTGACCTTCCTTGGTTATCGTCAGAGTTACAAAGAAAAAAAGAAGTAACGTTTTCGTAAATTTGGTTTTTAGATTTCCCACGGTAAACAGAGTTTGGATAATTCATTATACAACTTTGCAACGAGAATATAATAATAACACCTAAAATGATTTCAAGACAACAAGCACTGTCATCGGAAATTTGAAATTGTTTCTTTTTTTTTTGCACCCTAGTGGCACTGAAGTATATCTGACGACTCGCACCGGTAGAAACCGGGTTTTGAATCATGTAGTGGGCAAAGCATAGATAGCCCGTTGTATAGCTTTGTGCTTACTTCTAAACAAACCAAACCAAAATATTTTGCCTTTAATAAACAGTAACACGTTACCTGTTTTGTTTTGTATTTAAACAGGAATGCATGACTTGCTTCGTTTTTCAACAAAAATGCATGACTGTTGTTTTCTCTTCAACAAGAATGCATGACTTGTTTTGCAAAAAAACAAACGTTTTACCCCTAATTCACAACTACTGACTAAGACGTAGTAAAAACAAACACTCCAACATATCCTGAAAGGTGACTTCTACTCTGCCAATGTTTATACTTGGGTCCCTTTGTCTTACAATTCTCACTGTTAAGTATGAATAAAGATGATGCATCAACTTTATCAATTCTTTTTACAATCTTAAACACCTCTATCATATCACATCTCTCCTTCAATTCTTCTTTTTTTAAGAGAAGGCAGAATGAGAGATTTCAGCCACTCCTCATATGACTACTCCATCCAAGACATCTTTCTAGTAACTCAACTTTGAACCCCTTCAAAAATTTAAAGCCCTTCCAAAGATAAGGATACCAAGACTGAACACAGTACTTCAAATATGATATAACTAATGAATCATACAATGAAATTATAACTGCTTTAGACTGATATTGAAAATCTCTGTTGATATAACCTAAACTTTTATTTGCTCTACCACCAGCAATAACACAATGCTTGGATAGCTTCTGAGACTGATCAGCTATTATATTAAGATCCCTTTTTCTCTATTGTTTAGATTATTCCCATCCAAATTATTATTCATATAATGATAATCCAGTGGCATTATTTTACATTTATTATAATAAAATCCCATCTGCCATTCATTTTCCCAATTCACTGAATGATACAAATATTTCTGTAAATCAGCAGCATTCTCTTCACAGGCAGTAACACCCTATGCCTTAATGTAATCTGCACATTTAATTATTTATTGACCATTCTTTCATCTGTGTCATGGATGCATATCAAAAGGAGCAAAGGTCCTAAGACTTGAACCCTGAGGTACCTCATTTGTGACATTAATCTAGTTTGGTTGAACTACATTTGTGACAATCCTTTCTTCCTGATCTACTCTTACTCTCATCAACACAAATAGTAACCTTTTGAAAGAATGCCAGAAGATTTTGTAAGGCAAGGTTTTCCATCAGTGAAACCACTTTAGCTGTCTGATAAAATTCTAAACTTGGTTAAATAACTTTTTGAAGTTTTTTCTTTTATCAGACTCTCCAAAATGTGATCTACAACTGATGTAAGACAAATGGGTCTGTAAGTACTGGAACAATTTTCATCACCCCTATTGATAAGAGAAGTTACATTAGTTAATTTTCAACTTGTTTTGTTTCTCATTAATTTTACTTCCAATACTATTCATGAGTCAACATTGTTTTTACTTGCTGCTACCCTGTTCTTTATGTAAGGAAAATATTTACCTTGAATATTGAAAAATTTTTCTTTAAAGATTTTCCATATTTGCTTTGTGTCTCAGCATAACACAGCTGCCCAATTCACAATGGATAATTCTTGTTGCTTTCCTTCAAAATTTGATTTTTAAAATTTGGAATCAAAATATTCTGAATTCAATATCCAGGAAAAATATCAAACTTAATACAACAGTGATCACTTGTACCCATGTGTTCTCGAATTTCCTACATATATTTTTGAAGCTACAACAAATCTCAAATAGTAGTTTGTATTAAGACTAAGTGAAGGGAAATTTTAAAAAGTTATTGATGCATATATATAAATACAGGGAGTGCTGTGTGTGTTTATATATATATGTGTGTGTGTGTGTGTGTGTGTGTGAATACAGGGAGTGGTGTGTGTCTGTTTACATACATATATATATACACACAACTTCCTATTGTTACAAATGTTAGTAAGCTTTGTTGTGCACATTTATTCATTACATTAACAAACAGCATTTGATTTTGTGTTTTCATCTAACAATTTATTATTTAGGAAGAGATAAATGAAAAGGGCATAACCTGAAACATTGTAACAACAAACGTACATATATTAAAGTGTGTGCATACTGTAGTTAACTTTGTGGTGGTTCTATCTTCAACATTTCCTTTTCTTCCATTGACAACCACCACACATAATTTTCTACAGTTTTAAACCAACTATAATATTAATACAATAAGGAAACATAAATAATAAGTTATACATTGTTAGACACATGTTATGACAGACTCAAGAAATAGAACATTACAAGCAGTTTTGTAATTTAACAAATATTCTAACATCAAATAATTGAACATATTAACTCTGGTAACTCTGTGAAAGTGAAACATTGATTAAAATAAAATTATATTCCTTGTTATTTATCTGAATTGTAAAGGTCAGTTTTTATAAACTTTCATCAAAACTATTGTCTTCCCCACCAAAGCAATTGATTACCTCATATTGTCAAAATGTTACGTAGTTTTTGTCAAGTGTAAAGCTTTAGAAACTAGAACAGTTAATTCTAATCATCATTAAATGCTGAAACAAATGTAGTACAAAGTGATATTTGATGAAAATGTTTTCATTTTTCAAAAGTGTTCCTCTTGAATTTTTTATTAAGAACAGAATCTACTTGTTAGTGGTGATTCAGGTTGTTGCTGCACTTTGTTATAACATGTATGGTATAAGCCAGATTATTTTTATTCATTCTCGGTGGATGGGAAATATCTGTAATATCACTTTACACATGATGTGGAATAAGTGATTAATGAAGATCGTTTGTGTTAATTTTTACAGTAACTGGATATTTACATTGATTCAATTCAGTTGTTTGTTCCACGTATTTTGCCAAGTGTATCTGTATTATTGGTATCTGTATGAGGCATGATTTATTCACCATTTTACGAAAATTACAGATCTGATTACTTAACATCTTTCAATGTGCTTTCTGTTGTCAGATGTTCTGACTATAAAAGATGCAACCAAGGTTTCCCTGAAGGAGAGAGATATTTATGTAGCTTATCTTCTGCAATGCAGAATTTTTTCGTATTGATAGTTCTTGTGTTATGTCAGTTACTCTTTCAGGAATTATTAGCGATATTTTAACTTAAACCATAAAATGTAGTATTTCTATTGAGAATACCTTCGTCAATTAAATAACACAACATAAAGAAACCAAAACACTTTCATTTGAACCAAAGTCTTATCAGTCACAGAAGTGAAAAATTGTGATGGCATAAAACAGGAAAAATAATTTATCCCCAATCCTGATTGTGTCTTGGGTAAAAAGGACCAGTCCAGGAATGAAAGTTAAATGATACAACATCCTGTGGACAGTCAGCACAAACTATTCTAACTGGCAATGTCCATAGGTCAGCAGCAACAAAAAATAAACTTTCAGGTAAAGGCGAGACATCACATACGAGACTCAGATCACAAACAAGTGTTGAAAAATGGCATGTTATGCAACCTTAACATACCAGTACCCAAAGACCCCAAATTAACTTGAGGAATTTGGAAAGTAAAGGAACTGAAAAAAATATTTTGTTGTATCAGATGGTAGTCAATATGGCCATCTTTTACAAGGAAGATGCAAAAATATTTCCCAAATAGCCAGATCGAAATACATGTTATGGTTGGCACTTAAGATTGAAGTGGATTCAACCTCTTCTCAATCCACCATTGTCAATGTGTGTCATTTTTGTAGCTAAATATCCATCACAGAACAAAGCAAAAACCGAGAAAGACACATAGTAACCTTAAAAATTAAATGCTTGTACTATGCAAAGAACTGCATAACCTCCATACCTGTAGCTTAACTTCTGGATAGCTGGGTGTGCCACGTCAAATCATGCTGCCTCCACAGAGGTGACTAAAGATGAAATAGAAGAAGTAGCCACTTATGAATGTACTGCAGAAACAGGAACAGGATGCAAATTGAGTGCTATCAACAGGACCCAATAATGGAATGGAACAAATCATTGCTAATACCTTGAGTAACATGACAATTGAAGAGAATGCCAAGAATTGTAAATCTGTTATATCCTAATGGAATGCATCCCTTGCCAAAACCAGGCATAACCAGTCAACTATTTTGTTAGAACAATCTGTCTTGGTTTAACCTGTTCAGTGCCATAGATGAGATAACTCGTTCAAGAAGATCAATAGCACAGTGCCATGGACAAGTTAATTTGTTCAATAATACTGAGCTTCAACGCTACATCTCAGCATCATACATGCATTTGACCTACTTACAAATTGTTTCACTTTTGATCCAATGGTGCACAGTGCTAGGCAATGAAGGTGATGAAAAAAGCTTATATGATTCAATAGAACCAATGTGACACTGATGCTAGTCTGATGGTAAAAAACCTCGAACTGCAGCACCTGACACTTGTGCACAAAAAATGCTGATAGTGTTGGTGTACCACCACTGTGGTAATGTGCAAAATGGAACCAACTACAAAAAACTTGGACATCCACAATCCCAGCAAAATAAATGGAAACTCAGAATGAGGAATGAGCAACTTGTGTACCTTAGAAAATCTAAGTATTGATACAGATGAGAAAGATTAACAACTAGACACCAATTTCTTGTCTTCTTAGGACCAATAATTGATGGAAATAAAGCCCTGAAAGAACTAGTACTCTTCTTACCCCAACACCAACCAAACTCTGATAGCCACAAGTTCTAAAGTCTGAAGATCTGCAGGTAATGGATATGCTACAGGTTTGATTGATAATGACAAGGAAGGTGTAAAGTAAGTGACTAACCCTTATTTAAGGATATGGAGTTCCCACAGATCCTTGGTTAAGGTTACAACACGTCCAAAAATTCTTAGGGCTAAGTTGCCACAGAACCTGAAGGTAGAAAATGATCACTGATGCTGCTGGCAGCATTCAGACCAAGCAGCAGAAGCCTTGGATATGAAAAGAATCTATTTTGGTACCAATGTAAGAAGAGGCTAATGCCAGGTTTGTCAGGACCCTTGAAGAGGCACAGATGTATAATCTTTTGTAAGTGCAATGAAACATGACACATCAACAATGACAAAGATGAATGTAACAGCATGTGTGCATGCTTACAATGAGTTCAACTTGTCTTCAGTGAAATTGCTGATCCTGAGAACCTTCCAACAGTTTGTTGTCAGGAAAAAACACATTGGATTTTAAAAGTTGTAAGTCCATAAACTTTCCACTATCCCACCAGAGGCCATTGACCTATTCAGGTTAACTACAAACTCCACCTTAGAACCCTTACGTTTGAGAAACAGATGCATTATTTAAGAGTTGGGATGAGTTTTCATGTAGCAGTGGTAGGCTAAATCACATAGTTCCAACAACCTTGATGGATAAGTCATAACTGTTCCTTCATGTTACTGAGTAGCAAAGCTCTTTGCATAAAACACAATGTTATAGATGGAGAAAAAAACTAAATATTTGCTTCCAGGCCTTTCAGCCATCAAGTAAGGTGTGCAGGCTCAAAAGTAATCAGGGAAAAGACCCAAAACATCATACCCTTAATGAACCAAATGAAGAAAACACTTTTGAAGCAGCTTATCCGAAAGTGGCCTGCTTGTGTATTTCTTTTAAAGACTGTATTTATTACCATTGTTTGGGACAACATTTAATTAGGTAAGTTTGTTTCGTTTGAGCAAACCAGCATTGAGCTATCTGGAAAACTGAACCTGAAATTCCAGTGTTTTAAATCAGTAAACTTACCACTGTCCCACGAAGAGACTGAAAAGCTAACAGGCCAAAGGAAGTTGCAGCAAAAAACTATTCTAAATTCTTTCCGGAACGTCAAGAAGCACCCATAATTGCAGCCTCAGAGCCTCATCTTCTTCGGTCATCGTCAGGTTCACAAAGAAGAAGGTAGAAACGTTGTTCGCTCTTCTATGTAAAATATTTTCTCAACCCAAACGAGCCGTTTTTGCATGTATATCATAGTAGGGTGTATATTTAAAATAAATATTTTTTATTTTGAATGGTTGGGGGTATAATTGGTTGAAATATTAGAGGTAGT
This sequence comes from Tachypleus tridentatus, assembly GCF_004210375.1. Lineage (NCBI taxonomy): Eukaryota > Metazoa > Arthropoda > Merostomata > Xiphosura > Limulidae > Tachypleus > Tachypleus tridentatus. The sequence goes on along the minus strand of NW_027467782.1, from coordinate 26,782,902 downwards.
TTCTATTTATTTGCTTTCTACATTAAAGTATTTAATGGAAACTGTATTCCCACCAAAAAAGATTATAATATTATAATGTCCCAAAGCTGAAAGAACAAGCATTTTTGGTTGGACATGAATTCAAACCCACTACTCCAGACTGTGAGTTGAACTTGGAATATATAAGACCATAACACAAGGTTTTGTGACTAAAAGATGAAGATTTCACAAAAGTATCAGGATGAATCTGAATGCATATCTGTTTGATATCAATGTTCCTTTCATTCATTTCTCTCAGTTTTGATAACAAATATTATAATAAAAAATGTTCATTGTGGCAAACAAAATAATAATTTGATATAAGCAAAAGGTTTGTTTTTTCCTAATTCATAACAACATTCTTACATCAATATGACTTGTAAATTTGACACTGAATCAGGCTGTACATTTACAGTCTTCACAATATGTTGACTGCTGCAAGTAATTATGAAAGGAAAAAGTATTTAACATATTCCAGAAACAAAACTATACTTGGTACATCAAATTTTGGAGAAAAATAAATCACACACACAAAAAAATTCCAACTTCTATTAACAAATGGGACAGTTGGTGAATATCTTCTCAGTTAAAATGGTCTGTTGCTTGTATAGCCAAGTATTTTATCTAATAAGTAACACATGATCTATGCAACCTTTTACATCTGTTGGTGAAAAGTGACAAATTAATGAGAAATTCTATGAACGTATTGTTTATGGAAATTTTGATAAGCCGGTCTCTTGATATTTTTGGAATGACAAAAACAATCTTTTGCATCAAGAACTACTTGCCCTAAAGTTTACTCCATGTAAATAACTAAAACACAAGCATTTAGCATCTTCAACAAAAAAATTACAAATATATCTTTGTGGCAAATCCTGACTTTTCCAAAATAAATCTGACCATATCTATTCCCTCTCTTCAGTTGATCACTCACCAAATCAGATTACAAGTATCCAGAGAAGTATCTTCTACATCTTACAACAATAAAGTTTCATATATAGAAGGAAGTGTAAAGTACAATACAACTATTTCATGAAACAATGGATATGACTCTTTGAATGTTAACCCATTCATAGATATCCCTCTTTGTGTAACACTGAAGGGAGAGTCTGCATGATATATTTCAACTAGTTATATGCTATGACTAGTCAGAATATCTTAGTGATCAGCTTTCATTATGCTCTAAATGCCACATGTAATGTGTAGAAATTCACACACCTACATGTGGTAAATTAATACAATAGTATTATGATGTTGAACAACCAAGTTACTGCTACAATGAAGTTATTTCATTTATGCCACATATATCATCCTCAGCAGTTTTCAGTTCATTTCTGTGTGCTTGTGCATCATGCAATTCAATGATTTATAAAAAAGAATCCAGTTTATGATTAACATTGTAATTGTGTCTGTTGAGGTTCACACAAATAGTGGTTTTCACTGTTTTAGTTACTGGTGAAGTCATGATCAGAAAATTATTTTTGGGAGCAGTTTGGTCGTACATAAGTTGTTTAATATTTCACTGCATGTTGTAGGTATGCAGCAGCCATTCCAGATGTATGATAAATTTTAATTGTGTTTTTCATAAATTGGTTTTGATTCATAGTTTTTACACTAAACATTTTTTAATCTTTTTGCTTATTTTATTTAGTATGTTAGATTTTCTGTTTTAAAATGCAGTTTAAGTGTCTATGTAAATCAGTAAAGTCCGTTTGAAAGACTAAAGTTTCATCAATGCAGCTGATGAAATCATCCTCACGCTCTTTATGATATTGAGGAAGAGTGAGGTTTTGTGAAACAAGAACTTCTGCCAGTTCAGTTTCATAGTATTTAATTCCTTGTAGGAATGTTTTAATATTCCCATCGTCTCCAGGAACAATGAAATGTTTTGTCTTTATATAATGAATAAAGAAAGAGAATATGGTCCCACCTCCTTGAAACTGATATTTCTTATCTTTAGGCGGATGCCAAGGTCGTTGACGTACTGGAGTGGTAAGGGAACTGTCTGCTTCACACTTGGAGAGCTTTTCAACTGGAATCCTGTGTCTGATTCCATTGATACTCAAACGTATTGTTTTTATTCCTTCAGGAAACATGACAAAATATCAAGCTATGCCAACTTATTTCACTTGAGATTCTTATTTCCCAGATTCCTATTATTTTAATTGCTGTCGTTCATTGACTTGTCACGTAGAAACTATATTTCGTAAACGTGTTCGTCTTTCCGTATCTAAACATTGGGGCCTGGCATGGCCTAGCGCGTTAAGGCGTGCGCTTCGTAATTCGAGAGTCGCGGGTTCGAATCCTCGTCACACCAAACATGCTCGTCCTTTCAGCCGTGGGCGTTCTAATGCCCCAATCAATCCCACTATTCGTTGGTAAAAGAGTAACCCAAGAGTTGGCGGTGGGTGGTGATGACTAGCTGCCTTCCCTCTAGCCTTACACTGCTAAATTAGGGACGGCTAGCGCAGATAGCTTTCGAGTAGCTTTGCGCGAAATTCAAAACAAAAAACAAACGTTCACAGAGATTGTAGCCAAGTGTCGGTTTCAGATTGTGTTCTTAGATAGTTCCGGTATCCGACTTTTGAATGTGGTCCTTCTTGTTAGCTTGGATTAAACCTGAATTAGAAACAAACAAAAACATTTTGTGTTCTTAATTTAAACTTTTAAACTTAAATTATCATTTGATTTGTCTAATGTACTGTTTGTTTTTCTTTGCTTTAATATAACAGTAAAATGGAAAATATTTGAAAGAGGTACATAAATAAATACAACAAATACGTTGTGAAAGTGAAGAGAGTGAGTATATGTTCACATGCCACTTTTCTCGTTTTGTGAATAACTTGAAGAGTAAACCGGACTGAGTGAAGACCGAAGACCTCCTCTTACGTCGTCCGACGTTTTAATGACAAAACACCGCTAAAGATATTTCAAAATAACGTCTCTCTGCTAGTATTTCACAGTGACAGATAGATCAATTGTTTTTTTACTTTCACAACGAACGATGGAATATATATTTTACTTTAACATAAAAAATATGCTACATCTTTTACTTTGAATGTGAAAGATAGACAATATATATTTTACTTTAACATCAAAAAATATGCTACATCTTTTACTTTGAATGTGAAAGATAGACAATGTATATTTTACGGCGACGAACGAACAATGGATTTTAGTGTTATAAGCCCATGGACTTTCTACTCTCCCACTGGCAAATTAGAATATGCTGATACTTCGATTACTTAGACTAGTGAAGAAACTAGTTAGAATATTAATTATTTTATATATCTTGCAGTACGTCTTACTTGACGCAATCTGCTATGAAACACCACTTTGAAATACATAATTTTAAAAGACAACTATTAACCGAACCAGCACAGATTTTAATATGAAAATAAAATACGTAGTTTAAGTAGATGATCCGGTATAAGCCAGTGTATAAGACGATACTTTTTAGTCTTAAAACAATGTCTGATTTCACCTCTCGTCTTATAAGACCTATAAATACATAGGCTCAAAAGTAAAGGTGTAGTAATAACTCTCCGGTCGGTAGCATATTTATCCAAAATTGTGTAGTTTATTTTACTTTGTTTTTAGTAGTCCCCCAGTGTGGTGGGCAGAGCACAGATAGCCCATTGTGTAGCTTTGTGCTTAATTCAAAACAACAACGTTTTTCAGTAAATGAGTCGATATCATGCCATATAGTGTGTTATAATGACATATTTGTCTCGAGTTTTTACACCTAGAAGTTATTTCTCAAACGTGTTAATTACAATTAATCAAGTCATTTTGATCTGAAATGTTTTGATCGTATTTGTCATAGTAAAATATTGGTAATATTGTATGTAACACACGTTAGTTTTATTAACATGTTTTTATTGCTCTTTTAAATTCGCGCAAAGCTACACGAAGGATATCTGCGCTAGCCGGTTCCTAATTTAATAGTGTATGACTAGAGGGAAGGCACAGCTAGTCACCATCATCCACCACCAAAATTTAGGCTACTTTTTTTACCAACTAATAATGGGATTGACCGTCACATTATAACGCTTAAAAGGCAGAAAGGGCGAGCATATTTGATCAGATGAAGATTCGAACTAGTGACTCTCAGAATGCGAGTCGAGCGCCTTTATCACCTAGCCATGTTAGGTCCAATATGGTTTTGTAGAACATCTTAAGGTTTGATATTTTGATTATATAAAACGATTTAAAATGTAATGAAAACTTCGTAAAGTTGCTTGTTACATGTTTGTGATATAATGAAGGCCGGATTGAGTTGTGTGTAGCATTTGAATTGCATGAAAAAAACACAATCGTGGTTACATTGAATATCCTAGAGTTCATTGTGTAAAAGTGACACATACACTTTACAAAAGTAACATCCTAGACTTGATAGACAACAGAGGTCATGTTATACACCGTACCTCAAAGAAATACACTGAACTAGCTCAAAACATCCAGGGTCGTTTTATATTTGGAATCATCTTTACACCGAAAAATATGGTAGTAGTTACAAACTTAAACAACTATTCTGGCTAACTATACCGTTATCATTAATTGTTACAGACAAGAAACAATTAGAATATAATTAAAATCATTATACTTTATTTTCACATGTACTACCCTATAAAATAGTTTATTCTCAGTTTAGGTAATATATGTTAATTAATGAATGTTAGAACACCACATTACATAATTATCAAACATATAATACATTGAAAACGTGGGGGCATTATAATGTGACGGTCAATCCCACTATTCGTTGGTAGAGTAGCCCAAGAATTGGTGGTGGGTGGTGCTGACTAGCCACCTTTCCTCTAGTCTTACACTACTAAATTAGGGACGGCTAGCGCAGATAGCCCTCGTGTAGCTTTGCGCGAAATTCTTAAACCAAACAAACTTAAACCAATAATATTTTATTGATCTGACACGAAGATCTAAACTTAACAATTTGCAACAATTATGACATTTTCTGAATTATCTTCTCATTATCAATGTTAACATGAAATTATTTTACCATAAAACAAGTTTGACAACTTATATGGTGAATGTATTTATACATAATTTATAGTCAGATGGATATTTTTTTTAACTTTAAAGAGAAATATATGCACCTGTAATAACTGTTACAATACCTGTACTCGTAATAACGTTACAAGCTCAGAGTATGTGATGTTACACGTGTTAAGGCACTGATTGTCAGACCAAAATGACAATAACAGTTGTGCACTTTGAAAACGGAGGAAAACAGGATTTTTCGCCAAAACGCATTCGTGTTTAATAATTTTTTTGAAAGATCTGCATGTTCTGCAAGTGCAACATGTGCAAAATCCCTATAAAAGTGACGGGTTCTCGGTTTCCATAGCTCAGTGTTAAGCCACCGACACGCAATACAGTTACGCCAAGACTGACTGAAGCACAACACAACAATGCCATTGGTCGCTTGGAAGCAGGCGAATCTCGATCAGATGTTGCCAGATCTGTAAACGTCCACCCAAGCACCATCACAAGGCTATGGAATCGTCACCAATAACATGGATCAACTCGTGACCGTTCACGATCTGGCAGACCTCGTGTGACCACGCCCGCAAAAGATCGCTACATCCGGTTACGTCACCTTCGGGATAGGACCATCACTGCGACGTCTACTGCCTCAAACATACCAGGGCTGCGTAGGATTTCCGATCAGACCGTACGCAACCGTCTACGAGATGCAGGAATCCGACCTCGACGTCCAGTCAGAGGCATCATCCTCACCCAGCAACATCGTCAAGCACGGCTGCAGTGCACTCGGGCACATCGGGTATGGTCTCATCGACGATGGAGGCATGTTTGGTTCAGCGATGAATTGCGTTTTATGCTTTGTAGGCAGGATGGAAGGACACGTGTTGACCGTCGCCGAGGTGAACGTTTTGCTGAAAAACACAGATTTGGTGGTGGCAGCGTCATGATGTGGGGTGCCATCGCCTACAATGCCAGAACAGACCTTTTGCACATTCGAGGGAATCTTACGGCTCAACGATACGTCGACAAGATTCTTAGGCCCCATGTGCAACCCATCATGATGAACGTCAACGACGTTTTTCAACATGACAGCGTCCGTCCTCACACAATCCGACTCACCACTATCTTTTTGAGACACCACAACATCAACGTTCTGGCCTGGCCCTCCAGATCACCAGATTTAAACCCAATCAAACATCTTTGGGACGAGTTGGACCGACGTCTGCGACGGCGACAACCTCAACCGCAGACTCTACCTCAGCTTGCAGCAGCTTTGCAGGCTGAGTGGACAGCCATTCCACAGGATGTGATTCGTCATCTCATCGCTTCCATGGGCAGGAGATGCCAAGCAGTTATTGATGCTCACGGGGGGCATACTCGTTATTGACGTTGAGTGACGTTAAACTTCAACTAGTGAGCGTGGACTTCGCCTTTGCAGACTTTGGATGTTCAGCAGTGAATGTACAAAGTTTCAAAATGTCATACAGAACGACACGGAATAAACTTGTTAATAATTTATCTCAAATTTTGCCTTTTGCGCTTCTCTTTTGAAAAGTTTAGTTCATCCTCAGCTTTTAAAGGACATACTTCTCTAATCAGTGATTGACACCTATGTTGATGTAGTAGCAGGAAGTAGAAATAGTTCATTTTCAGCTGTTAAAGGACACACTTCTCTAATCAGTGATTGACACCCATGTTGATGTAGTAGCAGGAAGTAGAAATAGTACATCCTCAGCTATTAAAGGACACACTTCTCTAATCAGTGATTGACACCCATGTTGATGTGGTAGCAGGAAATAGAAATATACTCTTCAAAAAAAGAAATGCAAGAGGGATATTTTTTATTTTAAAGAGAAATATATGTAATAACGTTACAAGCTCAGAGTATGTGATGTTACACGTTTTAAGGCACTGATTGTCAGACCAAAATGACAATAACAGTTGTGCATTTTGAAAACAGAGGAAAACATCGGATTTTTCGCCAAAACGCGTTCGTGTCCAATAAAGTTTTTGAGAGATCTGCATGTTCTGCAAGTGCAACATGTGCTAAATCCCTATAAAAGTGACGGGTTCTCGGTTTCCATAGCTCAGTGTTAAGCCACCGACATGCAATACAGTTACGTTAAAACTGACTGAAGCACAACGCAACAACGTCATTGGTCGCTTGGAAGCAGGCGAATCTCGAACATATGTTGCCATAGCTGTGAATGTCCACCCAAGCACCATCACAAGGCTATGGAATCGTCACCAACAACATGGATCAACTCGTGACCGTCCACGATCTGGCAGACCTCGTGTGACCACACCTGCACAAGATCGCTACATCAGGTTTCGTCACCTTCGGGATAAAACCACCACTGCGACGTCTACTTCCTCAACAGACCTTTTGCACATTCGAGGGAATCTTACGGCTCAACGATACTTCGACGAGATTCTTAGGCCCAATGTTCGACCCATCATGGTGAACGTCAATGACGTTTTTCAACATGACAACGCCCGTCCTCACACAGCCCGACTCACCACTGTTATTTTGAGACACCACAACATCAACGTTCTTTCCTGGCCCTCCAGATCACCAGATTTAAACCCCATCGAACATCTTTGGGACGAGTTGGACCGACGTCTGCGACGGCGACAACCTCAACCGCAGACTCTACCTCATCTTGCAGCAGCTTTGCAGGCTGAGTGGCCAGCCATTCCACAGAATGTGATTCGTCATCTCATCGCTTCCATGGGCAGGAGATGCCAAGCAGTTATTGATGCTTTCGGGAGGCATACTCGTTATTGACGTTGAGTGACGTTAAACTTCAACTAGTGAGCGTGGACTTCGCCTTTGCAGACTTTGGATGTTCAGCACTGAATGTGCAAAGTTTCACACATTTCATACAGAACTACCCGGAATAAACTTGTTAACAATTTGTCTCATGTTTTCCCTTTTGCGTTTCTTGTTTTGAAGAGTATATATTCAACTATGCTTATTTTATCCATAGTCTGATGTGAGTGTCTTAAACCCTTCAAATTTATATTATTTCGTTTAACTAGAAACTACAATTCTCAGATGTTCATAATTTGTATGTTTACCTGGTAGCTAGACCAACATATTTCGTATTATTTGTGAAACTGAAATCATAATCTAATTTATCTAACAGAACCAGTTAACTTTTATGACCTTATCTTTCTCGTGTTATTTGTAATTCTACTAGTTCAAAACGTCAGTTTTTGGTTTTACTGGTGGTGTTCACATGTGTCTGTCTTCTAACTCAAAATTCCATGCTTATATTTTATTGGTAATGTTTAGACGTGTCTGTGTTGTAGCTCAAAAGTGAAGTTTTATTTTTACTGGTAGTGTTCATATGTGTCTGTATTCTTGTTCCAAACATCATGTTTTGGTTTCACTGGTAGTGTTCGCATGTGTCTGCATTCCAGGTTAACAACATTGGTTCAGGTGTTGTTCGAAATAAATGGCTGCAAGTGAAGGTCGAAAATAATGAACATAATGAAATGTTTGAAACATAACAGTTGAGAACAGCAAGTTTGAACGTTAGTAGATATATTTAACCTAATTTTTGTTTAATTATAAGTTTGGAAATAGAAGTTGTGTATATTTTTGTATTCATGAGATCTCGTAGTGCTTGAGCCGCAAGTCGAAGCTGGCTGTGGTACTGTTTGTCATTTAGTATAAGCTTGAATGTTTTAAACTAGGAAGCCTGTAAATTATTTTATAGAGTATAAAAGTGTTGAAAAATGTGTTTGTTTGTTGGACTTAAAGCCACTTTGAGCTGTCTAGTATAGGTGTACAAACAGAAATACTGTTTTATACTAAATTTTTTTTAATTTTGTAATTTAAATGTTCGGTAGTGGGAGTTGCGGGTCCTAAAGATAGTATTGACATGAAAAGGTTTAATAACTTAGGCCAAGAATACCTTAGGCCAAGAATTTTCATTTTAAGCTATGAGACATTGTGGAGTGATTAGAGTTGTTTCAACAGCATAATTAGATAAAAGAAAGTCACGTGGATATTGGGAACCAGTTTGTGTGTTCGCTATCGCTGTTATTGAGTCGTTTCACGTTAATTAGTTTGTTTGTTTTGTTTAATTTTGTGCAAGGCTACACGAAGGCTACCTGCGCTAGTCATTCCTAATTTTGCAGTGTAAGACAAGAGAGAAGACAGCTAATCATCACCACCCACTGCCAACTCTTGGGCTACTCTTTTACTAACGATACATTAAGATACGCGGTTTCTTTTTTCCGCAACAAAACAGAAAGAAAAAACAAAAAATGGCAAACCGAGTGTTTGTAATTTCAAAACTTTAAACAACTCAGAAAAAAAATCGCAGGGTGCGGTATCTATCAGATGCAACAATGATTTAGTAATAAATCTAACTCGAAGTGAGTTTGTGACGGTTAGGGTCTTTGTTTACTATGATTTCATCTGTTGCTGTATGTGGACAGAGCCAACTACTGAAGATTTCTGTCATTATTTTCAAGAAAGCAACTAATAAAACTGTTTTGGGTTTGAATTTTGCAGCTGGGAATATGGTTTATAATTATTTTTAACAGTGAGTTTTCGACAGTGAAACATAACAAAACGATTGTTTGTTTCTTTCTTAGGTTAGCACAAAGCTCCATATTTTACTATATACTTTCTGTCTACAGCGAGAAATCGAATTCCTGACTTTATGCGTGGCCCGACATGGCCAAGTGGGTTGAGGCGTGCGACTCGTAATCCGACGGTCGCGGGTTCGAAACCCCGTCGCACCAAACATGCTCGCCCTTTTAGCCCTGGGGGCGTTATAATGTAACGGTCAATCCCACTATTTGTTGATAAAATAGAAGCCCAAAAGTTGACCGTGGGTGGTGATGATTAGCTGCCTTTTCTCAAGTCTTACACTTTTAAATTATGGACGGCTAGCGCAGATAGCGCTCAAGTAGCTTTGCGCGAAATTCAAAACAAATCACCCCAAGCGGAGGATAGGACACACATAAAATGTGGTTTAAAATGGTTGAAGTTAAGTACAAAACTGCACAATAAGTTATCCGTACTCTGCCCACCACAGAGATCGAAAACTGGTGTCTAGCCTTTTAACTCTACAGACATATCTCATTGGTTTGAATTTTGCGAAAAGCAGGGCAAGGGCTATCTCTACTTACTTTTCATAATTTAGCAACCATAAACTAGAAGAAAGATAGCTAAACACCATCCACCACCAACTCTTAGACTATGCTTTCACCAGCAAATAATGGGACTGACCGTCATATATAATGCCCCATGGATGAAAGGGCAAGTATTTTTTGGTGACGGAGATTCGAACCCATGACCCTTAAATTCAGAGTCGAGCGCCTTAAACACGAGATCATACCAAGTATACAACAGCTGTATACAAATTATCAGAAAAGTGTAGTGCAGCAATTCACGACCTCTAAACCTGTACCTGATCTCAAAATGAAGGTTCTTGGGTTCGAAACGTGCGTATTCAGTTTTATAGTGTATTTATAGAAGTGGAATATTTAGAGACAAGGATTAATGTTAAAATTTAATGTAATCATGATGCTAATATCTGGATGTATTTTATTACTCACAATCTCCAACTGTAACAGATTAGAAGTCTGGGAACAATGTATTTAAGACTATAGAGTGATATACGAACACATGTAACTATTTATTGTAAGAAAACGTAATTTGAGCTTATTTTTAATCAGGCAAGTGCTAAGGATCGTAACACACAACAGTATCTATCTAGGCAAATACTAGCGATCACAACATAGATGATTGTTTATCTAAGCAAATACTAGAGATATAAACATAGGTTACTATTTATCCAGACAAGTACTACAAATCAGTAAAACGTGCGCATGCCATAAATCACGAGTAGAATTATGCACTCTCTTGGCTAGAACACAGCATCACATATGAACCATAAAAGCAAGAAATGAAAATACTTGTTTCTTTTAATTTCAGTTTGGAAGTACATCTAGTTCACATGGTGCCATTCGTTACTAAGATATAGTTTGTTCTTTACCTGTTTTTTTTCTTTAATTTTTGGCTTACTGTGTTTCTCCAAAGAAAACTGCAAGATGTAGCTTTCAGTAGGTCCCGGGAACTATGAGGAAAACAGCACCAATAAAGTTATTGAATGGTAAAGAAAGAAACATTACCGTGTTTTGTGGAAAGACCACAAGACAACCTTCAGAATCTTGACTGCAGGAGTTTATTTCTGGTGCTGTCATTAGTGAAGATGTACAATCTCTTACCTTACTGGACCTGTTCATTTTCAGGTCACCACTTTAGTTTCATTGGTCAATGGACTTTCAGAATGACCAGTACGTTGGAATGATCATATGGAGGTAGTGAGAAGATTTGGCACCAAACTAACACACTTCTGGTTTCGGTTTATGAAACAACGGTTTATCTGCTTACACGTTTTAAGAGCCAAACTAAAAGAAGAACTGTCTGAGCTGGATAACTTGGTTACATAGAGTTAGCCATTAACATTATGACGAGTTGTATGTGTGACTGCAATACATCCAAGAGAAGAGAACCTAAAACTTTGCACACATAGTAAGGGGATAGTGTGGGTGTGTACTGAGGTACTATGTGTTAGATTTGACTCAAAAATGTTCTTTATCCTAATTATTCTGCTTTGTAAAGGTCTATAGAAAAGTATCATTTTTCTCTCTCTTACTCAGTACACTATTTTCAACATAAACTTGGGAACTCTAAACATTTGAAGTAAACTATGTTTTGGAAACAGAAACAGAGAATTCGGTCGAATTCGAAGACTGAAAAAGATTCAGATAAAATCACAGTAATAAAATAATCGAATGTGAGAAACTAAAGTAAATCTATTTGTTTTTAAAAAGGGTTGGACTGAATTAAGATTGGAAAATCGTAAAATAAAAATCATCAAAGAATTGGTGCATTGGGGTAGCTATAGAATTAATTGAAATAAAGGAGACACTTAACTGGTATAGTAAGATCTTAGTGGATCCACTCCTTACTATGTTTTAGTACTGTATATAGTGGCCAGGTTAAATGGATTATAACTAAAATATTCCTGGTTGACCAAGTATGATAATGATTGAAAATGTTTCATGACCAATGCTGTCAGTGAACAAAGGTCATGGAGTGACATTATTCACTGGACAAAAAATGTAAGTTGAAATTCTTGATATGAGTATGCTTTCTTTGTACACACCCCACTAAATGATCAAGAAAAAGATGTTTAACATTACAGATATCAATCTTGAGGTAAAAGGACTGGAAGGTTAAACACTAACCATTAGTGGAAAGGAATATTATATTGTTTGAAATGGTAAGTTGTACCAGTGATGAATATTAGTTGTCTGTTCTCTTTATTATACTTTTAAAATTAAACAATAAGTTATCCTCTTATAAACACTCTCAAACTCCTATATTTTGTTTTTTCTTTAACTAATTTTTTTTTACCCAGTGTTTTCCTTACATCATTACAATATGTTACTGATTTGCATGTTTGTTTGTTTCTTCTCTTTATCATTTAATACTAAAACTTATGTTAGTGAACTTTCTATTTGTCTTTCCTACAAGAAAACATCTCTTAAACAGCAACTTCTATAACTTTTTAAGAAATAAAAATCATTCAATGTTTTAGGCAAAAAATATAATATCTACTATTTCTAAACGATTTGGTTTAGATTTGAATTTTTTCAAAATTGTAAAAATAAACTTTAAGAATATAATATAACAAGCTAGAAACTTAACATCTCCCTCTGAATGCATTAATTAAAATAAAAACTACATGTACTTTAGACTTCAAAGGTTTATTACATGCATTAATGATCTAATGATTTCATTCATATATAATTTCAGTCAGACAATATGGTGAGTGGATGGTAGATAATATTCTAAACATACCAGACAGAATGTGTTTGTTTTGTTATAGCAAAGCAACAATGGGCTATCTGCTGTGTCCACCAAGGGGAACCAAAACCCTGATTTTAGCATTATAAATTCAAACACTTACCTCTGTCCTACTAGGGAACAGACAATGAACACTTGTATAACAGCTGTTATGGAGTGAATACCTTTTCTAAGTTAGCATTCACAAACTTCATATCATAAAAACTGTTGTTATAACAAACTACTTACATCAATAGTATTCCAACCACTACTGTAGTTGTTGTATGCCAGTGAGCCTTATAAGCTGTTAAATGCAATAGTAGCCCACATCAAGATCTTATATCAAGGTTAAAATAGCCTTCTTGTTTTCAAATTATAAACTTCTCTAAAAAAGGATCCCAATTTTTTAGCTTGTTTCACCACAGTCAAATACATTAGACTACTGAAGGTTTTTCAATGTGTGTAAATATTCATACTTAAATAATTTTAAACCTTCACACCACCATTATTTTCCAATGGGATTCCAAACATATTTTTACATGGTGTCTTTGTTGTTAATATTTGCAATAATTTTATCAAGATACAAATAATAGTTGATACTATGGAATAAGAACCAGAATCTCATTTGAAGTAAATGGTTCAAAAGTTGTATGAAGTTCAAAGTTAGAAAATTGAAAACAGATGTTTCATTTCAAAGAGAATAACTGATATTTACCTGTAAGACAGGAGTATTATGCAGTGAAAACAATATTTTATTGTTAAAAAGGCTCCAATGCATACAAAGATTCATTAAAAATCCATCATCATATCGTATTATTTACAATAGGAAAATAATTAAATGTTTAAAAAATTACCTTTCAAAATTATACAAGAGTGTACACGTTATCTTGTATAATTATATGAGAGTAGACAAAGTGTTGGGGTGGGTAGTGATGACTAGTTGCTTTCCTACAGTACTTAATCAGGGACGACTAGCGCAGATAGCCCTCATGTAGCTTTGCACGAAATTCAAAGCAAACCAAATTAAAACCAACTGGTCGTTTGCCTTCACTTTTTCCTTCAGTATATAATTATTTATTGTTTCTATCAGTTTACATGCTATTCTATCCATGATTCCGATAGCATGTGACCCAATTTAAACACGTTACTTTTGGCCTTCTGCCAAATGAATAATTTTTGTGTGTTTTATGCGAGGGAGAGTAGTAAGCTTGAGTAATTACTGCCTCCAGTCGGCACTGCAAGTTCACGCTGAGTGATTTAGTGATTTCGATATTAGTTGTAACCTGTTATCTTGAACTCGCAAAGTTGGAGAGAAATTCAGATTCTTTTAAAAACAAATCTTAGTCAAAGTGACGCCTGTTAGAAATTGATGAAATAACATTTAATTTCGTTTTGACCCCTGATTGTCTCAGTATTTAAATTTATAAAACTATAAACATAACCCATATAGCCCTTTTCACTAAAGTTTCTGCTACATTTACGATTTCAAACAATCGTTTATAAACTCACACTCAGTGAACATGCGCAAGTTAAAGAATTTTGTGAAAACCTATTCTGACCTTCAAGACACGTGGTACTGAAAACCTAGTTTATAGAACACGAAATATAATACTTAAAGGATTGTTGTTTATAAATGTTTTTTACCATACCCCAGTTTATATCAATTTGCCACGCTATGAAAACATTTAGTAAAATGAGGGTTTACATTTCTACGTTTTTAAACAACAACTAGTTTAGTGTTAACTCTAACGTAGACCTTACAAAATCAAATATTGGCCTTTTATGAGGGTTTTAAGCATAGCAGCAACATATATCAATAGACTATGATCTAATTTGTCTTAATTTAACATTTTAATTAAATAATTATATAAAACATCTTTAGTTAGCATGCTTGAACGTCATATAAAATAATTAAGATTCAAATCGAATTAAATGTTTGTCTTGAAAACTTATCCAACACGTAATCGAACAGTTTTGTGAAACGTTAGGATTAGTGTATTTAACTATTTACGTCACTCGGAAAAGGGTTCACTGCGTCTTATAATGATGGACGTGCGAGAGTGTGGAGACGTCGAGGAGAGCGATTTTCCGTAATGGTTCTGTAATGGTCTAAGCAGGCATATGTTTGGATGGCCGCTCCGACTTACTCATACTCAACAGGGGTGCTCTGAATGCACGACAATATAGAGACGAAATTCTGGAACCCATTGTGAGGCCTTTTGCCGGCGCTGTCGGCGATAGGTTCATTTTCATGCAGGTTAACGCGCGAGCCCCCGTCGCCTAAGTGTGCGCGCGTATGGACTTCCTTGATGAGGAAGACATATAGACTTTTGAGTGGTTCGCCAGATCTCCAGATTTAAATCCGATTGAACATTGTTGGGACATGTTGTCGAGGTGTGTTATTGAACGGCAGCACTCAGAATGTACAGGAACTCCGACAAGCCCTGCTAGACAAGTGGGCTCCCATACCCCAAGATAACATTGATAGACTGATTTGAAGTGTGCCAAATCGGTGTCAAAAGTGTATCACAGCCCGTGGAAGTCACATTAGATATTGAATGTTTCAAACATTTCTTGAATAAACGCATGTAAACTGTTTAAAGTATTGTATCGTATGGGATATCAGTTTTGTGATACTAGTCATTTTTTTAAATTTTATTTCTTCATGTTTTACACTTCATCACACATTAAAAATGTATATAGATGAAACTGAAATAAGACAAAATATCTAAAAAATAAAAGTATTCTCACATTTGGAACACTGAGATAAATTCAGTGATGACGAGAAACCCACTTGTTGAGAAATTTATATGCAAAAACGGCTCGTTTGGGCTGAGAAAACACTTTACATAAAAGAGCGAACAACGTTTCGACCTTCTTCGGTCATCGTCAGGTTCACAAAGAAAGAGGTAACTGACCGGAAGCTGACCACATGTTTGAAGGGGTTGTGTAACTGTGTGTCGAAATGTAGGGGCGGTATTAGATGTTTGAATATATAATTTTATTTATTATATTAATATAGGTATAAAGGCGTTCCTTTATATTGGTTTATTTTGGGTTTAAGTTGTTGTATAAGTAAGGCTTCTTTAATTTTACGTTTGTTTATGTTTGTTTCTTTATTTAGTATTTGAGTGTTTTCTATGGTTATGTTGTGTTTATTTGACTTGCAGTGTTCGAAAACGTGTGAAGGTGACTTTTTTATGTTCTTTGAATCTGGTTTCCATTTTCTACTTGTTTCTCCAATATAGAAGTCGTGGCAGTTATCACATTGTATTTTATAAATAATGTTGGTGTGGTGTTTGTCAGTGTAGTTTTACATAGTATAGACCTCAGTTTTGTGCCGGGTTTTGAATAAATTTGGTATTAATTGGAATGTCATATTTTGTTACTAATTTTGCCAAATGTTGGTTATTTGTTTGCTGATGTCGGGAATATATGGTATACAGCAGTATATGGTTTCGTGGTTTTTTGATTCGTGAGCTGTATTTACTTTAGTTGGTTGATTTTGCTTTCTGTCTAGGTGTGTGCGTATAATGTTTTCTACGGTTTGTGGAAAACTTATTGATGTTGGTGAAGTATTGTTTTATTTTGTCTAATTCATCGTTAATTTTATCTGGTGAGCATAGTTTTATGGCTGTGTTTATTTGGTTTCTTAGTATGTTGAGTTTTGTTTTGTTTCATGTGCTGAGTCCCAAGGAATGTATAGTCCAGTATGGGTGATTTTTCGGTGGATTTCTGTTTGAAATTGTGTATCAGTTCTTGTAATTTTGAGGTTAAGAAATGATATTTGATTGTTTTCTTCCTGTTCACATGTGAAGTTGATGTTGGGATGTATAGAGTTAATGTGATTGAAAAAATTAAGTATGTGTTCTGTAGATTTGAATCCCGCAACCGTGTCATCTACATATCTATACCAGTATAGTGGTGGATGTAATGCTGTGTTAATTGCTTGTGTTTCAACTTGTGTCATAAAAAATATTGGCTAGAACTGGTGATACTGGGTTGCCCATGCTTAGGCCGTTTGTTTGTATATAGTTTTGGTTGTTGAACATGAAGTTTGTCTTTATCGTGGTGAATTCTATGAGGGTTGCTAACTGGTTACTGGGAATTTCTATAGTTGGGTTAGGGTCTCGGATATAGAGTTCTAAGGCTATCTTGCAGGCTTCAGTGGTTGGAACTTCTGTAAAGAGGGATATAACATCGAAACTGGCCATTAAGGCTTTATGATTAAGTTGATTTAGATTAGACTTGAAATTAAAAGAGTCTTTGATAAATGAGCTGGCTGATGTTACATATTTGGAGAATGCCCATGCTATGTATTTACCAAGGTTGTAATTAAACGATTCATATGTGGACATTATTGGTCGTAATGGACAATCTGGTTTATGAGGTTTGGGGATGCCGTATATTTGTGGTGTGCGTGAGTCGGTTTTACGTAGGTAGGAATAAAGTGTTTGTGAAATTGTGTTGGCTTTTTTCATTTGTAGTAGTAATTTGTTCAGTTGCGTCTCGTGTGTCTTTGTTGGATTTGTGTGTATAGGTTTAAATTTGTTCGTGTCTGATAGGATGTTATTCATTTTTGGATGTATTCATTCGTGTTCATTATGACTATAGCGTTACCTTTATCTGCTTTTAGAATTTTTATGTTTTTGTCTTGTTTTAGGTTTTTATGCAATTAATGTCTATTTTGTAAGGTTGTTTTCAGTTTTCTGTTTTGTGAAATTATGTTGATGGTTTTGTGAGAAAATTCTTTGAAAAAATCGTTTAAGATGTTGTTTTTAGGTGTTTCTGGAAAATATAAATTTGTAATTTTACCTGGGAAGGTTGGCTGTTGGATGTCAATAAAATTATCTAAGTTGTCTTCTTTCTGTTGGTTGTTTTTAGTTGTTTCCTTGTTTTTGTTCTCTGTAGAAAGTATCACAAGTCTCCTGGCTAGGTCTTCTAAACATGTTTTGATTTCTATGGTTGGACTTATACAACGAAACATAAACCAAATCAATACTAAAAACGACAGAGACAAAAAGATCTGCCACAACAAAAAACTAGAAAAACTAAGATGCAAACAACAGAAAAGACACCAAAACGACAAACCGTTGACTAACCTCATAATTAACAGATCCGACCGTCAATTAAACACAGACGAGATACATCTACTTAACAAAGGACTCAACTCGCTATAGCACCTAGGCACATTCCAACCATAGAAATCAAAACATGTTTAGAAGACCTAGCCAGGAGACTTGTGATACTTTCTACAGAGAACAAAAAACAAGGAAACAACTAAAACAACCAACAGAAAGAAGACAACTTAGATAATTTTATTGACATCCAACAGCCAACCTTCCCAGGTAAAATTACAAATTTATATTTTCCAGAAACACCTAAAAACAACATCTTAAACGATTTTTTCAAAGAATTTTCTCACAAAACCATCAACATAATTTCACAAAACAGAAAACTGAAAAACAACCTTACAAAAAATAGACATTAATTGCATAAAAAACCTAAAACAAGACAAAACATAAAAATTCTAAAAGCAGATAAAGGTAACGCTATAGTCATAATGAACACGAATGAATACATCCAAAAAATGAATAACATCCTATCAGACACGAACAAATTTAAACCTATACACACAAATCCAACAAAGACACACGAGACGCAACTGAACAAATTACTACTACAAATGAAAAAAGCCAACACAATTTCACAAACACTTTATTCCTACCTACGTAAAACCGACTCACGCACACCACAAATATACGGCATCCCCAAACCTCATAAACCAGATTGTCCATTACGACCAATAATGTCCACATATGAATCGTTTAATTACAACCTTGGTAAATACATAGCATGGGCATTCTCCAAATATGTAACATCAGCCAGCTCATTTATCAAAGACTCTTTTAATTTCAAGTCTAATCTAAATCAACTTAATCATAAAGCCTTAATGGCCAGTTTCGATGTTATATCCCTCTTTACAGAAGTTCCAACCACTGAAGCCTGCAAGATAGCCTTAGAACTCTATATCCGAGACCCTAACCCAACTATAGAAATTCCCAGTAACCAGTTAGCAAC
This sequence comes from Tachypleus tridentatus, assembly GCF_004210375.1. Taxonomy (NCBI): domain Eukaryota; kingdom Metazoa; phylum Arthropoda; class Merostomata; order Xiphosura; family Limulidae; genus Tachypleus; species Tachypleus tridentatus. Next base: position 26,763,917 of record NW_027467782.1, on the reverse strand, counting down.
CCTCATAGAATTCACCACGATAAAGACAAACTTCATGTTCAACAACCAAAACTATATACAAACAAACGGCCTAAGCATGGGCAACCCAGTATCACCAGTTCTAGCCAATATTTTATGACACAAGTTGAAACACAAGCAATTAACACAGCATTACATCCACCACTATACTGGTATAGATATGTAGATGACACGGTTGCGGGATTCAAATCTACAGAACACATACTTAATTTTTCAATCACATTAACTCTATACATCCCAACATCAACTTCACATGTGAACAGGAAGAAAACAATCAAATATCATTTCTTAACCTCAAAATTACAAGAACTGATACACAATTTCAAACAGAAATCCACCGAAAAATCACCCATACTGGACTATACATTCCTTGGGACTCAGCACATGAAACAAAACAAAAACTCAACATACTAAGAAACCAAATAAACACAGCCATAAAACTATGCTCACCAGATAAAATTAACGATGAATTAGACAAAATAAAACAATACTTCACCAACATCAATAAGTTTCCTCCACAAACCGTAGAAAACATTATACGCACACACCTAGACAGAAAGCAAAATCAACCAACTAAAGTAAATACAGCTCACGAATCAAAACCACGAAACCATATACTGCTGTATACCATATATTCCCGACATCAGCAAACAAATAACCAACATTTGGCAAAAATTAGTAAACAAAATATGACATTCCAATTAATACCAAATTTATTCAAAACCCGGCACAAAACTGAGGTCTATACTATGTAAAACTACACTGACAAACACCACACCAACATTATTTATAAAATACAATGTGATAACTGCCACGACTTCTATATTGAGAAACAAGTAGAAAAATGGAAACCAGATTCAAAGAACATAAAAAGTCACCTTCACACGTTTTCGAACACTGCAAGTCAAATAAACACAACATAACCATAGAAAACACTCAAATACTAAATAAAGAAACAAACATAAACAAACGTAAAATTAAAGAAGCCTTACTTATACAACAACTTAAACCCAAAATAAACCAATATAAAGGAACGCCTTTATACCTATATTAATATAATAAATAAAATTATATATTCAAACATCTAATACCGCCCTCTACATTTCGACACACAGTTACACAACCCCCTTTCAAACATGTGGTCAGCTTCCGGTCAGTTACCTCTTTCTTTGTGAACCTGACGATGACCGAAGAAGGTCGAAACGTTGTTCGCTCTTTTATGTAAAGTGTTTTCTCAGCCCAAACGAGCCGTTTTTGCATATAAACTGAGATAAATTATATAAGAAAATGTACTTGTTCTTTTAATTTTAGCAGTTTTTTATAGCCGTAAGGAATTTCAGCTTAAACAGCAATACAGAGGTTCCATCTGGTCAATGAAGATATACTTAGAATATTTCACTTCTGTATTTTGCAGTTTTATGAGCGTTTTTTTACCATTAACCTGTGGTAGATGGATCTTCACCAAACTCGGTATGGTGGTTCATTGGGTCCATGGGGGGAAACACATAGACCTTTTTGGGGCTTACGGTTTTTATGAGCGTTTCTTTTACAACTACTTCGCCCCTTATTTACCGATCAACACTGAATTTGTCTACGAAGGTTTGTTGAGTCGATGTGAGGATACGTTCAAATTTTCGGTTTTACATTTTGTCTTTGGCAGTTTTTATGGGCGTTTTATACAATTACATATAAGGGAAGCAACTTTTCAAGTCCTTGAATAACCATGAATTTACATAACTTACGTCACTACTTTTTCACTTTTAACACGATAAATATGATACGCATAAGAAAATACATAGGTAAATTCAGGATTTATAACGCAACAGTTTACCCTCTAGTAATAGAGCGCAGACAGCTCACAGTATAACTGTAGGCTCAAAACAGATAAACATAACATAGAAGCAAAATGGAGTGTTCAGATCCTAACTTTAAAGACTCAAGTCCCAGTTCTTTCAAAAATTACAAATTTTAAGTAAATGGCAATGGACATCTTCAGATCCAAAGTTTTAAGACTCGAGTCAGATGTTTTTCCAAATTTACAAATTCCTCGTAAAAGACGACAGTTTAATACAAACTCTTTATTTCTCAGGGTCGTCGTTACGTCGTATTAACTCTATAAACCTTCTATCAATAATTACTTGTTTTCCATGCAATATCTCATGATTATCAAAAAACCATAACAATGGCTGAAAATATACTGCACGTAGTAAGTTGATACTACTGCTCTCTATAAATCATGTTCTTAATAATAATATCTGTATTTCAGTTTGGAGTCGCCACAGCTGAAAGCAGAGGGTCAAACGGTATAAAATATCTATTCTTTAGGTCTGTATTTTTATTACTGTGTGATATGTATACTTTCATAGAGTTTAAAAACATCCTTTTAATTAAAAACTTTAAAACCAAAATACGTTTTACCTTTCTCACGTTTGTTCTTCAGACTGGATTTCTTAATGGAAAATTAAAACGACAGTTAGAAAATCGTTTGGGATTAGAAATTGCTTTAAGAATATCGTCAAAACAAAAAATATGATTCTTATATATAAATCTTACATCCCTGTATGTACCAGTTTCTGTTAGTCACATCTTAGTTTGTACCAGTTTCAACTAATTACATCTTAGTTTGTACCAGTTTCAACTAGTTACATCCTATTTTGTAATTACTTCTGTTAGTTGCATCCAACTTTTTATCTTTTTCTGCTAGTTACATCTTAGCTTGTACCTCTTTTTTCTAGTTGCATCCTAGTTTGTAACTATTTCTGTTAGATACATCCTAGTTTGTAACTATTTCTGTCAGTTACATTCTATTTTGTTGTTTTTTTTCTGACAGCCTTATCCTAGTGTGTACATGTTTGTATCAACCTCAACAAGATTCTAACTAAGTGTACATTTTTCAAACCAAATTGTAAGTTAATATGATATTTGTCGGTGGTTTTTTCTATAATAGATTATGAATTGTTAAAGTTCAACGTTCAACACAATAAATTGCATGACAGATGAAGTAAAACTAGTGAGGTTGGTGTTTGAGACCAAAAGCAGTGTGTTATGATTTACTTTCATTTCTTTGACATCCACAGTACCAACATACGAGTATTATGTGATCTCATCCCTCTATGACCTTTGATCTTGTCTTGAATATGATAACGTTTATTGTCACGATAAAACAGACTACACTAATTTAAATGTGCTTTACTGTTTCGGTTGTTATTTATGTTTTCTCTTACAGTAGGTAAGTTATGTCTAGCAATGTGTCAACTGGTTCTTCTTTTTTTTGTATTGAGGAGTTGTGTACAGTTATCGAACAACATACCACATTGAGTTTTGACGTTAATGAGTTATTGGAGGTTCCTTTGTTTTCCACTTTTTACCAGCGCACTGTCACCCCTCTCTTCCCTAAATGGCAGTATGGGCTGATATGTGAACTCCATGTGACAACCATATTTTATACCAGCGCACTGTCACCCCTCTCTTCCCTAAATGGCAGTATGGGCTGATATGTGAACTCCATGTGACAACCATATTTTATCTTTTTTTTTAAGGAACCGTTCTTCAAATGACATCGATTTAGCAGGTTTTGTTGTCTGGCTTAATAGTTTCACTTCAAATAAAAACAAAACAAGCAAACAACCTAAAGGTACCAATTTGATAATTTAATCAGGAGAATTACAAATAGATATTACAAAATTGACCTGAAGTCATAACAAAATTTTATACTCTTAATACATCAAGTGATTTATTACGACTTTCTCAATCTATTCAAGTATACACATAATAAAATTTTGAAGGATAGAGTTACCCTTGGAATTTTTTCATGCAGTCTTTCAAAATAACATTATTTAACATGATTAATTAGGCTTGAAGAAAATAAGATAATTCTACTTTATTTTCCAATTGAAATTTGAGATTTATATCTAGAAGTTAGACGTATATAATAAATAAATATATTGTGAGCTTAGAATCAAAATATTTTTAATTTTCGTTTGTTTTGAAATTCGCACAAAGCTACTCGAGGGCTATCTGTGCTAGCCGTCCCTAATTTAGTAGTGTAAGACTAGAGGGAAGGCAGCTAGTCATCACCACCCACCGCCAACTCTTGGGCTACTCTTTTACCGACGAATAGTGGGATTGACCGTCACATTATAACGCCCCCACGGCTGGGAGGGCGAGCATGTTTAGCGCGACTCGGATGCGAACCCGCGACCTCAGATTCCGAGCGCAAGCCTTATCGCGCTCGGCCATGCCAGGCCTTTCATTTTCGAGAAAGGAACTTCAGAAATCGATCTCAAATTGAAGTTACTTGCTCTATCAGAGAGTAAGACGTTTAGGGTCAGTAATATGATTATGTACTAAAAAAAGACCTACTGTTACAAATATGATCATATAATAGAGGTAGATCTAGTTTTAGGAATATGATCATGAGCTAAAGGAAAATCCAGTGTTAGCAATACGATCATATACTACAGGAAGACCTAGTGCTAATAAATATGATCATGTACTAAAGTAAAATCTAGTGTTAGTAATATGATCATGAACTATGGATAGATCTTCTCAATTATCATATTACTAACACTAGAGTAAGAACTAGTCAAGGTTCATATCACTAACACTAGAGTAAGAACTAGTCAAGGTTCATATCACTAACACTAGTTCTTACTTTAGTACATGATCATATGACTAACACCATGTGTTTCTTTCGTATATGATCATATTTTTAACATTAGTAACATTATTATGTACTAAAGGAGAATATAGTGTTAGTGATATCATCATCTACTGAAAGAACCTAGGGTTAGTAATATTATCACGTACTGAACATCTAGAGTTAATAATATGATCACGCACTAAAGTAAGACCTGGTGTTAGTAATATGATCATGTACCACAGGAAGATCTAGTATTAGTAATATGTTCATGTTATAAAGGAAGACCATGTGTTAGTAAAATGATTATGTACTAAAGTAAAATCTAGAGTTCGAAAAATGATCATGCAGTAAAGTAAGATCTTGTGTCAGTAATATGATCACACACTAGAGTAAGATCTAGTGATAGTAACACGATTACGTACTAAGGTAAGATCAAGTGTTAGAAATGTGATCCTGAACTAAAGGAAGACCTAATGTTAGTACCGTGATCATGTACTAAAGGAAGATTTATGTTAGTAATATGATCTGTACTAATCGAAGATATAGTGCTAGGAATATTATGATGTATTAAAGGAAACCTAATCTAAGTAATATTCCTAGCACTATACCTAATCTAAGTAATATGATCATTTAACAAAGTAAGATCTAGTGTTAAAAATACGATCATGTACTGAAGATCTAGTTTTAGTAATATGATCACGTTCTGAAGGAAGACCTGGTGTTAGTAATATGATCATGTACTAAAGGAAGATCTTGTTTCAGTAATATGATCATTAACTAAGGATAGATCTAGTGATAGTAATATGATCATGTAATAAAGAAACGCCTAGTGTTATTCATATAATCATGTACTAAACTAAGACCTAGTATTAGTAATGCGAGATTTTTTGTCAGTAATATGATCATCTAGTAAAAGTGTTCTTGTGTTAGTTTTGTGATCATGTACCAAAGGAAGATCTAGTGTTAGTAATATGATAATGAACTAAAGTAAGATCTAGAGTTAGTAATATGATCATGCACCAAAGTAAGTTCTAGTGTTAGTAATATCAAAATATACTAAAGGATGATCTCGTGTTGGTAATATGATCATGTAGTAAATGAAGACCTGGGGTTAGTAATATAATGATGTAGTAAAGGAAGACCTTGTGTTAGTAATATAATCATGTACTAAACAAAGAACTAGAGTTAGTTATATTACCATGTATCAAAGTTAGTAATATCATCATGAACTAAAGATCTAGTCTTAGTAATATAATAATGTACTAAAGAGAAACCAATGTGATCATTGTGATTACATTGATCAGTTATGATCATGTAATAAAGGAACACCTAGTGTTATTCATATGATGATGTACAAAACTAAGACCTAGTATTAGTAACAAGATCATCTACCAACGCGAGATTTTTGTCAGTAATATGATCATCTAGTAAAGAGTGTTCTTGTGTTAGTTTTATGATCATGTACTAAAGTAAGATCTAGTGTTATTCAAATGATTATTTAGAAAAGTAAAATCTAGTGTTAGTAATATGATCATATACCAAAGGAAGATCTAATGTTTGTAATATGATCATGAATTAATATAAGATGCAGTGTTATTAATAAGATCACGTACTAATGAAAGACCTATTGTTACCAAGATGATCACGTACTAAAGGAAGTTCTAATGTTAATTACACGATCATTTACAAAATGAAGATGTATTGTTAGTAATATGATCATAAACTAACGTAAGATCTAGGGTTAATAATATGACCATTGAGTGAGGACGACCTAGTGTTAGTAATATGATCACGTACTAGAGTATGATTTAATGTGATAAGTCACGTACCAAAGGAAGACCTAGTGTTAGTGATATGATCATGTGTTAAAGGATGATCTAGTGTTAGTGATATGATCATGTAGTATAGGAAGACCTAGAGTTAAAATATGATAATGTACTAAAGGAATATCCAATGTTAATAATAAAATCTTGTACTAAAGATCTAGTGCTAGCAACATCATAACGTACAAAAGGAACATCTGGTGTTAGTAATATGATCATGTACAAAAGAAACATCAAGTATTAGTAAAATGATCATGAAGTAAAGTAAGATCTAGTATTGGCAATATCATCATGAACTAAAGAAAGACCTTGTGTTTGTAATGTCATCATGTAATAAAGGAAGACGTAATACGGTCATGTATTAAAGGAAGAACTAGAGTTAGTAATATCATCAAGTACTAAAAGGAAGACCAGGTGTGAGTAATATGATAATGTACTAGAATAAAATCTAGTGTTACTAATTTGATCATGAACAAAAAAGGAAGACCTATGGTTAATAAGGTGATCATGCACCAAAGTGAGACACATTGTTAGTAATATGATCATGACCTATTCTAAGATACAGATATAGTGTGAGTAATATGATCATGAATAAAGTAAGATCTAGTGTTAGTAGTGTGATCACGTATTGAAGATCTAGAGTTAAAAATATGATCATGTTCTCAAAAAATATCAAATATTATGAATGTGATCATGTACTAGAGGAAGATTTAGAGTTAGTAAAATGATCATGTGGGAAATTAAGACCGAGTGTTTGTAATATGATCATATATATATACCAAAGGACAATTGAGTATAATAATATGATCTTTGTGATAAAGAAAGATCTATTGTTAGTGATATGGTAATGTAGTGAAGGAAGACATAGTTTTAGTAATATGATCAGTAACTAAAGGTAGGTCTAGTGTTAGTAATATGATCATGTATTAAAATACGACTTAGTGTTAGTTATATGATCAAATACTAAATTAAGATCTAGTGTTAGTAATTTGATCATGTAATTAAGTGAGATATACTATCAGAAAGGAAGACCTGGTATTAGTAATATGTTCAAATACTAAAGAAAGATCTAGTTTTAGTCGTATGATGATGTACCAAAGAAACACCTAATGTTTGTAATATGATCATGAATTAATGAACGACCTAGTGTTAAAATATGATCATGTACTAAATGAAGGTATACTGTTAGTTATATGATCATGTACTAAATGAAGCTATACTGTTAGTAATATGATCATGTACTAAAGGAAGACCTAGTGTTAGTAATATAATCATGTAATAAAAGATGATCTAGTATTAGTAATATCATCATGAAGTAAAGGAAGACCTAGTGTTAAAATATGATCATGTACTAAATAAAGGTATACTGTTAGTAATATGATCATGTACTAAATGAAAGTATACTGTTAGAAATATGATCATGTACCAAAGGAAGACCTAGTGTTAGTAATATAATCATGTAGTAAAAGATGATCTAGTATTAGTAATATCATCATGTAGTAAAGGAAGACCTAGTGTTAAAATATGATCATGTACTAGAGAAATATCTAGTGTTACTAATATGTTCTTTATTAAAATTCTAGTATTAGTTATATGATCACGTACAAAAGTAAAAATGGTGTTAGTAATATAATCATGTGCTAAAGGAGGGCCTTGTATTAGTAATATGATGACGTACTAAAGGAAGATTAGGCGTGAGTAATATTATCATATAAAAGAGTATATTTAGTGTGAGTAATACGATGAAGTACTAAAGGAAAACCTACTGTTAGTCATATGATGATGTACTGAAGGAAGATCCAATGTTAGTGATATCATCATGAACTAACGTAAAATCTAGTGTTAGTAACATGATCATGTACATAAGGAAAAATCTAGTGTTGGTAATATGATCACGTACTAAAGGAAGACCTAGTGTTAAAAATATGATCATGTACTAAAGATTTAGTGTTAATAATATGGTCATGCAGTATAGGAAGATCTAGTGTCAATAATATGGTCACGTACTAAAACCTATAGTTAGTAATATGATCGTGTACTAAAGTAAAATCTGGTGCTAGAAATATGATCATGTACTACAATAAAATCTGGTGTAAGCATTATGATCATGTACTAAAGTAAGATTTAGTTCTAGTAATATGATCACGTACTAAAGATGTAAGTAAGAAATATTATCATGCACAAATGGAGGACCTAGTGTTAAAAATATGTACATGCACTAAATGAAAGCCTACTCTTAGTAATATGATCACGTAGTAAAAAAAAAAATATTCTTTGTAATGTGACCATGTACTAAAAGAAAGACCTAGTTTAATAATGTGATGAAGTACTAAAGGAAGATTTGGTTTTAAAATATGATCACCTACTGAACATCTAGTGTTAGTAATACGATCATGTAGTAAAGAAAGACCTAGTGTTAGTAACATGATCATGTACTAAAGTAAGATCTAGTATGAGTAATATGATCATGTACTAACTAAGATCTAGTGTTAATAATATGATTATGTAGTAAAAGAAGACCTAGTGTTAGCAATATGATCATGCACTAAAGGAAGATCTAGTGTTCGCAATATAGTCAGGTACGAAAGATCTATTGTTAATAATACGGTCACGTGCTAAAGGAAGATCTAGCGTTGGAAATATGACCACGCACTAAAGGAATACCTTGTGTTAGTGATACGATCATGTAGTAAAGGCATTCGTGGTGTTAGTAATATGATAAAGTACTAAAGGAAGATCTAGTATTAGTAATGTGATGATGTACTAAAGAAAGACCAGGTGTGGGTAATATGATCATGTATTGAAGGATTCTCTAGTGTTAGTAATATAATTATGTAATAAAGGATGATCTAGTGTTAGTAATATGATGATGCACTAATGTAAGAACTAGTGAAGGATACGATGGTGTACTAAAGGAAGCCTAGTGTTAAAATACAATTATGTACTAAAAGAAAATCTAGATTTAGTAATATAATCATGTACTGAAAGAAGACCTGGTGTTAGTAATATTGTCATTTTCTAAAGGAAGATCTAGTGTTAGTAATATAATCATGAATTAATGGAAGACTAATGTTAAAAATATTATCATATATCAAACAAAGATCAAGTGTTAGTAATAAGATCACGTACTAAAGAAGGATCTAGTCACTAGATCAATTATACGTTGATAATCAAGAAATACTTTATTTAAATGTTAAAAAGTCTATGAATCTAGTGTTAGTAATATGATCACATAGACTTTTAACATTTAAATGTGAAGTATTTCTTGATTGCCAACGTATAATTTCCAATGTTTGACAGTTGATTCGTTTGAGTTTTGGGAAGCTCGAAATCTTCACCAAGTGCCTTTGTTTATTTCTTGGAAGGTCGAAGTGCAGGAGTTATGCCAGCAATCAGCCGCTGAAATGAAAAAAACAACTAATTCAATAGTTGAGGTATAACTCCTAATCTGAATATTAACCTCATTTATCATCATAAATATTATACCTGGAAATATTAACATAAATGATATTTATACGTAAAGAAACTGGTGTATCTTAGTAATATTTTATTTGTCAACTTTGAGACTGTCTCTATAGTCAATATAAGTGTTGAAAATCTACTACAATATGATCATATACTAAAGGAGGATCTAGTGTTAGTAATATGATTATGTACTGAAGGAAAACATGATAATAAGTTTCAGTATAAATAATTTATCAATAATATTTAAAATTTTACTTTTGATAAAGACGAAAAGCAACTCACGTCCTTAAGAGAACCTGGTGTTACCAGCATAAAATGAAAAGCATATAACGGAATCCATAACATTGAAGCCAGGGCTATCCTCCCCCAGTAAGAC
>NW_027467782.1:26620985-26753093 GCF_004210375.1 Tachypleus tridentatus | reverse complement strand
TTGTATTTTGTACGTATTTATTGTAATTCCCACTTCTGCAGTGAAAATTCTAGATTGTTTAGTAATGGTGGTTTGTTGTTGTTATTGGTTTGTCGGCACTCTTCCAGCTTTCAAAATCACCTGTCAACTGTGAGAGAAAAAGTGTAGTTTGGGTCTTTGAGAGGCTTTTTTGCTGACACGCCCCTATCAAAACGCTCCTAGTAATACAACTCCTACTAATATTATATCTTTGTTAACATGAAGATAACCAAAGAATGTCGAAATGTTGTTTTCTGCTTTATTAGTAAAGTGTTAATACCCACACCAGCTGTCCTGAAACACGTTTTACTTCAAGTAGGTTTCTCGTCATCACGAATTAAACCTTCTGATACTGCCTTCTGGTAACAGTTTATGAAACAATGACTCACATGACCTGCTAGACTCCCTGATGTATAAGTTTCGACAAGTTAATGACTTAAGTGGTTAGAGAAAAGTTTTTTACTTCATTACGTAATAAACAAGGATATGTTTGACTTGATATGAACGTCAGGCAGATTGGTATTAAGGATAAAAGAAAAGATACTTTATAAGCGCAAAACACTATTACACAGAATTTCATATCATCAATGTTTACAAATACATATATTTGAACATTTTCTAAAGTTTGACACAGGAAGTTTATATCTACTTTTCAACTTTCAAAATTATAGACAGTAAATGTAAAACTAAATTTCAAGATTAACAAATCTGTAGCAGACAAAGGCAGAAATAAATTGATTTTTTAATACATAATTAAACCGAACGTGACATAATTTTAACAGGTAATAAAAAAGCAACTAAAGATATAATATGTAAATGAAGTTCAGAACTGGGATTATTTTGATGAAATTAGAATATAATATTAATTAAACTTTAACCTTTGAGATGACCTCATGAGTGTTACTGAGTTGTTTGTTGATTTGTAGTTAAACACAAAGCTACAAAGTGGGATATCCACGCTGTGTCCATCAATCTTATATTAAGTGTCCGAAAACATGCTGCTGAGTTACTAGGTGGCTAATTGAAGAAACAGTGAAAGGAAATCAAGAAGAAATAAAATAAAAATAGTAGAACGAGGCAGAAAATTAAAATATTATAAAAAAGTAAAATAGAAATAGTAAATTATATTAATGAGCAAGAAAAGTCAAATATCGGGAAGAGAAAAGTGTTTCAAAATTAACAGGTTTAATACTAATATTGTGTTACAAGTGTAATTGTAATCATTTTTGACAGCTTTTGGAAGTCGAACACGACATAAAATATGTCGGTATGTATGGACATATTTTGGGGTTTGATTCAGCTAGAACAGTTATACTGAAACCATATCTTACAGTTACAAAGCCACAGTAGTGCTATAACAACAGAACTTTAAAACATTAATTCTAGCAATAAAAATCTGAGGAACGCATATATCTAGTTGTAAAATAAGATGAATACTTTAAAAGACGCGTTCAGAAATGGTTCCAGTATTTAATTCCATCTTGATATGTATTGATTTATTCATTCAACTTTCAGGCTCCGGCATGGCCAAGTGTGTTAAGACGAATAGTGGTATTGACCATCATATTATAACACCCCCACGGCTGAAAGAGCGAGTTGTTAGATGTGACTGAGATTCGAACCCGCGACCCTCAGCTCACGAGTCGAGTGCCTTAACTACCTGGCTGTCATTTGGAGGGAAGGAAAACAAAAAAATTCAGAGAAGTGTGTGGATGATAAAAAGGTTATCGTGATTCATTGACAACACGTAGGTAAATAGGGAGAAAAGAATCAGCTTATGCTACCCGAGAGAACAGATGAGGGACACAACTGGCAGAACAGGCGATATAAAGGGGTTAGCAGTTACAACGTTGTTTGCCTTGCATATATACTAGGTGTAAAAATAGAGGCAGAGAAAAGCTTAGCATAGGAAATGAGTGTAGAAGCAGTTACAATGGTAGATGTATAACAAATAAAATTGATGACTTCAGGAAAGTGCATGGTTGGAATAGAGAAATTTGATACGAGACAACTGAAAAATGGTTTTCATGACACAAAATCTTTGAAATATAGGGTTACAGGCTATTTAATCGGAATAGAGTACAAAAGAGGGGGAGGGGTGGCATTATATGTAATATCTGATTTAGATCCTGTAGAGATTGAGGATATCAAAGACAATACCAAGGAGATTGAATAAATCAGGATTTTTATAAATCATTATAAAGCGAAAAAAAACTTAGCGAGAATCTGTTATAGACCATTAAATGATACTTGAGAAATTAGTGAGAAACTTTCATTGAAATTAAGATTTCAACTGCGAACTCTACAACATGGTTTTGTTAAAATATACATATTTATATATAAATATATTAAATATTCGGAAATTCTCTTGAAAATAAGTAGCTAATTAAATATTGATATGTATCAAATTTATGATATTTGCTAACAAGATTGATAAAACATTTTTCTGTCCCAACACCAATATATTTTGTTTGTTTATTTGTTTTGAATTAAGCCCAAAGCTACACAATGAACTATCTGTGCTCTGCTAACTAGAGGTATCAAAACCCGTTTTTAGCGTTGTAATTCCGCAGACATACCGCTGAGCCACTGGAGAGCGTAATTATAAGAATTGTGATACTTTTATATAATTTGTTTCCTCACGTAAAGTGTTAACCATCTTTGATCTGTAACTACAGGAAAGGCAGTTATTTAACAGTACTCACCGCCAACTCTTTAGCTACTCTAATCGAATAGAAATATTTGGTAACTTTTATAACGCATACAGGGCACGTTTTTGTGATAAATGAGAGCTAACATAAAAAGAATGTGGTTTGTGTAATCAGTTCGATGTTTCACAAACATCAATGAAAGCAGGTCAGGTGGACCCGCAAGAACAAAGATTAGAAATTATTACACGGATTTCGTCATATAAATTAATTAGAAGTGTGCAGTTTGTAGTAGTGATGTATATTAGATAATGTACATTTCCTATCCCTCCGGGACCTGGCATGGCCTAGCGCGTTAACACGTGCGATTCGTAATCTGAGGGTCGCGGGTTTGCGCCCGAGTCGCGCCAAAACACGCTCGCCCTCCCAGCCGTGGGGGCGTTATAATGTGACGGTCAATCCCACTATTCGTTGGTAAAAGAGTAGCCCAAGAGTTGGCGGTGGGTGGTGATGACTAGCTGCCTTCCCTCTAGTCTTACACTGCTAAATTAGGGACGGCTAGCACAGATAGTCCTCGTACAGTTTATCTCGAAATTCAAGACAAACCAAACCAATAGTTCTAAATTGGGGATGATGGCAGAAAGCATTTGTACCTTTGTTAAAAATATATATTCCCTAATGCATTGTTACGCGAAAATTCTGAAATGGGTGAACAATGTTAATGAAAGTAAGTAAATAAAAAATAGTAAATTATGTATTCTATCTTATTAATGTTAAGAATAAATAACAAATCTCTTCAGCTGTATAAGAATCTATATAAATTCGCTGGATCTAAAATTAACTTTCCTCTTAAACCTCTTTCTTACTGTATCTTGCAGTTGTTAGCTCCACTGAAAAGTATTGCTATTTTACAAACACTTATTCACTTGATGTGAGTTCTCCTTTAGGGCTCTACGGCTAGTGAGTACATAATATAAATATAGAAATTCTAATTTATAATTTTCGTCTAATTGAAGTGGATTTTATGGAATTATACGATTAATCGCTGTAAAGTGGGCTGTAGTTATCTTTCGGGATGGGAGAGAGCGTCGTTGGTCGTTTCGTCACATATAAAATTGTAGACTGACAATTTATGATCCGAACATTAGCCCGGCATGACCAGGTGGATTAAGGCGTGCGATTCGTAATCTGAGGGACGCGGGCTGGTATCCCCGTCGCGCCAAACATGCTCGCCCCTTTAGCCGTGGGGCGTTATAATGTGACGGTCAATCCCACTATTCATTGATAAAAGAATAGCCCAAGAGTTGGCGATGAGTGATGATAACTAGCTGTCTTCCTCTGGTCTTACACTGCTAAATTAGGGACGGCTAGCGCAGATATCCCTCGAAAAGCTTTACGCGAAATTCAAAACAAACATCCAAATATTATTGTTTCAGTCTGTTGGTAATACATAATTACATTAATTTGAAAGGTTAATTGCTAAACAGAAATGGTCTGGGGGCGAATTTTCTAATTTGAAATTTAGAAGAAAAAAAATCACTGGTTATTTCCTAATGTTGAAACATGGCGATTGTTGGAGCATTAATATTAGCTCTTCTTTTCTTGAATGACGAAATAATATATTTCTGAGACGTTTTTAGGTTTTATTGTGTAACTTCTAGTTCACGATTTAGTTTTCACATATTTTATTCTTCGCACGCAGTTTTCTGTAATTTAATGTATTCACAGTTGCTACGGAATTTTTGCTCAATTTCAGAATGTGCAAGTTTTTTTCATGATTAACTGGAGTGTCACTACATTAGTTAACTGGACTACTTTCTATCTATGGCATTTTGGTAAGGTAACTGTTATTTGTTTTAATAAACAAAAAAATAACAAAGCTGCTGACAATTTGACAACTGGGAGGTTAGACATCATCACAGTATAGCAGAATCATCAAAAATTGTTTGTTCTCAAAGATGGTAAAAGAAATCTCACTCATGAAAGGGAATATTGAACTTACGGTAATGAACTCTCTTGGATACCGATTTTGCAATGTAAAACGGTGTTCTGTACATCGCTGGAGGCGGTTCGACGAGAAGAAATAAAACACTTCTTTTAAATGCGCCTCCGGTGGGTCAGCGGCATGTCTGCAGACTTACAACGCTAAAACCCGGTTTCGATACCCGTGGTGGGCAGAGCACAGATATCCTATTGTGTAGCTTTGTGCTTATTACAAAACAAAATCTTTTAAATGCGACTGATATTGAGGAAAGTGGTAGATGCTCTTCGAGCGATAGAAAACCTTGAGTGTTCTAGAATATTGTCAAATTCAAGATGTACCAAACTGTCTGTTCAAAAATAACTAAAAGACACCTAATGTCCAGTATATGACAATAGAATCTAAAGAAAATATACTTTGCTGTAGCTTGGTGCTGATTTTGTGATACAAAGCGCGATATGATGACGTTCAAAGGGTATCAAGGAGAAGAGCAACTCCTGGTGAAGGGTGGGGCAGGTGAAAGCTGTCTCTCAAGTGGTTTGATGACTTTTTTTTGTCACTGTTTTACACGTACTGGACGTGGTAAACATGAATCCAGAACAAGTTGAATTTTTCTACGTGGTATTCTTGAAATTATTACACTTCTTTCACGGACGTGATCCTCTCAATGTATGAAGAACTCTGGGTTTCAGGATATTTTTCAACATTCGTCAGCGATTAAAAAAATGTGTAGCGGTTTCCTCAGTGTTCTTCACTCGTGTGAATAAATCGAAATTATTTACTAAAATTATTTGAAATAAGAGTCGGATTTAAAAGTAATACAAAATCTTAACACCCGTTATACAAAACGTCAAACTGACATAATATCTCGCGCCCGAGTCGCGCCAAACATGCTCGCCCTCCCAGCCGTTATAATGTTACGGTCAATCCCACTTTTCGTTGGTGAAAAAGTAGCCCAAGAGTTGGCGGTGGGTGGTGATGACTAGCTGCCTTCCCTCTAGTCTTACACTGCTAAATTAGAGACGGCTAGCACAGATAGCCCTCGAGTAGCTTTGTGCGAAATTCCAAAACAAACAAACAAACAGACATAATATCACGTAATGTTTCACCAAGTTAACTTATAAAGATGTTGTGACAATAATTTTACTCAGCGTATCCGATAATAAGGAATTCTTTTAAAAAAACAACCCTTATGTTGCACAAATTATTTGTAATTATGCCAAACAAAATCAAATTATATAAAGATTAATAATATTTCATAAATAGTGAGAAATAAGAAACAAGATATTTATTAATAACAAAATATTTAATTTCTCGCAGAACTTACTCGCTTCGCTTCTTCTTTGTGGGTATTTGGGTATGTTTAATTTTTAAATACCCAGGACGGTCAGGTGCACAGGACCTCTTCCTCCATTCCTAGTTTTCATGTCGGCTACTTGTAGGAATTTGTTGTTGTTGTAGATTTTGGGCCAGAGTATTCCACAATACTCCAACCTTTTTCAGGGCAATGTCCATGTCTTGTGTTGCCCTTTTTTTCTTCCTTTATCCACTTTTTTTACTTCTATTCCATTTTTATTTATATTTCTACTGTTTTTTTTTTATATATATATATATTTCCTTTTTTCATATATATTTAAAGGAAAAATTAAAATAATAAAGAAAAGAAGAAAGAAAAGAAGAAAAAAAATAAATAAAAAAAGCATAAAAAATAAAACTAGTTTTAAGCGTCTAGTGTATGGAAGCCAGCTTGATTTATATTTCTTAAATATATATTTATAGGAGAGAGGTACTTAGGACTATGTTCATCATGTACGTAGTATCTGTCGAGATCACACATTAAAACATTTTATGCCAATTTTATTAAAATAGTTTAGTGCATGATGCAAGAGTCTTTCACATATTGGCTCAACGTTTGCATACTTGTGCATGAAGTACTTGTGCGTGGTACTTTATAGGCTGAACTTGAGATTGAATTTTGTATTTTTGTACTTTCTGTAATTGTTTTTGTTATGATTATCCAGGCAGGAGATGTGTATTCTATTATAGGTCTAATGTATGTTTTGTAAATGTTTATTATATTATCAGGTAATGTACCTTGATTTTACCTGAAAGACTTCCATAATTTGCTCTTTTCCAGATTCTGATCAGGATATTGTTTGTGTGCTGTATCCACGTTAATTTGGTATCATAAGTTAATCCTAAAAATTTAGCAGAAGTAGCAGTCTGTAAGTGATCCATTCATGTATAACTTTGGTGGATCTTTTAATTCTTTTTCAGTTTATTTAATCTGCTGAATAATATTACTTGGGTTGTTGGAATATTTATTTTATTCCATATGTGTGGCAGAATTATTCAAAATTATTCAGGACTGGTTGAGGTTTGTTGCTGCTATTGAAGAAGTGGGGCACTTTTCCATACCGCTACACATCGTCAGCAAATTGTGATGCAAAACATAAATTTAGGTCCGATAGAGGCATATTATTCACATACATGATAAATAATATAGGGCTAACTACCTTCCCTGTGGGACTCCTGCCTCAAATGAAAACGGCCGTGAATGGGGCCCACCCGCTAATTTTACACAAACTTCCATGTAAAGTAGATAGCCAGCGAATAATTAATTCCCTAGGGTAAATCCATTTTCGTTAGCTGCTGGCGTAATCCGTTATGCCAGACCGTGTCAAATGCTTTCTCAATGTCAAGAAAGCAAGCTACAGTACATTCGTTTTGTTAAAACTGTCTGTAATTGGTTCTGTTAATCTGATCAGGTGGTCTGTAGTTTGTCTTATTTTCTAAATCCGTTTTGAATTTCGGTAATTTTGAACTTACTTCTAAGTAGATAGATAGTCAGTTACTAATTATTCTTTCTAAAATTTTGCCGATGCAACTGGTTAGGATAATTGGGCGGTAATTATTTGGTTTCTTTGCTTCTTTCTGGAACATTAATATTACTGCTTCCTTCCAAGAAACAGAGATATATCCGCTAATAATGATAAATTGAATAAGGCTGTTAGGTGTTCATATAATTTCTGAGTACCATGTTTTAGAACAGCTTGTATACCATCTTCTCCAGGAGATTTGTTTTTTGTGTCTTTGATAGCTGTTAGTATTTCCGTTACTGTTATATCTTTTATTAAACTAGCTCGATAGACCAGAAGGTTTGCTTTTGAATTTCGCAAAAGCTACACGAGGACTATCTGCGCTAGCCATCCCTATTTCAGCAGTGTAAGACAAGAGAGAAGACAGCTAGTCATCACCATCCACCATAAAATGTTGGGCTACTCTTTTACCAACGAATAATGGGTTTGATCGTAACTTTATAACGTCCCTACGGCTGAAAGGGCGAGCATGTTTGGTGTGATAGGGATTCGAACCGGCGACCTTCAGATTGCAAGTCGATCACCTGAACCTCCTGGCCATACCAGAGGGAGGGTGACTTAACAACGTCACTCACCCTCAACTCTGGAAATATTCTTTATCAACATTGACCGAATATAAACTAAGAGTTAACATGAGTCTATGATGACAATCCAATAAGTAAGGTTTATATATATGTGTGATGTCGGTGTGCAATAGTTTTCGAGATGTGTTATTTGTGCCAGTGTACATGAGGTTGAGCCTGAAATTAAATGTAGCCTGTAACGACAGTTTTCATTTGATAAAGAAATGAATTAATTTGATATCGTTCCATTGCTGGGACATAGTTTGGACATTTAAAGAAACATAACAGATGAAATACTTCTGAAGATTAAAACATGAATTTAAAAAAACGCAAAAGTCTTTAATAATAATATATTCAGAATTTTCATTTTATCTTTGTTACACGAACTGGGAACTTCTTATTCAAACTAAAAAAAATATGTTTAAAGGCGAGATGTTAGTTAGTAATTTTGTAAATGAAATATGTGAAACAAACCTACGACACTTATAAGTTCTGCTCTAGAACATGTTACATCAGGTAATAATACTAAATACTTTAGTAAATAAGGTTTAATTTCATTTATCACAAATGAAAAAATACTTCATAATTATGCACACATCAACAACTATTTCTTCAGAAATGCTCATAAATTTTAAACAATAAAATATATACAGAAGTAAAAGTTGTAATAATTAAAATAACTGGTTTAAAATTCACATAAAGAAATATTTTGTAACAGTTACAACTGGCATAATAAAAATGTTTTAATTTTACATGACAAGAGACAATGTGTGTAAACATCTATATAATCTAAAAATTACTGATGATTGAAATAACCACGAAATTTTTCACATGAAATGTATGTTTAAAGAAACACTTATGTCAAAAATGCTTTTAAAAAAAATCAGCCCATCTTAAAGAGAAGTAACAAAACTAAAGATCCATTACTTTAAAAAATGAGTTTTGTACTTTATAATTTTCATTCACCCTCATGAGTGATTCAAATTATTATTAAAGGATGTAAACAAGTACATAATTTAACACAAATCTGTTCAAAAACTGAAGTTGTATCCAATACATCTAGATAAATGTTCAATATTTTTTAATAATGCACACATTTATAATAGTAAGTACCAATTCATAAACTGAAGTTTTCACTAAGTTCAAATAATTTTCCTTCGAGTAAATATTAATGTTTGGAGTTAATCAAATAACTTTAGTTTCTCTTCATTACAATTATATAAAGAAATTTAATCTGTTGATAATCTGACAGAATACTTAAAAAAAACAACTGATAACCAACGTATACTGAACACTGATAAAAACAACAACAACACACACACACACACAAACCAGCATATTCACAAACTTACCACTGGTATACTTGTATCTTCCTACCTGGCTATTTTATTTTTTAGAATGACCCACCAACCTTATTGCCTTACTGAAGTTTAGAATCTTGTTTTACCAAGTTTTGATCAGTTGAAGAACCTGCTAACATGCAGTATGCACACTTACACAAGCCATAACCTCTAACTATACTCTCTTACTTATTCACACACAAATAAAAATATATACTAAGTGACAAACAGAATATTCACAAACTTACCTTTGGTCTACTTACTTGTATCTTCCAACCTGGCTCCTTTTTTTTTTTTTTTTCATTCAAAGCAAGATACTTTGCTTTTCTTAGTTCATGTTCAATAATCATATCATTGATGACATGATTTTCATGCCTGATCTGAAGATTCACAGACTTTGGAATGTCAGGGATCAACCAACAAATCCAAGATGAGATGATAAATACAAGACACTAAAAAAAAGTAAAAACATGATAAGTTTCACTGGAGCAATTTTTAAAACATAATCCTTTTACATAACATTGTTTAACCAATACAGATTATAAAACTTTATGAACAATGATTAAATCATGAATTTTTCTTAAATTACTAATGAGCATGTACAGTCATTCAGAACAGTATCAGTGCTACACAATTAGAAAAACATTACACTGGATGAACAGAAGCCACAAAAAAAATCTAACACTTTTAGAATTGGGTAATAAAAAAGGATAGTTTTATAACAAAAATGATTAATCCATCCATTTTGTGAAGGATAACTTAGTAAATGTTACTGAAGCTTTTAAAAACATTCTAGGATTGTCCTGGCTGAAGTAAAATGTATTACCTATTATAGCCTATTTATGTTGCTTCATTAAAAACAACTGTACATCGTTATAATGTTTATATATTTTCAGTTGCAGTAAATGTTAAAAAGTTTCCAACTCCCTTCAAGTTAATTTAATACAGCATTTCTCAACTGGTCCTGTGGGTTTATGTACATCAAAACATGTGCTTAGCTTCCTCAAAAAAATTTAAATTACAAATAAAAGGTGATTTAGTAAAAGCTATTCACACTTTATATCTGTTTTGAAAACTTTGGTTAAATAAAAGTCTCAGGTTTGTTCTACAATTAGCATTTAAAAATATTCCATATTTTGAAGAAAGAAAGTTGTATTTTATGTCCTAAAGTGAAAGATACTGTAAATTGATTTATTTTAATATAAACTAAAAATGAACTGTAAATGTAATTAAGTTTGATTAAAAATAAGATCTATAATTTGAAAAAATTGTTTCCAACCGTAAAATTAAAAACGAACATCAAGCAAGTTGTAGCAAACTGCCAATATATTGACTTATATTCATATTTGTTGTTTGCTGTTGGAGGCTCTCTATGGTCTTGGTACCTGAATGAAGAAATCATGAAATAAAATGACCTTAAAATAGAAGCCAGCACTTTAAACAATTTATTTTATAGAGGATGTTTTGCATTTTATAAATTTTCAACTTTACCTTAAAACTGTTATCTGTACTCAGTCAAGTTTTTTGAAATAAAGTTAACTTTCTAACTTAAACAACTAAGTACATTTTGTGCTCTTATATGAACAGCAATATGCAAGTTTGCATATGCAATATCTAATTGTTAGAAATTAATTCTACAGTTTTCTTCCAAAAAAGTTTCTTTGAAATCCTATTGAGTGAGGAGATTTTGCTGGAATTTTGTGAATCTGATGTCTGGAAAATTTTAATAGATTTGTACCAGCAGAAAAGTAATTTCATCATCCAAGTGTTTTGTCTTCAAGTTCTATTTGTGTTTTATTTGAACAATTTTTGTGTATCAATCCTGAAATACAGTCATTAAAAGAGTTAGTGTAGTTGTTTCAAATGCTGCTGAAGATGAAGTCAGTAAAGTTCTCTCTCTTGAAGATGTATAACTTTTTTACTGCACACAAAACAGAATCTAGAAACAAACCTTCCATCTTCCTTGGATAAAAATATGTTAAAGTTTTGTACAAATGTTACTTCTTTCAGAATAAAAAATAAAACTGATGGTGAATGTTATGAAATCTCTTGTGATTATTTTTAATGTTTATAAAAGGATAATAAAATTTCTGTTTAGTACTATGAATAATTATGTTACATTAAAAAATATTGCATGATGCACTTGAATAGAATTGTAAAACAACTGTTATTTCTAACTAACCCACAATTAGGTTTATAAAAAAAAAAAAACAAATTCATTACTACTTAAAGCAACACTTTTTGTCGAAACCCATCAGGCTAGCTTCGTGAAGTATTGGCTTTGACTGCCGAAACAAAAAGAAACTTGCCTGATTTATGGATAGAATACACTCTTTTTATTAGTTATATAAATACAACCAATTGTCCAACAGCAATATAAATGAGAATTACACAAATTTCTTGAAAAACAGAAGATAATACAAGGATTTGTCATTTGGGTTGAAATTTTATATTCTGAGTTGTTAGTATCTGCTATATGTACGTTTCTAATTGGTTGAACAATCTGAAACCCTCACAAGAGGAGAGAAAAAAAATATTTGTAAATGAAAAGTCAGAGCATCACCAGATTGTGTAGAGAAGTATATTCATTTTTTTAACTTAAGAATTAAATCTTATGTAATACTAATATTTAAGTCATAAAGTATCTTTTTGTACCAAGTTTAATAATATGTATTATTTTAAGTAGTTTAATCAACCCTTTATTGTCTCCACCCATATATCTACACATGCTAGATATCACCTACAGCATTATATTTGCACATGCCAAACATCATTTCAATCCATATGTCTATGCATACGAGACATAACCTTCATCGAAATATCTACGCATACCAGATATCTTTTCCAATATGTCTGATCATGCTAGACATCATTTCCACCCATACATTTAACATGATAGACATCATCTGTACCCATCTATCTTTGCATGCTAGGCATCATTTCCACCAACTTATACATGCTAAATGTACCATGTTGCATTCAACTGCCTTGAATCTGGTTCATTGTGGTAAAAATGTTGTTGCAATGATGAAAAATACTTTCATGGATGATAACTTTGAAACTAACTCAATAAAATGGTTGTACCTTGCACAATTTGATATCCCATGTCAATAGGGTTAAAGTTTGAATCTACGTAAAATGGTAGTAACTTGTGCACTTTCATGTCTCATGTCAGTAGGGTTAAAGAGACACCACACTGGTATCCCATGCCAGTTGGGTTAAAGAGACACCACACTGGTTCTTAATCACACATACATTGTTTTCTATGCTCTGTTAATTTGAAACAATAAAACAAAAATTAACACTTACTTGCAGTATTCCACACTGGTGTCAGGTTCAGAAAGAATATTCAAATCACCAGGAAAGTCACTGATGTTGAAATCTGACAGAGTAAAGTTCAGAAATCCATTCAGTGACCCATCTGGTGAAATGAAAACTTTATAAAATGTCTCCTCTATAAAACTTGATGTAAAGGCAATAATTAGTGCCTGAAAAGTAAGAATATAGAATTAACAGTTCAGAAAATAACACACTTTCTTTCACCTTAAATAATATACTGTAATATTATTTAGTTTGATTGTGTAAGAGCAAACATTATTAAGTTTCACACCATTAAGTATATTGGACAATGTAGAAGAAAATATTCACATATGTAAACGTCATAGTACACAGTTAACTGGGTTTGACATTGTGGATTATAATAAAATTCACTGTGTTAAATGTCTATTGCATCACTAACCATGCTTGATAGAACAGAAAATAATAGCATTTTCATCTTAAATTTCTTATGACATTGTTACTTTTATATTAAATGAACATCAATTTACTATATAGAATTATTATACTATATAATTCCAAAATAAAGTAATAATATGGTGACACTGTACTTCAAGTGATCAGAAAGGTAAAAAACAATTTATTGTTTCTATTGACATCAATATGTAATACATTATAAACTCCTGTCTCTTCATAATAGTAACAATTAAGTTTTTATATCACATCAAAATTGTGATAGATCAACACCATGACAATTCTTCAATGCACAAAATTTCGTCTTTAATTAATAACAACCAATGGTCAGTAGGTGTAAACTTGTAAACTGACTCACAAAAAGAAATCACATCAATGTATTTTATAAACCCACTAAAGGTGCTTTAGAAAATCACTGCAGAAAGAACACAAGTACACAGAAATTCTAAAAGAGATCATATTAAGTTACAGTTTTGGAACTGACCTATACTTATAACATTAATTACATTAATTTAATAGTCACCTTAAACATCAAACGTTTCTCAAAATAATTTCATAATTTAGATAAAATTTGAAAGGAAATGCAAAGAGTTTATTTCACTTATAATGATTCTTAAGGTGTCTCACTCTAATATCATACATGTGTATGAAGTATTCCTTTATCACTGTAATCAATGTATGTGATATTACTAACAGTTAGTATTAAGAACAAGTAAAACATTGCTCATAATTCTCTGTACTTACATTTGTGATGACAGAAATCTTTCCAACAGAATTAAGAATTCTGTACCATATTCCTATCAAAATAGAATCAACCTATTAGGATAACTGGAATATATTTCAATAACTTTACTGTCTAATCTTTTTTATTTTTTTTTGCTTACAAAACAATTCTCTTTCATTAACATTACATTCATGTATAGAATGGATTATATATATCTCAGCTAAGTTATGAATTAAAACTTATCACTAAAGACTAATCAGGAGTTATTAATTAACTCTAATAATTCTTCTCTGTATATTTAGTGTAAAAAAATCAAGGTTTGAAATAAAACAAACTTCAAAGTATGAATATTACATTACTTCACTATCTGGGTAACTAGAAATGTCACAATGAAAATACCTAAAAGGCTAAAATCCAAATATTTCTTACAACTGATTGGTTCACACATGACTGTCAAATGATTGTTATTATTTACTAATAACAGTCCTCACTCAGTTAATGGAAGAGTGTTTGTATGTCACAAAGAAGTTGGGTATCACAACATTATTGTCTACATTTTAAGAGCTTCAGACTGTGATTTCTAACAGATTTACCATGATACATTTGTTTTAGTACCTACATTTGTTTCAATATAGTTTTCCTTTTTTGCATGTGATGTATATTGTTGGCTATGTATTGCACAAGTCCCATCTGTTCTTGAAATTTGCAGAAGAATCTCAAGAGTAAGATTTAATATTTATTTATTTTATGAAAACACTAGCATCTTCCAACTTTGGTGAATATTCTAGAAACTCACAATAAACTATATAAACCAACATGCCAAGAGCAGGAAGAATATTATTAGTCAGTTAAAGTCAGTGTGATATAGGCCTCAGAAGCTATTATTGTGATTAACACCAATTAATCATAAAACTACAAAATTGGGAACCAGGTATGCAGTAGATTTTGAACATTACAAACCATTCAATTTCAACACATTAATTTGGGATATTATTTTTTCTACAAGGACATTAAATAGCATCCCTGGAAAAAGTCAGTTTGTAATCAGTGCAAAGCCATACAAGATAGCCAGCTTAAGTGATGTGTGACAGTCTCAACTCGGATTGAATTTGCTTGTTATGGGCCTGAACTGTCGATAAAATATCGGGTTCTAGATCATATATAAAACTCAGTATTGTTTCTAAAACTCTTGTACCTAAACCCTAATTTGTAATAACTATAATTATAATTTGTGTCGTTTTTCTTTTTGCATATTTTAATATATTTGTGTCATAATAGAGAACAGTACATGCCAATCTTGTTGAGAAATATCATATTTTAATACATACTAACATTTAAATAACAACTAAATTCAAATTAGTGATTATTTAGAGCAATAATACATAATGTATGTAACATAATAAATCAGAGACTTGTCTGAAATAAAAAATATGTAACATTGTCAATTTACTTTCTTCTTAACAGACTAAAACTAAACAGCTTGCTGTATTCACCACACTGTGCACTCACCAATGTTCTTAACTCTTTCTGCAACAGGTCGTCGTAAGAAAGTGATAAACTTCCTAGCATTGAGCCTGATTTCTGTGATGTTGTTTAGTAAAGCAAATAATGGTGCCAGAGGAAATGCAACCACAAAAATTGTGACAAATCCAAACTGCAACACTGGAGAAGGGGAACAAATTACAGAAACGTTTATTAATTGAACTGTACATTTAATGTTTGAGGAAGTTTTTATGATTTAGACAGTTAAATATATTAATGTAATTAGTGGACTACAATTACAATAATACATGTGGTGACTCCTTGGAAGTATCACACTTTATTACACAGAAATTCTAACCTTATGGTGTTGATTCAGGTCTAGAGGTGGTTGAATAAGAGATTTAATTTCTAGTTTGACATGAAAGTCAAGACAAACATTAACATCAAAATCAAGTAGCATATTAATAATGTTTCATTTAAAAAACAAACAAACTAAAACACAGACAAGGACCTTTAAAATTGCTGTTCCAAAAAATACTAATCATTGAGGTGGTGTAGCTGTTTTACAGGTATTTAATAAATGTTTCCTCTATACATTAAACTGTTCTGAAAAACAAGCTGAAACCCATAAAATTAAAAAAAAATTTCTTTGTTTGTTGTTAAATGCAAAGTTGTACGATGTGGAATTTGACCCATAACCACAGCGGGAATCAAATGTTTAATCTTAGCATTATAACCCTTCAGGCTGAGCAAGAAACACAATTCATATCCATTTCTACATCATCAAAAACATTCTAAATGCTGCTCCAACTAAGTTTTTCACATACATTATTATCATATCACACATTTCATCTTTACTGTTAATTATACATTAAATATCTAAAAGTATTTTAAATTACGTTGGAGGAACTTAAAATAATATATCATTCATTTCCATAGTAGTCAGTTACTCAGTTAACTACAATTAGAATAACTTGATTTTAAGGCTCTTGAATGATGTACAAACTACAAGGTCATTGTTAAAGATCTAACATTTTTCACAGACATGGAAAAAGTACCATTTTAATCTGTTCAAGTTTTTATGTGGAACATATGTATCTCTTAATGTAATTATTTTCACATCATTATTTTAAACTTAAGCCTTACCCATTTCAAGATATTCACTAAAAAGACCCAATTCTTCTTGGTTTATTAAGTTGTAGTCACTCTCCCACTGAGTGGGTGCATGGTTTTCATGAGCACACTGACCCTTTTTATGCACTGACCACTTCTTGTAAACCCGTAACAGCCATCTAGATAAATACAAAAATATTTTTACCTAGTTTTAAAATAATATCAGTTTTTGTTGTTGACATGAATGTATAAATAGTTTAATTTTACATACAATCTGACATACTACATGTTTGACTGAACATTAATAAACTATGTATCTTGAACATATCAAAATCACTTTTTGAAAAAAAAAGTACAACAGTTCTAATATCTCAAAATGAGCCAACTGTCATAGAAAATGTTCTGACATGAAATTATTACAATAAATGTCTATTTTAACTAAAAAACTTACGGAACACCCATTTCCACCATGGCGTTAATGAACTGCTTCCCTGCCACAATTATAGCTAACTGCAAAGAGAGTTCAAACAAACACCCTCCTGTTCCACACTAGAAAGAAATGTAGAAAAACAGTTTCAAAATTACTGTGGCAATACCACTTTAAAAAATATCTCAGAAAGGACACAAGACTGAAAAGTACAATAAGATATAAGTTAGTGAGTGAGAGCACTAATAACTTGCCCAGGATCAAATGGTCCAAAAAATAATGTTTCAAACCTCAAAATTTAAAGAATGTGTGTGACTAACATGAAAAACTTTGATTGATTCTTCATAGTTTAAGTTTCTCATGACAGGCTCAATCCCAGGAACTGACCTAACAATTATTCTGTGCTTGTTATAGTATTACAATGTATTCACATCATTTGGCAGGCTTTAAGTAAACATAAAAAGTTTTTTGCACACCAAAGATTATATTTTTTAATGGAGTATTTTCACTAAAAATGTATCTGTGAATACTTACATATGTATAGATGAATAAATAGAGAATTTCTGTTTGCTAGTCTGAATGTTGATTTCCATGTTTAGCTTAAAAATACTTTTCTTAGTCTCAAAAATTTCAAACCTTTTTCTGTAATATCTAAACCTAAATCCTTGTTACTGGTGTAACCCATGAAGCAGTGAAGAATGACTGTCTGGAATGACTTTAAATTGTGATATTAAACTACTTATGTTTATACTAAATAGTTTTATGCTCATAATAGTGTGTGTATGTGTATACATTGTTAAATGTTATTGTTTTATTGCCTTTATAACCCCTAACTAATTACTATTCATGCCTTAATAAGTTGTAAATCATGTGACAAATATGCAGCTCTTGCTATGCTTTTGAATTCCATTATGCACGAGCTACTCATGAACATTTTTTAAAATATTACTATTATTATTAGTTTTTTGTTTGTGTGTTATTTGGTGTGTTTTATTTTAATTTTGTGCAAAGCTACACAAGGGCTATCTGCACTAGCTGTCCCTAATTTAGCAGTGCAAGACTAGGGGGAAGGCAGCTTGTCATCACCATCCAGTGCCAACTCTTTCACCAACAAATAGTGGGATTGACTGTACCATTATAACGACCCCACGGCTGAAAGGGCGAGCATGTTTGGTGTGACGGGTATTCAAACTCGCCACCCTCAATTTACGAGTCGAGTGCCTTAACCACCTGGCCATGCCAGGCCTATTATTATTAGTAGTAACAGTAGTACTTATTTTACTTAATCTAACCTAACTGATCTAAAGAGATTTCTATTTTTAAACAATAATTTCCCATGGCAATCAAGGTTAAATTGAAAGCAAAATATGGAATTTTATTTACAGGAAACATTGCAATATGATAAATCACTTGACAGATGAAAACCACGGCTTTCTATTGGTTTTTAAGTAATACTGAACTGAGTGGCTTAAACACTGATTGGAAATTTCTAATAAAGAGGACGTCACAAGTGGGTGTGGCAAGATAGATTTGATTTCATGTCTCTGGAACCAAATAATATCAAACGCTATGAAAATTATAGTATGCCTTAGTGAAATTATATAATAATAAGTGATTTACATTAAATTTCATTTTCTACTTCTTGGAGGGGTGGTAAATAAATAAGAGAAGAAAAGGCCTAGAGAGAAAATGTTACAATTCTTACACTAGAAAATTCTAGTTTTTTTATTTTAAATATTGCCTTCTGAAAGTAAAATCTTTAAACTTGTATACTATTAAAATATGGATTAAGAGCTATGTTTTCAGAGTTTATTTATTATTATATCATGAAAAGAAAATACTTTAATCAACTTTTGAATGTAACTCACTAAAACCTTAAGACATGCACAGAAAAAAATGTCTACAGAGAAAGGGTTAATATTGCTATTTTTTCCCAGCCAACAGGAAGTGTACTTTGAATAAAAATCAAGATTTCATGTTTTTTTACCATGAATTTATGACTTCAGGTCCCAAATACCAGTGCAAATACAGGACTTCTTATAGTTATTTGACTGATTGCTATTATGTTATTGAGCAAAACATTGTCTAACCAGGTTTCAGATTGAGCATATACATATTGATAAAGTAGGTCATAGATCAGTGTTGTCTGTGTAAAGTAGATTACCTCAAACAGTGCTGGTTAGTAAGGTCATGTGGGAGCTTATGTACATACATTAAAATGTAGTTTGTTAGAACAAGAAAGAAGTAATTTAGGTATGTTACTTTCTAATCTAAATTACATTTGTCTGTGTATAAATGAATAATTATTACTGATCTTGGATCTTATCTAAGCCTAGATCTATACTACTGCTAGTAGCAATAAAACAATGCAGGTGTCCTAATGATACTCAGGCCTAAACACAGGTCTGAGCAACACTGAATGATATGTGCAAATTGGAGATAGTTTTACAATGCTTTATGTTTAGTGTCATTTCTACAACACAGTGACAATGCTGGATACTTATAATTTCTTGGGATAAAATTTCAAAAACCAAAAATTCTTTTGAATATGTCTAAGAGACAACTTAAAAAAAGAACATTGGATAAGAAAATCACAAGAGTCCTTAATTATAGAATATATTTAGTTTTATAGATACAGTATAAAATCAAATCCTATTTGCAAATTTCAACTTAAACTAAGAACAAACAACACAATTATTAATAAAATATTCCCTTCAATGTTTCAGTTACTTTTAACTTATTATTTAAATTCTTAACTCATAATATCCTTACGTATTTAGAAGTTAATTAAGTTAATGGCCATTTTGGCCAACTGACCACCATTTTGCATACAATTTTCACATGACTATATCAACTTTAAAGACACTTTACAACATTCATGTTTTAATATTACCAGGAGATATAAATGAAAGTCTGAAAATGGCAAGTTGTCTTAATTATTTTGGTAGTGCAAAAGTAAATACAAAGATAGGATTTTATAAATAATAAACTGCAAACAACAACATGATATTATTTATTATGACTTAAAGAACAGAAAAGTGGCATTTACATTCCAGTTTTAGTTTCTTAAAAATTACAAGATTACTGGGAAATTAAAAGCCTCTAGAAGCCTTATTTTCTAAAGTTATCTAAAAATAAAAGTTAACATTTTACTTAAACTGAAAATTGTTTCCAATAATACTTACCATCCACCAACACTCTAGCTAGAATCTCACATTGATAAAAGTGTAGGGGGCAGTGCAGGCATGATCCACACACAAAGCATTTGTATAGAACAGGAATGTACCAAGAGAAAAAAGTGGTACAAGAGTGTGGAAATTACACCCTACCTCTATAACAAATATGCTCTTCACTTGGAGCTTTGTTCCTGAATCAAAGGCAGAACAGAATATGAATAATCATCAGGTAGGCCACCCCTGACCAGACAGCCAAGATTCTATGGCTCAGGGTTGAAATTAAGGGGTTGTAGTACCTATATCCCATGTTGCTGGCTATGGTTATCAGACCACAATGTTATATATATATACTTTAGATACCAACATGTAACCACAGAATGTTGCATTTGGCACCATCAGAATAACGACACAAAAGTAAGCAACACTTAACGAGTCCAAAAGGTAACACCCGAGGCTAGGAATAATGGGATCCCATATGTCATACTCAACAAATGAACAGAACTCATCTGGTAAGGAATTATGAACATTTGTTTTCAGTCTCTAACCAAGTGGATAAGGTGTATTCTACTTAACCCTGGAATTATGTGGAACCTGCACTCAACCAAGGACTTACAATGGAATTGCTTTAGTTTCAAAATTATGATATAGTGAACCAACCTCCATAAATGATAACCAAAACTGGCACTGATCAAAGAGAAGGGTTTTGCACTCCCCAACTAGATAACTGTATGCAAAATATGAACCAAATTTATGAGTAGGTTCCCAGGAAGGCTGGAGCCACTCTTTCTGAAAGATGAAAAAAAACATCTAGAAACCCTAGAAGGAGGACCCCTGACTTTGCCCTCTTCTCCAAGAGTGGTTGAACACACTCAAAAACTTTGGTGGAAAAGCCTCTTGTCTGCCACAGATTCTCAAGCTTCACTAATACAGCCTGGTGTGCTAAAATGCACTGGGGAGACCTGAAAAACAGAGCTCTGGAAACTGTGCAATAGGTGAATCAAGTTCCCTACATTTTTTCAAAGCAAACCAATCACAATTTATTCAATATGAAGATTAGCAAGATCCTTTTTAGCTGTATTCATGAATGTCCATGAGTGGCAATCCATAATAAGATAATATCATCTGGTAGGTGCCTAAATGATCTTACAGGGCACCTCATTTTGACAGAACCTGTTGCATACTGGTGGTAGTAATTATAGTGAAAGTAGTTGCTAGTATGAAGTCAAAAAGAGAAAGCATACTTGCCTCAGAAGCACTCACCCCAGAATGAGATACCATGAAAATAAAGGGACCCTGAAAAAATAAAAGAGTATATGATTGAGGAAAATACTCATTTCTGGTAAAAGCCTAGCAGATGTGGTAAAAAAATATACAGGAAGTACTGGGACACCATCAGAAGAGAAATTGGCCAGATCATGTAAACAAAAAGATAGGAGTGTAATAGAAGTATTCCACATACCAGTCGACACAATGTCTTCAAAGAACCACTGGACAGAGCAGCTAATGACACTGGATATTGAGAAATAGCTACAATGTCAACAGATGTTAAGTATGTTTTGGAATTATTATACAGTAATATGAATAAACTGTGTACAAAAAGAAAATTTAAATAACAGTTTAACACCTGATCTTTTATAAAACAAAAAAACTGACAATGTTATACATACTTCCTCTTGTCGATATCCAAACAATGAATTGTAATGTCCTGGATACCCAACAAACCTGTTGCATCAAAAGATAAATTTTAACATAAACAACTTTCTTCACATGTAACATAAAGATAAAAATAAAATCTAAAAAACTCAATTCTGTATTGATGAACTATTCACACTTTCTCCATTGTCCTTTTTCATTTTTAAGTCTCCTAAAATCTCAAAGGTAAAACCACAAGTTTGTGGGTAATTAAGCACAAAGCTACACAATGGGTTATTTGTACTCTGCCCACCACCAGTATCAAAACCTAGTTTCTACCAATGTAAGTTTGCAGACATACTGCTGTGTCATTGGGGTAAGAAGTACAAGTTTAGGACATTTTTAAAAAATAAAGAATTCTATGCCATTTCAATAAGTTATTATTAAAATTTCCATGACCATTTAATTCACTGTAAGCACAATAAATGTAAAAAACATTTTAGCTTGTTATATTTAGACTTGTACATCAATAAATTATATTATTCAGCTAAAACATTAATTTTATCTGCAATATTTATAAATAAAAAGCCCTCATAATGCTAAGTTTATTTTTTAATGAACAAAAAATAATGTGCTTCAATATTTGATTAGTTACCTATAATCTGAATTTGAAAGGGAATACCCTTTTTTATGGTGTTACAAGTTTGATTTTATTGCTTAAAACATTTTTCTTACATATAAATTGTAATAATATCTTTGTATTAAAAACTAAAAACCAACAAAAGTAAAAAAAATGAGCACATAAAGGTAAATACAACAGTTTAGCACATTGCTTCAACAACTTAATCTACTTCAACCTACACATGCAGATATTAAAATGTTTCAAAAATCATGTTACATGTGATTTTTAAACACTTCTATGACCAGTAATAAGTTAGTCTACAAAACAACTTGAAAGATTAGTTTTTATAACTATGTATTATCAGCTGTCTTTTAGTACCATTTATTTTGAGTTCACTTTGTTTCTTTTTCTGTAAACTTCTTCATTTCATATTTTAACACAAATTACTCACCTTCCTTTAAAAAATGTAAAAAACTGATGACAAACTTCAACATGTACATCTTCAAAATCAAACTATTTTCATAATCACTTTGAGTGCGATGTATTTCTATATACAATATTTCAGAACAGTATTAACTATTTTACAAAAAAGAATATTAACATACAGAAAAAGGTTGACATAAATAAAAAATGTTTGATAAACTACCTTAACACAAATGACAACCAATTGATAATACTATTAAACTAGTCATTTAACACCCATCATGTCAGAGGTTTTTAGAACTCTTAGGTGAAACATTAAGTTCTATTCTTCAAATCAAATCTTTAGAGTATAAATATCTTTCTGTCTGAAAGTGAATTATTTCTTATTTACAAAATTCATTATTTTCCATAGTTATAAATATCATTCTACGTCTGGCTCAGGTCCAGCTTTTAGGTTACTCTGCTGCTGTCACACGGAGCAAAGATATTTCTGCAACGTAGTTTTGAGTAATTAGAAATACTACGGTCAAATATTTTTGTATTGAGGGAGAGAAAGTCATAATAAAATATAAATCATAGGAATTGAAGACGAATTTTCCATATTCTTCTTAATTTGTCCATGATCTAAATAAATGTTAAGCCTTATCTTAGCCTCAACCATTTTTTTGTTGTTGTCAGAAGTAGGATACCAATGATTGTTGATCAAGACAGTTGTGGTCTAGATATACTAGTTTCCATGAATTAGCAAACACTAACTACTTCTCAAGCCAAATCATTAGGAAACACAAGTTAATTTTAAATCAAAATGATTAACTTCATTCCATACTGTAACAGAAAAAAAGAGCTTTACATTCTAGTTTCACAGTGGAAATATCTTTTTATGGTAGTTTTTATACACATTTTTAGTAATCTTTGACAATTTTAAAATATATAACATGCAGTACTGAAGCCAATTTATGTAATATCTCTACATAAATTGATTGCATTAACAAGAGATGTTTTATTATTTATTGTAACATAATTTTATCTCAAAATAAAATTCCATATTTTAAAATTTATTTTATTAGTAGCCTTCATACACAAGTTTATAAAAAATTATGTTAAAACACACATATATCCTTAATATAAAATGCATGGGGTCGGTTTATTGGACAAATGCCACATTACAGATGGAATGTTCACTATATTTCTGAATTTATTATGGATATCTACACAAGATGTTGCAAGTTGTTAGTAGAATGTACAAGTCTGTTGTATGCTAAATATAAAACACACTGGAAAAGTATTTCTAATCAAGAAAGGATGACAATCTGAGTTGCATATTAACATGTTGATGTTTATGTAAAGACTAAAAATACTATATCCATGGCACTGTTTGCATATTGTGCTTGCCTCTAAAAATGTATATTTACAAGTTTTCCTTTTCAGTATCCCTGTACACTGTATATGATATTTACTGTTCTTCATCATGAACTGTCATTAAATCAAATACATAATACCAAATTAAAAGTTACAAATAATCATCTAACCTTAAAATTATCATAAATATATTTATATAAATACTATACAATGTTTCATGTATTTCTGCATATATATGTTAGCAATGTGAACAGTTTTCACTGCTTTGATCACAAGACTATATGGTATTACAACTAAATATACTTTACTGTATTTCACACTGATCCACTAGTTTATTTAACAAAACACTCAGACTTGATCAATAATAAAACTAAGACTGGTAAAGTGATAAAGTGTGCTGTTAGTGATGTTCAATATACTTATACATAATTACTTTCTAATGTTATTTTAATACATTCTGTACAAACAGAAAAGTTAATTAAAAATTCAGATAACATGCATAATGTGGCATAAATTAATTTTTTAAAGAAATAAGTTCTATTTTGAAAAGTGTGCATAATTTGGATTTATTCACCAATAAAATGTATATGTTTTTTCAAGATGTATAAATTATTCTGATAAACTTTGTGTGACTGTAACAGTATTTATCTGGCACTAAAATAAATATGTATAAGAACTTTTACAGTCAGATTCTGGTTAAATTTTGTTATTCAAAATGATGAACAAAACATACAAAATAACCTATGTTCATTTGGAATTGCCAAAATTAGAAACAAGTAAAACTTACCCAATTCAGTGAGGAAGGTGGCTATTCTTCTATAAATCTAGAAAAGGTTAATAGTTAGTCAGTTGTTTCAGAAAGAACATCTACACTAGCCATCCCTAACTTTAAACTGATAAGACTATGAAATGGCACCTATTGCCAATTCTTTGGTTACTCTAATCAAATAACAGGATTTGACAATCACGTTTACAACATTCACATAATCTCAAGGTCGAAGGGCATTTTTGCTGCAACAGGATTAGAACCATAAACCCCCAGGTTCACAGTTCAGAACACTGACCACTAGGCCTAGCATACAAATTATGAAACAATACCAAAATGTTTCAGATATCAGTGTGATATGAATATGGTAATTTTATCCCTGGTTCAGTGTTCATTCTCTTTTGATTTTTTTTACTCTGGCTTGTAATTTTTGGAGTTTAAATCAAGTTTTTCTAATCCAAATTTATACATGCCCAGCCCAAAGGTAAAAGAACAAATGCATAATCAACATACACTAATTCCTGTGCCTAGTATTTGACCACTCAAAGATGATGGGTGTGTTTATAAAAAAACTGAAAAGTTATTTGGTTTGGTTTGTTTTGAAGTTTGCACAAAGTTACACAAAGGCTATCTGCACTTGAAGTCCTTAATTTAGCAGCATAAGACTAGAGGGAAGGCAGTTAGTCATCACCATTCACAGCCACACCTGAGGCTACTCCTTTACCAATGAATAGTGTGGATTGACTGTCATATTATAATGCCCCCATGGCTGAAATGGCCAAAACTGAAAAGTACTACTGAAGATCTTACAAAACAAATATATAGTAGTGTTACTTGCATCTGAACTTAAATACTGAGGGTTTGTCAGTAGTTTAATAATTTCTCTGGCACGCAAAATATAAAGATTTTCTTATGGTTATTTCGGTGCATTCATAAAAAAATTCCAAGCTATATTAATTTCATTCTTGAAAATACAAACATGAAAAAAACATTACATTATTTACAGCTGAACAGAAAACAAGAAACAACCTTAAAAAATTACAAGTAATTACATATAACATTTCCTTTTAGTCATTAAGAAATCAAAGTAAAAAATAAACAAAACTAATATGCTTACATACATATAAATAACTGTCTTGTATACTATACTGCAAAAAATTGGAAACTGGATTCACTGAAAATAATAAAAAAATCCTCCCAAGTTTACAAAGTGCATCTTTTAAAAACAATTTTTCTTTAAACATAGAACCAAAAATCAATGACCATAAAGTTATAAGTCATCTTAATTTAAGAATGCAGCCTTACTCTAACAGTACCACCTGTGGTACTGGGATATCTCTATTAAGCCTTTGAGTAATCTCTGATCATTTGGGAAAAAAAACCTTTAAAAATAGACTCATTCTTGAAACACCACTGAAAACTTTTCTTGTAAATAGATTGGACCACCAAAAGATTGATAATAAGCAAAATACATGATTGTTGAGACAAAGTTAAAATTTCCTTACTTAATCGTGTTATTTTTATTCATGTTATTGTTACACAAAACTACAGCAAAATCGACTGAGCATTTTCAACCACAACATAGAAAGATATGCTGTATGGAATGCTTACTTAAAAATCAGTTAATTTTCAGTGAAAGATGCTTTATGTGGTTATAAGTGCATAACAGATGCAACGTTGTTCTGAGTGACTGCTTTCATATTGGACTCACGTTAAACAAGTCACAAAACCTTGATAAATAATTACTTCAAAACACACAAATCTTTATTTAAAGAGACGTTTTAAACACACTTGTTTTATTTGAAAGGGCTGTTTTCCTACTGGAATAATTTTATACGTGCCTAGTGGGGGTCATGTCTCACTCTAAACACATATTTTCTCATTGTTGTGCATTAAAAAAAAGTCAACATAACAGATAATTAAAAACTAGGTATTTAAAATCCACAAATAGAGATCACAAAAAAATGTAAGCAAACAAAACTGTAGATCTATTGCTGACAGCTTAACTCAAGCCACAAATAATCATTTTGATTCCACTATAAAATTATTTCAAATGATATTTATTTTGTTACAGGACTCCACTGAGATTTCTGCAAGAAACTGACAGTACTTTTGAACTTACTTCCCCATCCTTAATTATGTCATGCTGTGAAATTTTCTGAGTCCTTCATTTTTAGCCATCAAAAAATCCAGTGTTTTACTAGTATGTACATTAGTTAGAAACTACAGCTTGTGCATTTTCTAGTGTTTTTATTGGAAACAGACACAACAAAATTAGACGATTCTGATGATAGATATTGTTATTCAAGCCACTGTTGTTCATCATTACTCAAATTTATTTCCCTGGCAACATTTCAACAGCTGTTTGACACTGGATGATTACCATAACAGATGCTACTATTCAATATCACATCGGTAATTCTTTCTTCTGTTTTTGTACTTAGCAAAAGTCACAAGTACATATTCAGTATTTATTACCACTGCATATATTACTCTTTCATATAGCTATTGCAATTTTAAACAGGTAGTGGTAGTAAAAGTTATTGATAATTAGCAATTTAGCAAAGTGTGCCACTGAGAGAATTATTTGTGTTGCCTTATTCTAACAAACACTTGTACACAGCAGGCTGTTGAAGAACAAACATATTGTTATGTAAACCTATCAAAGTAAGCATGTGACTGTGTATGTTTATGTTGCACTAAACTTTCTTGTATTTTTTTAAAAGATACATTATTCCATTCTGATGAGATTTCTTTGTTACTGTTCATCTTTTGTTATATAATAGTACAAGCTGATGGAAGCTACTCATTAAATTTGTGATCATACAATCTTTGCCTTCACAATGGTCCTTTGAGAACAATTTTACAGTTTGTATGTTACAGGTGTATACCAGTAAATATGTTTATTTTATCTTGAACATGTGTCATTTATTTTTAATATGTGGTGGATAAGTGGAACATAAAGCACAAGCAACAGTAAACTGTCAAAAAATATGTAACATTCAACTGAATTCACATGCACTTGTGAAGTTTAGAATGTATTCTCTATTAATGAATATTAAAAAAAACATCTTAAGTAACAATATAATTAAAACTCATTCTAGATTGTCAGAAAAATAAAGAAACAACATGAATCAAAATGCAGAGACTGTATTGTCAAGCCTATAGCCAAAGGCTCTAACAAAGTAAATAAATACAGCTGCAAGTAATGTCTGTATTATTTTCTTAAGCTTATTATAAATCTCTCTATTAACTCCATGCCTACAGTACTTATCAATTTTAGTGGGGACAAAATAGTTTGTTTACTTTTTAAGAGTCCCGAGTTGTCAGCTTGAAAATACAATTTTTATATTTTGATTCAACTTTTCTGATGATCCATACACCCCTTCCCAAATTAATAATTTTCAATAATAAAGTTCACATACACACATATTCCTGTATACAGATAAATTTCTCATTCCCACTGAATACCAAACACCATCACTGTGTCAAATAGTCTTCATTACCTATTGAACCTGTTTCTAAAGTTCACTGTTCTCAAAATTGGTTCTTCTTTAAATCTGAAATCTTAAATGTTCACATAGCTTTAGTGTACACACCTACATACTCAAATTAATTCATAAATAAATACTCACAAGTAGTAACACCACAGACCAGGAAAATATGGTACACGGTACTCGTCTCTTCCAAAACGAAACACATGGTTCGTTTACCTGTTACAGTGTACATCACAGAAGCATTTAGAAAAACACATCAGTAAAAAACTAAGTAATAAATTTTCATAACTCGTAAGAAATAAAGTTCAAACACATGCTCTTAGAAAAAAGAACCAGAACTGATGAAAAACTACTGTAATATTCCTTCTGAAGTTCAATTTACATTATTTTTGAAGGGGATAATAAAACCACAACTTAGGCATTGGAACATCTAACTTGTTTGTTTGTTTTTTAAAAAAGGGATAAAATAAATGTAATGAACTTTAAATGATTTGCTTTGTTTTAAATTTCACACAAAGCTACACGAGGGCTATCTGCACTAGTTGTCCCTAATTTAGCAGTATACGACTAGAGGGAAGGCAGCTAGTCATCACCACCCACTACAAACCCTTGGGCTACTCTTTTCTGAACAAATAATGGGATTGACCATCACATTATAATTACGAGTCGAGCGCCTTAACCACCTGGCAGCCAGGCGGGGACTTTAAATGAGAATATTTGAAACAAGCATAAAGTTGACATTTTAAACTTTCAATTTCAAACAATGTTCTACCAAGATCTTTTAAATTTTTGTTATTCACATCTATTTTTTATACTCTGCTGTCTTTTAAACTACATGTAATGCATTTACACTGAATTATTTTTAGAAAAGTGTTTTATCACCCTTTTAAAATTGTACCTTTGAAGACCATTTACTCAAAATAACTGCATTTTTCAAGAAGAATAAGGCATTTTTTTAAGTTTAATAATTTTAAGAAAGAATTTATACAAAAGATACATCGCTTGTTAATTTTGTTTGATAGAGTTATTTAGTTACAGTTTTGTTGTAAAACCAATACCAAACACTTTTAGTGTCATCATAAAACTTATAATCTGATAATCAACTACAACATTGCAAAATCATCATCAACAGATAGATCTAGACTTGTATAAAAACAAGACAAATTGTGGGAACAACTGTACAAAAAGTCAGATGTTTGTTTTGATGTTTATTATAAATTGATAACTGCTGTTCTTACCCCTGTAATAAAGTTTACTTTCTTTTTCTTTACTGTTGATAATTTAGCTAAATATTCTGGCCTTGGATGTTCCTGGTGATATAAAAAAAACACACACATTATGATCAAGAGTTCAGGTAAAACATCATATCTGTGTGTTAAGAAATTTACATTTTTAAACATGTATTTTTGAGAAACTTTCTCAAAAGAATACCTTTAGGGAACATTCAAACATTATTTTTATAAGACAAAGTTTGAAAAGATGTTCAAAGGGAAATACTAGAGAGTAGCTGTAAATATCATACTGGAAACAAACAAACTTGTCCTGAGCACCCACTCAAGGCAGGAAAACAAGGTCATTAACCCTTTCACATCAAGAAGGTCAAACTGCATATGTCACAACCTTTTACAGAGTTAAATTCAAAATTTAATTAAACTAGTTTATTATCGATGTATACAAGTAAACTTTGCATCACAATGTAATTACTGAATCAAATTTTAATAGTATTTAAGTTCTTAGATTCTTCCTTTTTCTATAATTTACTTATCACCTCTACAAGAATTGAATAATTTTATGTAAATTAGTTATTATAAAGTAGTTATTTTACGGCTTTCTATCTTATTCGTTCATGATGTCATACACTAGGAAATTAGAGTCATTTAGCACGCACACAGCTTCTCTTTTACAAGCTGCCAATAGTTCTCTATGATGTTGTATATCCATAGACTTACCACTATATCAGCAAGGGGCATTTAGTGTGGTAGTGCCATTAGTAAAGAACAAAAAAAGATGCTGGTAAACAGTACATTTTATGTTTTTCATGAATATTCTTTATTTATTACTATAAAAGTAACTAAAATGAAAAAACAAGAAAGTTGTTAGGTTAGATTAGCTAAAATAATGAATAGTAATAAGAAATATTCTTCATATTGTTTAATGTAATTCAATAGGGTAACATGAGCTGAAGGTTCACCAAGTGATTTAAAACTTGTGAAGAAGGACTGTTTGTTTTGAATTTTGCACAAAGCTACTCGAGAGCTATCTGTGTTAGCCGTCCTTAATTTAGCAGTGTGAGACTAGAGGGAAGGCAGCTAGTCATCACCACCCACCGCAAACTCTTGGGCTACTCTTTTACCAATGGATAGTGGGATTGACCATGACATTAGAATGCCCCCACGGCTGAAAGGGCGAGCATGTTTGGCGTGACGGGAATGCAAACCCGCAACCCTCAAAGGAAGGATTAATAGTTACACATGGTTCAAAAGTCAATAAAACTGTAAGATTAAGAAGAAACAGAAGATGTATATTGTCACAATTTGTTGTCATTTTAGCACAATAAAAAAGTAATTAACAATTATTTCATAATTTTTATGGTGGTTATGAGGACGTTTAGATTGGCTGATCATTTGAAAGTTACAGCTTGTAAAATAACAGATAAAATAAACTTTTTACTGACAGCAAACATCATCTGATATTTATGAAGGAGGTTTAAAGAACTACATAAGTGAAATTTGAAAATTTTTAAATGAAGTATTTTTAATCTTAACATGAAAAATCACTTTGCAATCATAACAGTCAACACTGACAACATATAATTAAAATACTTGTATGATTACTGTCAAATTTGTCATGACACAACTAGTACCTTCACAATCACAATAGGTATACTGCCATGGTTAAAAGTTCATGTCAAATACACAAGTCCATTGTGATAAATTAATAACTGAAATAAAAGTACACATTACCTCTAAGGTGTCAAAATTCGTTACATCCCAATGGTGGGTGATTTTTGATAAATATCTTTTCCACAATTCCATAAAGATAACGGCTGAAAGTAAATAAAAACAAAGTAATAAAGTTTATCATCACTAAAGACAGAAATCGCAACAGAATACAAATTACTCTTTAAACTTATATGGCTTATGATAATTTATTCAACTATTTTTGTTCACCAAAGTGTTAGTAATAATAAACTTTGTAAAGTGTTTTCTTTTTTCCTTGAAAAGTCCCAAATTACAGACAAGATATCTCAAAGTAATAACATGCTTTTGGAATTAATTTGAAGTGTTTGATGTGAGACTTCAGTAATAGAAGTTTAAAGTCTTGAATGTGTAGCAAATTTGATGTGCTTTATGTTGGTTTGAAATTAAGACCATTTC
Source organism: Tachypleus tridentatus (assembly GCF_004210375.1). Classification (NCBI taxonomy): domain Eukaryota; kingdom Metazoa; phylum Arthropoda; class Merostomata; order Xiphosura; family Limulidae; genus Tachypleus; species Tachypleus tridentatus. The sequence continues at coordinate 26,721,316 of NW_027467782.1, read as the reverse complement.
AAGTATTGCAGGTTGGACGTTTTTATGTTGAAGTAACCCTTTTGCTATGGGCATCCATTACCACACATATCATGAGGATTTTCTTAGTGAGTTACTTTCCCAAAATTCAGGTCCTTTGTAAGGTCAGTTTTATGTTACTGGATATGGTAGCATGAGCATACATGCACCTTGTCATTGTAACTTCTACACTGTTATCCAGACACAGTTGAAAGATCAATATAATAAATTTATATATGTATGTGGTGTGGACAAGAAAAGTGGCCCCCCTCGAAAATACTGTTAATTTGTTATATATTTTATTTGATAATAGAAAAATGTGTAAAATGCACTTCACAAGATCTATTCCAAAATAATATCAAATAAATTAACATTTTCAAGGGAGAGGCACTCTTTTGTCCTCCCCTTCTATATAAATGTATAATGTTATCAAATTTAAGCTATTTTATATGAGTTATAGTTTGTAGTTATTCTAGAATGAAAAAAGGCATTATTTATATTAATTTCCTAATTGTTTATAGTGGTCAAATCTATCAAGCCCATACAGAGTTTCATTAGTAAAAATAACAGACAAAACATTATGTTTTTCTTTGTACAAAAATGTTTGATAATTATCTGGAGGTTATAAAAATTTTATATGTGAAATTTGAACATTTTCTGATGCACACAAACATTTTTAACCTTAAAATCAAAATTACTATGCATGTTAGATAGTCAACATGCTAAAAGAAAATAGGCATAAGAAAAGCGTAACTTAAAAAAGTCTTAAAACTAATTTACAAAAAATTTGATATTTTGTGTATGAAAGCTCTAACAGAGTCTGAAGAAGAGAATATTATTTATATAACTTTAACATGTAAATCTATATAATACTTACCCCAGAGTGACATAAAAACAGCAAAAAATACAGCAGCACCATTGTCAAAAAGATGTGTAATTCTGACAAAAGTGCATGTCTGTCCTAGCTGTTCATATTTACATCCTTTTATGTCACACCGAGGACATAAAATTATGTCATTGTGGTTCTCACAAACGTCCTTGCTGTAAAAAAAAAAAAAAAAAAAATGCAATTTTGTTTTAAGTTTATAGAATAAACACAGTACAGTTGAACATTTAAATCAATCATAATATACAACTATCAATTTCAATGATAATGCCACATAAAATAACTAATTAACTGAAATTATGTTTAAATCAATTTGTCACAAAAATTATTGAAAATATTTTTAGGTACATTAATGGTTAAAAACATATCAACCAATAAAAATTAATGGTTCCAATTATTACTCTTTGCAATTATTCCAGCTACAAATGTCTTGTGCAAAATAATTAATTAGTTAAACACTGATTAATTAGTCCAGTGATTAATCACTTACCACATTCCATCAATTACATATCTCTAAGTAACTGATTTATCTGAGGTATAATTTAGAAAATGATCAAACATGAGTTATAAAAATAATAAACTGTTTGATAACTCTTTTAACTTTTTTCTCCCCTAATTCATACCTGTGAGCATCACCCACCAAGGTGAAGAACCCATAGAGGAAACACAGCACTCCTACTGCTGAAGCTGGGATCAGCATGCAGGTATAAAATCCCAGCCAAGCAAAGTAGAGGCCAATTTTCACTCCAAAATATTCCCTGAAAAAATTGAAAGGAACAAACAATAAAGTGATTCTTATCAAACAAAATATAGTGGATACAATAACTAATGAGGAACTCCAAAAAATCAATCCATAAGAACCTTTTTTTTTTTTTATAAAGATTTGTCTCAATTTTAAACTCTGATTAGTATGAGAGCAAAGTGATTTTCATGCTAAAATTAATAAAATGTTTATATCTTTAATATTACAGTTTCCAAATTTCATTTGCATAGCTTCTAGAATCTTCTAATTGAATATCAAGTTATTTTTGGAAAATATTTATATGTCATGCATTAGTGTCTCTACCTTTACATTACATGAGCTCAGGCCATTTGTTTAACCTTGTAACCACACCAAAAAAAATATGAAATAAAATTTTTCCTTTCTAAAATCCCTGCAGAGCACAATAAAAGCTTATCATTATTTATCCTGACTATCTTCAGGCTTGTATCAGTTAAATATGACAACTTCCTTCATACTAAGCCTATGTAACAACCCAGGAATCACCTTGTATACACTTCGTTCAAATTACAGCATAAAGTTATGTCATACAAACAATCTTCAAAAGTATATACATATATTGCAAATAAATTAATCTATTTCTTCATTCATATATTCTAATGTTACCTAATAAGTATTTTTTTTACAATAAAAACAAACAAAATATGTGCATAAAAAATAACAAAAATCTAGTACTTTATTGTGAATGCTGTAATTTCTTTTGTTGTCAAAGACTTAAAGTATTGATAGAGGCTAACCCAAATTTTCCATGGGGCTGTTTTTCATTTTTTCCCCAAATTATTTATTAATTTCAAACACACAATTTAGAGCACAAACAATAATAAACACAAAGCATTCAATGTCTTATAATTATTACAATTTAACTGGTTTTCTAACTAAACATTGTGCATCAAAACACTTTCCTTGGCTGGTTAAACTAAACATAGTAATAGCAGATTTGAATCTATGTTCCAAAAAAACTTAAAAGCCATCCTGTGAACGAGATGACATTATACATAAAACAGAATATTAAATATTTATTTTCTAATGGTTATCAATAATGTAATAGCAAATGTCAAAGACAGAAAGAGAGAGAATTATTTACATTTTTGAAAGACTGTATGTCGAACAGAGCTTTATGGGATGGCTTGGTAACTATAACTTTATGTTATGTACGAGGAAAATCTGCAAGTCTGAAAGCTGTATTCAATTTCAGTGAACCAAACACAAGTGAAAAGATGTCTAAGTTTAGCAATTTTAAACAAACAAGTGCCATCACGTGATACAGAAATGTAAACACTAAGATGTTACAAATTAAAATATTTTACTTTTGAAATTTAGAAATTAAAACTATTATATAACAGAAACATCTGATTAACCACATGCTAATACTATTAGATCTACATCTCTTTTGGTTATTACCACATCTTTATTGAATTTTGTAGCTCAATAAATATAATACAATAGCAACAAAAAAGAATTCTCTCCCTCCTATCCTGACTGACTCTCCTTATATATAATTATTGTATTCAGAATGATCGCTTTCAAAACACAACTTGTAAGAATAAAACTCCAACTGAGACTCTAAACATGGCATACAAATATAAGATGTTTTTTTGTAATTTCAATCTTTAGGTAAAACTCAAAACTTTTACCAAGTGATTTTTTATATTAAATAAATAAATTCTGTCCAGGAAATTATTAACACTCACTTGATGTCATCAAGGGGTTGCTTTTTAAATATTGTTGAAAACGAAGCCCAGTTGTTCAATAACCATTTCCTGGGAGCTTTGTCATCTGAAGAATGACATTCCCCCCTAATAATACGTCAAAATAAATTATCAACATAACCATTATTTTACTGATACAGGAAGTGAAATATCAACTAATAAAAATATGTTAAAGTGTACTTTGCTGGAAAATAATATTAATAACAAACTACAGGAGCAACCCTATCACACAAATTCATCAGGTCATAAACCTGATATAATACACACTGGCTGTAGAAATAACTGTGAACAATACTTTTAACATATGAAAAATTGTACTTTATCAACATCACGCACACTTGGAAAGAAGAATCCAATAAGTTAACTGACCTCATGTAAAGGAAAGGCAGCTTCAGTGACACGATCTTTGATAAGCTTTGTTATTCCTGAAAAATAGGAGAAAAACACAGTATAAATACATAAGGCATGAAATATTTAAATATAAAATATTTAATAAAACAATGTTAACAGTGATTGCAATGACTTTTATTCATCACTATATATCATATCATATATATTGAAACACACATATCATAATGTAACAAACCCAAGCACACATGTCAAGTACTACAGGGTTGCCAGTGACTAAGTCTTTTTTAGTAGTTTAAGAAGCCTATAACCATATTATTATTTACCAAATTTTCACTTTCTTATTCAGATGAAATAAGGTTTCATTATACTGTTCTGCTGAACCATTGAAAACAGGATTCAAAATTAAAGCTTACAGAGAAATAAAAAAGAAACTTATTGGATTGCTAATCTAAATACTGATCAACCTTTTGGACTTAATCTAGAACCTGGAATCGTTGATCTTCGTTCACTGGTTTCATCTTTGTCAAAAAATTATTTTTATTCTTTGCTTATTTATTCTCATATTGTGAAAGCTGAATTTACTGACACATACTATTTGTTTAAGATAATTTTTCATATAATTTTTTATAAACTAATTAGTATATCTTTTTCAACCTGTCTCCAGGTGTCACCTTTACTTTACTTATAAGTGCAGTTTTAAATACACACATATTCAGCCATTTCTAAAGTAAAATATTCCTTGCACCTTTTCGCATATATTATCACCATTGGCTATATTATACTGGAAATGAGACGTTTACACAAGAACATAGAGAAATAGACATTTCTTGGAAAACCACATGACGTTCCTAATGTCACTAAACTACCTTTATTTGTATATCACTCATTTGATTACACCACCATTTCTAATTTGTAACTGAAGAAAGATCCACTTTTCAAAAGTGCTCAAATTATGGGTTTTTTATTCATTTCTATCAAGACATCTTGAACCAACATGTTTTTACAACATCTTGAATGACCTGTACAATATATTGTCCAAATAAAAAAACACACACACCTCCAATACTTATAGTGGGTTACAGTCTAAGAGCAGAATTAACTGACTTCTTTCCAAACTGTTTATTATCAAACGACTATGTATATTATATCACAACACAAAACAACTTGTTTTTACCTGTTACAATGCTAACTATATAGGACTGACCTAAACATTAGGGAAAGTTGCTTACTTTCTACATAAAATACAGAGTGGACCACAGCTGAAGTTATTTAAATTAACTGTGCATTGGTTTCCACTTCTGTGTGATTGTATCAGGAATACCCAGGGTTACAAAGATTTTATTTGTTTCTATTAAGACTTCTTGAACTCACGTTTTTCTAACATCATAATTATACTGTTCTCATAACATCTTTAGTTTTTCACCTATGTTCTGCTATTTCTTTATTCATCAGTTAATCTGTCAATATTACAACTTCCTAAGCTTTAGACAGGAGACATTTGTTCTATGTACAGGCAGTAAAACCATAAAATTAAAAGAAGAGTATAGGGAGATGCTAAGTTGAAACTTTGAAGAAAATAGAAAGCCTAGCATTCAGAGAGGAAAAAACATGTTTGTTCATTATATTTCCTATTTTTCAGTTTCTCATTTCACTGCACATTGGTAATTTCATTTCTATTAGTATTACGGTTGAAAAAATAGTAGATGATATGTAAAGTTTTGCCAGAAAAATATTTTTGAAAAGAAGTATTTTTTTTACTTTTTCAAATGGAAACTTTCACTCAGACTGATTCATTTTAGGCTTTAGAAATTCACAGACAGATCTTTATGAGAAATATTGATTACTTGTGTACAATACAGTTATAGCTATTAATTTTTATATTTATGAATATTATTCAGCACAATTAATTTTAGGACTAAAACTTAATCTAGTTGAAACTTATGAGATATAATCAAGTGTTAATAAGCAAAGGTAGCCAACCAATCAATCAGTACATTCTAATAATTATAGCTTCTTGTTTTCTGTGTATTAACTTATGAATATTAAACACTTCTTGTCAGTTTGCTATATAAAATTAGATTCATTAACTGTTCACATCATGTGATAAATAACAAAACTTCTAGTACACACTAATAGTCTTATGTCAAACTACATTAAAAAATACAAGTCTCTGAATTTAAATTGTAAAGTTTAATATGACAGAAAAGTTCAGGTGGACATTCCATCTTGGGATTTTATATATACATGAGAAAATAAATCAGCAGCTGGTCAGTACAAGGTCAAAACAAAATATAATGATGACAAGTACAAATCATTATAACCCAAAGGGTATTTTAAGACACAGATATTTAAGTGTTAGCCCTAAAAATACACACTGTAACTTTTAATTAACAGATTTCTTAACATGATTTCTACGAAATATTTGAGGACTATCTGTGCTAGATGTCCCAAATTTAGACTAGAGGGAAGGCAGCTAATCATCACTGCCCACCATTAACTCTTGAGCTACTCTTTTACCGATGAATAGTGGGATTGACTGTTACACTATCATGCCCCCACAGTTGAAACGCAAGCATGTTTGGTGTGACAGGAATTTAAATCTGCAACCCTCAGACTGTGTTGCAAGTGCCCTGTCCATCTGACCATGCTGGACTAAATAATTTAAGGATATATCAGTAAATCAAAAAGGTAAGCTATGCAAATTTCAGATTCTTATTTGTAATTATGTTTAGCTCATGTTTCCATCTTACTGTAAATTTTACTTGCTTGCTGTTCCTGTTAGTAAATCCTAACATGATATGGAAAAGTTACATCTTAAAACGTTTGTTATGTTACTTTTCAAAATTTAGAAGTTAAAACTGATTGGCCAAAAAATAAAAGTGAACGAAACACAATATTTATTAACATAGACTTTCCATAAAAGTGTGTGATTCATTTTTGTGTACAACACGGGAGGCAGTTGTGGAACAAGCACTTTGAATCACTCGCAGAAGAGGTTGCAGCAAAAGAGAAAACAATTTATGAAAGCTAATTTGTACTCAAAACTGAAATTTGTATCACCACTTGTATATGATGGTACTTTGTGTAAAACTTTTTTACAAGTAAACATGATGAACTACCTTTCAGAATAGTTGGAAGATTTACAGAAATTATTACAAAAGTCAATTTAAAAAGTTTGCTTTGTTTGGAAACTTTTTTTTATACTTTTAGCACCTCTCAGAAAAAGCTACCTACATGCATATTAATTATTATAAACTCATCACTAAATGTTATCATTTTGAAATACAAGGTATAAGTATGATACATAAAAGAATTTCATATTTTATAAAAGTAATAGAAAAAAATCAGTTTTCTCTCCCAGATAATCTAATGACTCAGTTCATAATGAAGAAATATATTTTCAAAAAGTATAAATTTAGCTTAAGAATTTTTTTCAGTAATTCTAATGCACAGTAAATTATACAGAAAGGAAACTAAATACATATTATGTTAAAATATAGTGATTTTTTTTTTCACTTGCCAAATGCATAAGATTCGTTTGTGTTGTTACTGAATCTTTTTCTCTTCAAAATGAAGTCCACAATTTGAGCACGTTGGGCTGGATTGAAAAAATCTTCTTTTTTCTCTGGAACATCAAATCTTTAACAAGACCAGTAAAAATAACTTTTACACAAATGTGAACACACATGAACAAAATATTTTTAAAATTACAAACCTCTTTCATCTGTCAGAGCAACAAGTCACATTTAAAAGTAATTAACTATTAGAGTTCCTTAAGATGTATAACACAATAAATAATAATACAGATGTAGTGACATGACAATACTCTTTTCTTACTGGAAACCTTTACTGGGCCAGTAAAGGATGCTATGATTTATGTTATTTATCTTATTCTGATGTGACATTACATGCACTATTATATAGATCTTACTTGCCAATCTAAAATGTTTAATATAGAAGCTGATGAACCATACAGGCTTAATAATAAAGACAAATCTTTTGTTAAATCTAAAATACTTTCTAACCAACTTTACAAATAAAAAAAGGATAATTTTGATTTATTTTAATGGTTACAAGATTGGTCATACTGACAAACCTCATACAGAGTTTGGGTAGAATAATACAAAATACAGTCTTGTTTTACTGACTAAAATGTTTTAAGTTTATTTACGATGTTTAAATTTAAATTTCAGATGATTTACGTTTTCAATCTACATGATAATCACTTTACACCCACAGTAGTCAATTTTCTGATTCCACATATTCACAGACTCTTGCAGTGAAAGAGACTTCATTATAAATTATGTTTTTCTCAACAAATGATTTAATGATCATTCACAGTTGATGAAATTTTTATGAAGATACACAAAACGTATTAGAAATTATTGTGGTGAAACTATAAAGATAAATTTGGAGTCACAAACTTGGCAGATTCAACCAAGCCCACAGTGAAAAGAAATGATGGTAATGATTTGACTCACTATCTGTTGTTTATGGGTTCAAATCCCTGTTATCCCCAAACATGTTCATACTTTTACCTATTGGGATGTTGTAACATCAAAATCCATTTCACTCTTTGTTAATAAAAAAAGTAGTTCAAGAGTGGGTAGTAGGTGGTTCTAACTAGCTGTCTTCTCTTTGGTATGTCACTGCTAAATTAGGGATGTCTAACACAGTTAGCCCTTAAGTTGCTTTGGCCAAAATACAAAACTAACCAAACATCAAAAAATATTAAAACACTCAATGTACAGAATATCACCTGACTAAAATTAACAAAGATTTGTAGCAAATAAAATCCAGAAAGCCCAAACATGTGTACTTACAAGTATTCCCTAGCTCTTCTATATTCAGTTGTAAACTGTTGCCTCTTTGATGTTTTGGAGGCAAAGAGGTGTGAAATTGAATGACAAACACCACTTATACCTCCTTTTATTTCTTTTTCATTACCCGTTGAAAGCTGAAACTCTGGTACCTAAAAGAAATACAAAAATAACATTTTTAAACTGGTGTATGATTTTAAAAAATGCTGAACTCCTCAAAAATACATGTGAAATGTATAACAAATTTATCACAACATAATTTATAACCAGTAGAAAATCTGTTAAAAAAACTGATACTATTCTTCAAAAGAGAGAGAGAGAAAGGAAGGAAAATATAATATCACAATAATTTATGTTTGAAGCAGGATATACTCAGTGTGTCATTGAGAAAATATCTCACTGTCTCTGGCTCTCTAATTAGCTAAATTTATCAATTATCTGTAAGATCATATGGGATGAATCATACTTTAATCAATTATTTGTATTCTAGACTTTCTATTGGTTATAAATTTAATAGGACTTAGCCTCAGAAAAATGTATCAGCAATTTGTAAATTTGAGCAAGTTGAAGGGCAGGTGTGGCAAGAAGTTCTTCCATCTTCATTGGTTGCTCTGTAGTTCCATATGATTGAAGGATATAAGATAAAGATTTAGAAGATTAATGACATTTTACATAACATTTCATAGTTTAAGGGGGAAGTTCAAAAGAGGTCATAACTAAAGAACAAATATTCAAATTCTCACACTAGGGTAATTTAAAATTGTTTTTAAATATTTTCTTATATTATTAAGAACTAAAAAATATTTATATATTAAAAGCTGCATTATCATCTATGGTTTGTTGTCAAGTTTGTTCGTACATCATGGTAGTTAAGTAGTTTAATTATATTTTGAATCTAAATTAAAAAAAGTCATGACACGTTAGTTTAACCAGTCTGTGTGCTAAAAGTTCATACATCCCAAGTGTCTTGTTTGGATCATGAAAGGCATCAACCAATGTACTTATAGTTTTATTTGGACTATACTCTGTCCTTAAATACAAAATGATTAGCAAGTGTACTGCAAGTGATTCCAGTGCCAGCGGTAAGCCAAAAAACTGCGAGAAAAGCCTTCTCAGTTACAACAAAACTGGAAACCATCAAGAAGTTTGATGAAAGCCAAAGACTTACTAAAAACTCCAAAGCATTTAAGTTCTCACCATCAACTACAGCAACTATCAAGAAAGAGAAAATTATCCAAAATGCTGAGTCTTCCATACGTGCATCTGTTAAGTTACTAAATCAGTATTGCCTGAAGATAATGGATAGCAAATGCTGACTTGACAGATTAAAAAAAAAGAGCATAATTTACACAGCCTACAGGTGGTAAGTGCTGACAAGGAAGCAACATCAATATGCCAACCAGTTTTAAAAGATATTATTGAACAAAGAGGACATATGACCCATCAGGTTTTCAACATTTGAAAGACTGATCTATATTGGAAGAAGATGCCAGACAGAACAGGTTTAAACAACAAAAACAAATTTTGAGGATTTGTTTACAACTTTTCTGCCCTGCAGTAGAGAGATGTTTCTCTATGGAAAATGCTGCCCATAAATCACTAGTGGTTGATGACAAATCACAAAATCACCCTAACAACCTAATTTACATATCAACAAACATTTCTGTGGAGTTTCTTCCTCCAAACACCACTTCATTGATCCAACCTATAAATCAATACATCATAGCTTCTTTTAAAACATATTACTTGTGACAAATCTTCAGATAAATGATCAGGGGCAGTGGATAGCAACAGAAACACCTAAATCAGAAGTTTCTGGAAACCATTGAACATCAAGAACGTGAAGAGGTTACAACCTCCAATATGAATGCAGTTTGGAAAAAAAAAAAAAAAAAAACTGGCTAAAACGTGTGCACAATTTTCAACCTCTTGTTAAACAAAAATCACATCAGTTTGGATTTTAGTGGAATTGAAGAGCAACTCATCAATGACTTACTGAAATCATACTATAAACAAATTTCCAATGAAGAACTGATAAAACACTGACCAAAATTAGCTGCTTATGAATAGAAAGATGACTAAGAACCAGAATAACAATTGTTTTAAAACAGAAAAGCTGCCAAATTGATTTTACTATTTTAACAAATTGTCAAAATCCAGACCAAAATTGTGATTGAACCCTTAATAATTGAACACAATGTTTAAAATGCCCTAATCTTGTATAAGAACTTTACAGAGATAAAAAGTGAGCATGCTAGACAAACAGCATTGGCAGCATTCTTCAATCAGTCTACACCACTGCTTCCTAGCCACGATGATGTTGACACTCCCACTAGGTCCAGCATGGCCAGGTTGTTAAGGCACTCCACTCGTAATCGTAATCCGAGGGTCGCGAGTTCAAATCCCCATCATACCAAACATGCTCACTACTTCAGTGGTGGGGCATTATAATGTGACAGCCAATCCCATTATCTGTTCATAAAAGAGTAGCCCAAGAGTTGGCAGTGGGTGATGATAACTAGCTGCCTTTCCTCTTGTCTTACACTACTAAACTTGGGACAGCTAGCACAGATAGCCCTCATGCAGCTTTGTTTAAAATAAAAAAAACAAATAAAATTAAAAACATTTGATTATAGTAATAATTACACCATTTTCTTTTAATTAAAATTTAAAAATATCATTCATAAATAATTTCAATATATTTTGCAAACTACAGGAATTAATACTCAATGTTAGATGTTTCTATGATAATATTTTCCATCAAAGTTATCACGGTTTTTAAACACGCAAATTCTTACAAGCTATGTATTTTTACTCAACAAATACAGGAAATAACTAAAGGAATTAATTTCACAAGTTTCAGATTTATATTTCTTCCAACTTCAATATTTTACACAATAAATCTTTGCATATTAGTTGTGTTTGTGAAAGTCATGATCAGAGTTCTAAACACTATAAAACATATCTGCCAGAATTTACTTTGGGGAAAAAAAAAAAAAATCAAAGCATATTATTCTATATTAACAAATAACAGTTTGGTTAAACAACATTACAAGATTTCACAGACAGAGCTCATATGCTCACTCTAATGTTTCACAAATGATGTTTCCCCTATCACAAGGCAAACACCATATTTTTTCAACATTGTTAGAAATCCAATAACCTTTTTTGCCACCAATAACACGAGTAACAGTTTTACAAAATAATAAAACTTTTTTCAAATCTTTCACACATCATGCAACAGATTTACTGTTATGCATTTGTTCTGATGCCTACATTTCTTTCAATTTGATGGTTGTAGTGTATATTGTTGGATGTGTATTATGCAAGCCCCAGCTGTTTTCTAACTTTGTAGAAGATTCTTGAGAGTAAGAATCAACAATATTTGTTTTACAAAATGCTTACACATATTTAAAATGGTTTAACATTCAAGAATATCTCCTTAAACCATATAAATCGATGCACCAAAAGGCAGAACAATTTTTTTTATCACTACAATCAGTGCACTGCAAGCCACAGAAGCTATAATTGTGATTAATACTTATTAATCAGAAAACTATAGAATTTGATCAGGAATGTTTATAGATACTGAACATCACAACCTGTTTAACTTCAGTGAATTGAGTTATGGCATTAGTATATTTACAAGGACATTAAATATCTTTTGTGTGTATCAATCTTGTTGACAAATGACAAATTTAATACATATCAACACTTAATTAACATTTAAATTAAAATTTCCAGCTGTTTGAAATTGTAATACATTATGTACATAACATGATAAATTGGAGACTGATCTGAGATAAATTACAATACATAACAATCAACAATATAATTTCTCTAAAATTAATTTTAAGGTAATAATGAATCACTGTTATATTGCAGCCACGATTAGCTTTACTTCTCTTTAATATCTTACTATATATAATTAAAGCATGTTCTTTACATGGTGTATTATTACAGTACTAACAGTAATTTTGTTGTAGCAAATGTATTTACCATTAGTACTACATCTTGTCCTTAGTCATAATAATAATAATGATGTTAGCTTTCCAGCAACTTCTTATAGTTTCACTTTATTCATTACTTCCTGTACTTACACATTACATCAGTAAAGATATAATGAAACACACATGTGCAGCCACAGTGAAGTAATGTTCTTGTTATCAGAGTATTTTTATTTGAAACTATGTTCTGCAATAAAGAAATAGCTCTTGCATAAACTTTTTTTCTAATTTATTGAATCTTGAATGCAGCACAAAGTGGAGAATTGTTTTATGGATTTTTGTGGTACCAATACAAGTTAGTTTGTTTTATAAATCTATTTTTATTAGCACTAGTTTTGTCATGACATTTTAATCATAAAAAATTAATTTATATTGCTAGCTTATTATACAGAATTAAGCCTATCCTAAATCACCTAAGCTAATTATTATCATGAGTTATTACTGGAATTACAGCCAAGAATATCACTAACAAACAACAATACTCAACTGACAACAACAAAGAGATTACAAGCAAAAATGTAAAACCGTATATTTAATTAGTAATATCTATTACTGAGTTGATTTTCATCGGTTTTATGTGGACAGCTGCCCTGTATCAGATATTCAAATTAATTACATAATGGTCTTGACTTTGTTGTAGCCTTCTGTTAAAATATTGTATCACAACAATAGTTTTTATCACACCAACTCCACATTATACTGTTGACATCCTCCTATCATCCCTTCCTTGTAAACAGTGATGATGTAACACTGAATAAGTTCCCACCAGTTGAATGTATTATGCTACATAGCAATTAGGGATGGTACAAGGAGTGACAGTGGTCTTTAGAATAATGTTGACTCTTTTTCTCATTATCATATATATATACCATATGTTTCAGCAAGAAAAAAACATGAAGTCAAGCTTATCATTTGAAACATTACTTTTCACCAAATTAGAGCAGTTTATTTGAAATCAGCTCCCCTCATCAGTAACCCCAGAAAAGGACAAAGTAGAAAACTAAACTCCTTGCAGTAGGGGACTGTAATTTATATGACTGAATTTTCCTTTATTCACCACAATACACCTACATTTGTAAACATATTTAAAGAATATAAGTGGTATTTAGCACTAGTTGCTTCAGAATGAATGAAAGTCATTACAGTAAAAAAAAAAAAAATGCTTAAGTGCAAATATAACGAGTTATCTCCTTAATCACACTTTAAGAGAAAGATCTGCATGTTAACGCTCTAGTATGATGAGACAGATTTGAATTACAGCACTGTACCTAAAATGATTAACTTTTACACATTTGGTTTATGGCAAATCAATGGTCCTTTGACAATATTAAATGTCATGAGTATACTTACAGAACAGACTCAAGAATGTTTGTCAAAGCCCTTTATGAAGAAGAATATTGATACGGAATGCTTTTAACGAAACACAGTTCAAATAATTTGACAGTGCAACACAGCCGTGAAAGGATTTACTAAATACACTCGAGAAATACATCACAGTCCTCTGTGAGGAAAGATGTTTATACAGAATATTTAGAGAAGCAAAACAATTTAAAACCTTTTAAAATCCATGAAAGAATTTGCAACAATACATTCAAAAACAGTAACAAGCTTCAAAACCACATCCCAAACAAGTACAGAGCAAACTTAAAAATTTGGCTTAGGAAAATGTACCCTTCTACTCTAAAGATAATAAACAATGATATGAAGTTCATGAAAGTTTAAAAGTATTCAGCCATACCACAAAATCAATGTCTAATTACATGCAAAAGATGCAGTAATGCTGGAATTAAAGCAATTTTCCATTCAATAACATACCCATTATGTCCTTTAATTCAGAACCAATAATCATCATAAACTAAGTTTTTGAAAGCCAATGTCCACACCTTCATCTGTTATTAATAAAATCTTTCTACTTGTCAAAAATAAATCATATACAAACAAACTTAACATAGATGCTACATTAAGAGTTTTTTATCTCAAATCTATCCATATCTTAAATCACGGCTTTATATTGTTTCACATAACTTAGGTGGCCAGTAGTTGTTGATTCAACATTATAAAGATTGTATTAAGTGTTGCAATAACACTAAAGAAAAAACTGACAACATTTCAATTATTTGAAACACTTCTCAAAGATATTAATATAATTATATTTATTTTTATACATTCTTGTTCTAAGGAAGACATTTATAGGCACTGATCTTTAAATTTTGCTTCCAAAATTTACATTAATCTCTAAAATGAAAGGACAGCAAGAAAGAACACTTTTTCTAACTTATTCATCAGAATTCACGTATATCAGTATTTTATGCTCTATCTGACGTGTAATATTTCAGTATTGATGTATAGAAAATATCAAAGGAATAGTATAACAACACGATCATTTTTAAAATAATACAAGAATGTTATAATAATCATTTTAATCCAAACAAAAAATGCACAAATTTTGCCAAACATTTTGAAAATTATTTCAAACTGTCACTGCTATAGTTGTTATACAATCAGTAGTTAAGTTTTATAGCTGACAACTGTGTGCAAAAAAATTGTGGAACAAATAAAACTCATTAATATTTCATAAAAGTAATTGATCCTGTAATGTATATGAAAAAAAATTAGCAAACTATAAAAGCTGTGATATATCTTTTACAATTCATAAGTTAGTACTGTTCCATTGACCTCTTCGTTACACATACATTTAACATTAAGATATCTCAGAAGCAGCAAAGACTGGGAATATAACCACTATGTGGAATTTCATGAAGAAATTTTTCATATCACATTAAACTGTAAATTTTTCTTAATTAGTTGATTATAGATTCCAAATTAAGAGTATGTAAAAACAGGATTTTAAATCCATCTTTTGTATGTAACATTTCTGTGCCAACACAAACATTTTTTCAACACAAGGATTTATCAACCAGGATGGATGTGATGGTAGACAAAAAAACCCTATCCAAATATGTAATATTTCTTTTCTACAAAATGCAACATTTAAGACATAACTGGTTTCAACTCCCTTGATATGTTGCTTTAAAATTATCTCTTCACAAATGTCTGTAAATGCTAAGAATTTATTTGCATTTTACTTTACTTAATCCAAAAATGAGAAAATCAAAAGCTGTTCTCTTCTAAACACCATTTCAGTGTAATCACAAAATCAAATTAAAGAACTACTTCCAGTGGTGGATTAAGAACATGTAGTGTCACACAGCTGTTGAACATCATTTAGGAAGGAACATCACACTGAGTTTTATGGTCATGCAAAGGAAACAAACTTACTTAACACATTCCACCAGACAAAAAGGGAAATCCATGAATTTACAAAGAAATAATTGTATAACAACTAAATACAGTAATAGTATAATAACTTCAGCTCTGATTAATATCAGTGATACAGTGTTTTGTTTGAAGATACTTTTTTATTCACATCATAAATATACTTAACTTGTGTAAATTAATTAATTTATTTAATATTTTTAGTTCAAACTTGCATATAGTTGAAGACAATTTGAAGTAGAATATACAAAGTTGAAAAAGAATAATTACATAAATATTTGGTTATAATTAATACAGTACAAGTTTTCAACATAATTCTAAACACTGGTAAAACTTCCATCACATTTTCGTCAGTCTCATAAAAAGCTTGCATATCTTTACAAATCAATGAGCAAATACTCATTGTAAACTGTATAACAAGCTATCATTAAATCATCTTACCTCCTTAATCGGCATTTTCATCTTTATTATTTCAGCATATCGAGTTAAAACTTCCCATGGGGCATGAATTTTGACAAAGTTTACACCAACAGAGCACTATTGAAAGATAAAAAATAAGATGTAACCTTACAGAGGTTTTCTTATTATCTATTTTCAATTCAAATGGTATTGTGAGTAAAAATATAAATAAATATATGATTTAAAACATATTTCACACAATTCAAAAAGTTTGAAAATTTTAAGATAATAGTCCAAAAATATGTTTTTCAGTAATATAAATAACTTTTTTTCATATTTTAACACTCTTACCACGAGCTCAGTAAAGTCAACTTGGTTTGTGGCCCCAAACTGACCTTTAGTTTTCATATTGTGACTCAATGTTTTTATGTAACTTTGAAATTTCACAAGCTTTCAGTGAACATTACCAGATTTTTGAATACAAACACCAGAAATAAATCAAAGTATTGACTGCTCCAAGTGGTTATTACAAAAGATAAAAAATAATTTCCTTCATCTGAAAATTATCAAATTTCATTTGTGTAATCTCCAAAACTTCTTGAATAAATATCAAAAGTTTTTCTCAATAAAACTTCATATTCTATCTTCTATTTTCTCTATCCTAATTCTCCATGCATTTTTTTTCAGTTTGACACTCCTCATAAACACCATGATAAAAAAAAAAGGAAACAAATCAAAATTATCATTATGTTCTTTCCATAATGACTGCAAATTGTAACAGGAAACTATGATTTTATCAAAAGTAGCTTAAATATTGTGATAATATAATTTCTACTGAAATATTTTTGTTTTATTGCTCTTTGAACTGTGTCTAACTAATAATTCCACCACAAAAGTTGAAAATCCCATGACAAAGTGTATCATATATTACATGATCAAATAATGTAACTCATGAACTACTCACAAGCATACCTTGTGAAGCATTTGTAGTACCATTGTTATTTTTCTCTACCTTACCAAATTAAACCTTCTTCAATTTAACAACTATCTACTTTTTTATATTTTATTTACTTTCATTATAATGAATAAGAAATAGATGTGAAAAACAAAAAATTACAGTACTTCACTGGATCTTCAAATTTTTTGTTTTTGACAAAATTTAAGCCTAGTGTTTTGTATTAGTAGTATAAACAGGCTAAAAAATTTTGATTTGTTTAATTAATGCACTTACATACACAAAATAATAAAACATGGAAAACAAACAATCTCCTACAACTATCACAATTTCTCTGGCTTTCCACCTATGAGATAAAATTTCAGGTAAGCTCATCAAAATGTTTCACATGGAAATAACATTTGAACTGGAGGGAAAATAAACAATTCTCTGAAGAAAAAAAATGAAGTAATATAATATATAATTTGTTAGATTAAATCTTTGACTTTTTATTGCATATAAATAAATATAGTTTATGACATCAGAAAGAACTACTGGTAATTTGTGAAAGAAAGAATGTGAGAGGCAGGTGTGGTAAGTGGATCTGATTTTCTTATTTATGGCTCTGTAAATTAATTATATTGAAGGCTTTAAAAATATGCTTTGCTTGAGCAATAACTATGTTACAACAAATAATTTCTACATCTACTTTTAGGAGAAGAAAATAAATAAGAGAGGAGACAAAAACTAGACGGTAAATTACACAATTTTCATACTATGGGAGTTTGAGGATTTTTTTAAAAGTATTTACTTATAAAATTAAGAATTTAAAATTTATGTAATATTAATATTTTAATTATTAAACATCTTTTGATTTCATGTTTATTCATATACAATGATATTAAAGTGAGATAGTTACACTTTAAATATAACTGTGAAAATGTGACATAAGCCCTAAGACCTATCCTCAGGATGAGGAGTAACCAATTTACCACATGCTATATTTCATTTATTTTTAATTCTTTTATAACAGCCCATAAAAGGTCTCAAAAGGAGAAAACTTAAATGCACTAATCACATCATGTTATTACTTTATTATTTAAAGTCAGCTCTGGTTCTATATTTTAATACATTAAAGAATTGATTAAATAACATATGAATATCATGGTTCACACAGTAAAAGATGTTTCTAGTGTGGTTTCTACATCATATTTTTGTTATGAGTGCAATGTTTGTTTGTTTTAGAGCAAAGCCACATTGAGCTATCTGCTGTGTCCACCATAGGGAATACAACCCTGGATTTTAGTGTTATCACTAAACTTATCACTATCCCACCAGGGGAACAAAAGCAAGAATGAGCAATATGTGATTTCTTTAACGTACTTTTGTCAAATATTATTAAGTTAAAAACCGTTTTTGGGTAAAAATTCATTTCCACAGCAAACAGAGTATATACAACTTAATATATTAATTTAAGCTTAACCTAAATCTCCTTAGCCTAATAAACCTTATAAAATATTACTAGGATTATAAGTAAAATTATTAATAAAAAACAGGTTACCCAACTCTTCACGTAATCATTGTAAATATTTTTGTGATACAGTATACCATTAGATAGACCAGTGTATCAAGCTTGTTACATAATTTGTTGATCTATGCACAAAGCTATCTTTTATCTTAAGAAATTACTAAAAACAAATGTTACACTAATAATTATAGCACTAGCTTTAAATATTTCATATGAATAAACTCTTGAAATGAATACTTTTTTTTCTAAGTACTGGTAGTTTGTTAAATATATGATGAACTATTTAAAGTTAACAACTAAAGAAAAGGAATATTTTTGTAATATAAATATAAAACAAGTCTGAAGAAAGACACATTAAAAACACAACAATGAAAGATACAGCAAAATAATAGCTTTGCAAATAAGCAAAAACTCTGAAGACTTGCGTTTATTACTTTAACTACATGGTATGAAAATAAATCTTGTAACCAAACACACAATGTTACTTTAATTACATTTTATATTATCATAAATATTATGTTTCGTACTTTATTTTCTTATGTAAAACAAACACCTGAACCATCTGTTAACAATTCATCATGAAATAACAGATATGTAATGAAAAAACAACATTTACTTGATGAACATGTTCCAGTTCCAGCCCTTCGTCCTCCAAATTGGCTTCAAAAATTTGTCTAATATTTCTGTGAGGACCACTGTCCTTCTCTGAAGATGTCTTGTAAACCAACACAAAGTCAGTTTGATGGTGTTCATCATCAAACAGAGAAGGTTCCTAGTTAATACAATTCCAAAATTTTATAACTGTAATTAGGTTTTTATTTCATCTAAACAAAATCATTATTGGTTTGTCTGAATGTTTTGTTTCTTGTTCATAATGAAAATAATTTAATATATACATATACACTTGATCTTTTCTCATCTATCAAAAGTGAATCTGTATTTATAAAAAATTATTAATAGGCTTCTAAAGGGTATATAAGCACATTTACTGAAATATCCTAGTGACAGTTTGTAATTTCTGTACATGTAAAGCTCACGAGCTGCATAAATGAATAAGTTTTCTTACCACAGAACATGGGGAAACCTCCCCTAAACTTACTCCCACCCAAAAGACTTTGTTCAAAATTTAAGGGTTTTATTTGTAAATGATAACTTTTGTAATAATAAATAAGAGGCCCTAAAAATAGGACCATTTTAAACATACTTCTAAAAAAAGATCTTTGGATATAAAACCAGACAATGTTTATAGACATAGTGTGTCTTTAGCACAGGAATCTTTTGCACCACAGAATTCACCAAATACAATTCTTCACCTCGAGAAAAAAATTTTGAAAGAAAATCTTTAAATGTTGCAGAATAGTTTATGATTTTGAAAAAAAAAGCATTTAATTTCAGTAATTGATGCAAAAAAATTACATCATGTACATCAAACCTGTCATATTAATTCCCTTGATAAAAAACAAGACATGTTATATACACAAAGGGGCACAGTAAATATTTATATTATGAATAAATATACAAAATATAATCATATCAAAATTACACTAGTGTTCTATATATATATATATATGTATTTAAAATGCTGGAAAGAATCAAGCCAACTTAAGGTGTATATAAGACACATTTATTCCACCATTCAATACCTCAATTATTGAACTACTTAATTCACATGACAGTTGTACATTAAAAACTGTTTATAAGATTTGATTTTTTTACATACACCATTAGAACTTTAAAATACAAGAAATTTGAATATTTGTTGATGTTTTTAAGTAAAAAAAGTTAGCAACGTAACTATTTTGTAATGACAAAACAGGAGAAGTGCTAATAAACATGCATCATGTAATAAATAATAAACAGAATCATAAACTCTTTTTAACTATTGAACAATGTAATAATACCTCTGTGGATTCCTCAATCTGAATATCAATTTCACTTGATATTGATCTCATATCTTTAGCACTTTCATAAGTGCTCGACTCAGACTCTGAATCTAACAGAAATAATAATAATAAAACCATTAAAGAATACACAAAAATGGTAATTTTTTAATGTTGTTCACTGTTGAAATTAAAAGTAAATTGTAAGGAAAATCTGGTTTTCTTATGTCCAAATGTTTTTTACTTTTCAAATATTAACCTTCAAAATGAACAAACAAACACTACCTACACTAACCAGTCTTTTATATCTGCCAGGTTACGTTTTCAATGAGATAATGACAAACTGTAGTTAGTGACCAATCAATCATAAAAAATGGCTCTAAATTAACTGTTTGTTGAATATAATCTCCTGTTAGCTGTAAATCGTTTTTTAGATATTTAAAAAAAAATCAGACTCAAAACAATTATAAATGTCATTTAACTACAGTGTCTCTACAAATATTTGATTTGCCGTTCGTCACGTGAGTTGTACCAGTTTCAGAGAATTTCACCACTAATGATTTAGCCTCGACAAGGGCAAATTGAGGGGTTAAATTCCCTAAAACTGGTATAATGTTTCAACAAGTGGTGAATGAAATGAAAGATCTTACTTCATATTTATTATTTTAAATCCCTCTGGTAAGTAATTCACAAGAATAAATTAAGCACATTTTATGTACATATAAAACATTTTGTAGAACAGACAAAAGCACATTTTTCTTTAGAAAGTAACAGTTGAAATGATGATATTAAATCAAAATTATTAAACACATATATAAAATGACAAGAAAAACTTGTACCATTACAACATGGAAAACATGTTTCTTTTTCAATATTTGTCTTGAAATATTTAATATTCTTATTCTGTACTTACCTGCTAAACTTCTTTGGCCTGTTTCAACATCAGGCCCTTCTCCACTCATTTTCTTAATGTTGAACAGCTAATCTGGATAACCAAATGTGACATTTACAGAAACTTTAAGACACACTACACTTGCTAAATGTAACCATATATTATTCAACCAAATTACACAGTTATTTGAGAATTATTAGATGTTTTAAAAACACAAATCTAGCATTGTAGAAGACAAATATTAACCAGATATTGAATCAATATCAACATGTACGATAACAGACTGCAACAATGATTTGCATTTAACTTGATAAAACCATGTCAACTATCTTTACATAAAAAGCACTTTGATAAGAGACATCACATACATTAATGACACTTGTGTTAAGAGGTTTCATATAGGAATATTTAAAAAAATGTTTTTGATTTATTCTGTTAAAAAAGGTTGGGTAAATTTAACATCATATTTGTACAAATTATTATAATTTCAGAGATTAAAACTTTTTTGTGTGCAAAAGTTGTGCTATTTAAAAAACAAACTAAAACTGATTCACTGTTCTTTTGTAACTAAGGTTTATGTAAATATACTTTATTTTAACCCCAAGTTAATTCCAAAGAAAGCCATACACCACAGTTATTCTTTTTCCAAAGGACATGAGGAAGCTTACAGATCAGACTATCTCTGGTCTGCCCAACACTGGTATCAAAACCTGATTTTTGGTGGTGTTAGTACACAGACTGGAAAGCTAATTATAAAAGTATTTATAACTTATTTGATTTTGAGTTATATACAAATGCAAAGTAAAAATTACCAAAGACTTCAATAAACTCATGCATGTTTTTGTCAAAAACTACAAATATCTTTCCAACCAGACAGATGACACTATAATATATTTCTACTGACATTTTTCAATTTGGAAAGATATTTTATTAAAAATTATGCCTTACAGGATTTACCTTTGTCCTTCACATTCTTTGATTTTAGCATCACAATTAATGAATAGCAGGAACAGACAACTAACCATGGATGGCTATTTATTCTGAAACTAGTTTTTTTGCAGGGTCAAATTATCACAATGCTTTTTAATATTAGATATGAAATGTAAACATTTTTGATGAAGAAAAAAAACAGAAAAAAGTTAGTTTTATATGATTTTCATAAATTAATACAGAAGTCATTAACTTTGACACCATACTATTCTTCTTTTGCTCATTAAAATATAATATATAAGTAAATCCCAGTTGTCACTTTCACTTTGTGATGCTCATATTATGAGCAAATTTTAATTTAAGTTTCACCATTCTTACAACTTTGTCGAATGTGTACCAGAAAGTTTTATTTTCTCAAAGTGCATTTGTTTTCTTAATACAATGGTGGTGTTGAGTTAACAAGGCTCACAGAAAGAATGGAAGAGGACACTGTTTGTTTTGTTTTACAAAACTCAAACTCATCATAATTTTGACAAGTCAGGTAAAATTAATAAAAATAGAAAGGTTTAAACAAAACTGAACAAAAACTTCAAAGTCAGAAAATTCCTTTGTGTTTGTAATTTAAAAATATACTTATAAACTCATCATAGCCTTCAGAAAAATTGACTGGTTATGTTAAAAATGATTGACATCATTACTTATGATGATGACAAACCTCTATGTCTAATACTGAATACATCTCTTTAATCTTCAGATAATTATAATTATTTCAGGTCTCCATGTTCATCTATCAGATCTGAGTTACATGTATAAACTGATCTTATAGGATGACCAAATAATTGGGTTTCAGCCTTTAGTGTGATGTGTTAGGCTGCTATCTATTTCTGCAAAATTTAAAGCAACACCTGGCACTGAACAAAGTTAAGAAATTTTGCTGTTATGATGTACATCCAAATCTAAATCCAGGTTAAACATCAGGCCAAAGTACTAACACTAGACAAATTTGTGGGTCACAGTATGGGCAAATTACGCGTGCAGTAACAATTAGTATTAGTTTTATTTGAGAACCAGATAACTTGACTGGCGTACTTTTAGGCTTAATAATCATATTTATAAAAGAAATTTTCCTTTACTGTTTACCGATCTAGAATTCTTCTAATATTTATAACTGAATCCTTTCTCTCAACGATTAGTATATACGAATGCAACTTTTCAGTTCCCAATATCCAACAGTTACGGTCACATATACGTGTTTTTTCTGAAGAATGCGATATCCTTGTTAAAAAGTAGTTTTAAAAATTATCATGTATTTTCAATTCTGCATCAGACTGCTAAACAAATTCCAACGTGAAAACAAACAGTTGAAAATAAATGCAATAAAGTTAATAAACTTAAGAAACGATTTAATGCGAAAAAATACCTTAAATATTCTTTATCCAAAATTTGTTTCACTCTGCTTTGTTCGCTTTATTGATACTTAATTTTTGAAATCGTAACGAATGCGCATTAGTGACAAAGAAGGCAACTGCGCAGGTTCTGCAGGAAGACATGCGCATTGCATACGACAGAAAATATGACGTTCGCCTTTGTCATTATTTATATTTATTTTACAGCAGTAATATTGTTGTTTATCTGTTAAATAGCCATTAAAATTAAAATTTGCAAATAAAAACTGCACCAAACTCTATTTTTAGATAAAGTTTGAAATTTTATCGCGACAACATATAAACTGTTACCACATAAAATCCTTTAAAAAATTAAACTTCGATAATGATGCACTGTACTTTTATATATGAAAAAACGGCTCGTTTGGGTTGAGAATTTTTTTATGTAAAGAAGCAAACAACGTTTTGACCTTCCTTGGTCATCGTCAGAGTTACAAAGAAAAAAAGAAGTAACTTACTGATAGCTGACCACATGTTCAGAAGCGGTGTTGAATTTCGCTAAAAATCTACTCGAGGGCTGTATGCCCTACGAGAAAATGGAGTCGCTGCAAGTTATTTCCTTTTCAACATTAGTTATAAATCTGTAGTTTTCGTATACGTGTATTACCGACGAGTTGCTCTTGGTAACAATAGACGATAAGCCTAAAAGTACTGCTACCGCCACTCATTGGGTCGGTGATAAACTTACGGACTCCAGCAGTAAAATTTGGTTTTTAGATTCCCCACGGTAAACTTTGGATAATTCATTATACAACTTTGCAACGAGAATATAATAACAATACCTAAAATGATTTCAAGACAACAAGCACTATCATCGAAAATTTGAAATTGTCTCTTCTTTTTTCTTTGCACCCTAGTGGCACTGAAGTATATCTGACGACTCGCACCGGTAGAAACCGGGTTTTGAATCATGTGGTGGGCAAAGCATAGATAGCCCGTTGTATAGCTTTGTGCTTACTTCTAAACAAACCAAACCAAAATATTTTGCCTTTAATAAACAGTAACACATTACCTGTTTTGTTTTGTATTTAAACAGGAATGCATGACTTGCTTCGTTTTTCAACAAAAATGCATGACTGTTGTTTTCTCTTCAACAAGAATGCATGACTTGTTTGGCAAAAAAAACAAAAAAACAACGTTTTACCCATAATTCACAACTACTGACTAAGACGTAGTAAAAACAAACACTCCAACATATCCTGAAAGGTGACTTCTACTCTGCCAATGTTTATACTTGGGTCCCTTTGTCTTACAATTCTCACTGTTAAGTATGAATAAAGATGATGCATCAACTTTATCAATTCTTTTTACAATCTTAAACACCTCTATCATATCACATCCCTCCTTCAATTCTTCTTTTTTTAAGAGAAGGCAGAATGAGAGATTTCAGCCACTCCTCATATGACTACTCCATCCTAGACATCTTTCTAGTAACTCAACTTTGAACCCCTTCAAAAATTTAAAGCCCTTCCAAAGGTAAGGATACCAAGACTGAACACAGTACTTCAAATATGATATAACCAATGAATCATACAATGAAATTATAACTGCTTTAGACTGATATTGAAAATCTCTGTTGATATAACCTAAAATTTTATTTGCTCTACCACCAGCAATAACACAATGCTTGGATAGCTTCTGAGACTGATCAGCTATTATATTAAGATCCCTTTTTCTCTATTGTTTAGATTATTCCCATCAAAATTATTATTCATATAATGATAATCCAGTGGCATTATTTTACATTTATTATAATAAAATCCCATCTGCCATTTATTTTCCCAATCACTGAATGATACAAATCTTTCTGTAAATCAGCAGTATTCTCTTCACAGGCAGTAACACCCTATGTCTTAATGTAATCTGCACATTTAATTATTTATTGACCATTCTTTCATCTGTGTCATGGATGCATATCAAAAGGAGCAAAGGTCCTAAGACTTGAACCCTGAGGTACCTCATTTGTGACATTAATCTAGTTTGGTTGAACTACATTTGTGACAATCCTTTCTTCCTGATCTACTCTTACTCTCATCAACACAAATAGTAACCTTTTGAATGAATGCCAGAAGATTTTGTAAGCCAAGGTTTTCCATCAGTGAAACCACGTTAGCTGTCTGATAAAATTCTAAACTTGGTTAAATAACTTTTTGAAGTTTTTTCTTTTATCAGACTCTCCAAAATGTGATCTACAACTGATGTAAAACAAATGAGTCTGTAAGTACTGGAACAATTTTCATCACCCCGGTTGATAAGAGAAGTTACATTAGTTAATTTTCAATTTGTTTTGTTTCTCATTAATTTTACTTCCAATACTCTTCATGAGTCAACATTGTTTTTACTTGGTGCTACCCTGTTCTTTATGTAAGGAAAATATTTACCTTGAATACTGAAAAATTTTTCTTTAAAGATTTTCCATATTTGCTTTGTGTCTCAGCATAACACAGATACCCAATTCACAATGGATAATTCTTGTTGCTTTCCTTCAAAATTTGATTTTTAAAATTTGGAATCAAAATGTTCTGAATTCAATATACAGGAAAAATATCAAACTTAATACAACAGTGATCACTTGTACCCATGTGTTCTCCAATTTCCTACATATATTTTTGAAGCTACAACAAATCTCAAATAGTAGTTTGTAGTAAGACTAAGGGAAGGGAAATTTAAAAAAAGTAATTGATGCATATATATAAATACAGGGAGCAGTGTGTGTGTTTACATATATATAAATACAGGGAGCAGTGAATGTGTTCACATATGTGTACATACAGGGAGTGCTGTGTGTGTTTACATATATATACATGTGTGTGTGTGAATACAGGGAGTGGTGTGTGTCTGTTTACACACATATATATATACACAACTTCCGATTGTTACAAATATTAGTAAGCTTTGTTGTGCACATTTATTCATTATATTGTCAAAAAGCATTTGATTTTGTGTTTTCATCTAACAATTTATTATTTAAGAAGAGATAAATGAAAAAGGGCATTACCTGAAACATTGTAACAACAAACGTATGTATATTAAAGTGTGTGCATACTGTAGTTAACTTTGTGGTGGTTCTATCTTCAACATTTCCTTTTCTTCCATTAACAACCACCACACATAATTTTCTACAGTTTTAAACCAACTATAATATTAATACTGTAAGGAAACATAAATAATAAGTTATACATTGTTAGACACATGTTATGACAGACTCGAGAAATAGAACATTACAAGCAGTTTTGTAATTTAACAGATATTCTAACATCAAATAATTGAACATATTAACTCTGGTAAATCTGTGAAAGTGAAACATTGATTAATATAAAATTATATTCCTTGTTATTTATCTGAATTGTATAGGTCAGTTTTTATAAACTTTCATCAAAACTATTGTCTTCCCCACCACAGCAATTGATTACCTCATATTGTCAAAATGTCACTAGTTTTTGTCAAGTGTAAAGCTTTAGAAACTAGAACAGTTAATTCTAATCATCATTAAATGCTGAAACAAATTAAATGTAGTACAAAGTGATATTTGATGAAAATGTTTTCATTTTTCAAAAGGGTTCCTCTTGAATTTTTTATTAAGAACAGAATCTACTTTTTAGTGGTGATTCAGGTTGTTGCTGCACTTTGTTATAACATGTAAGGCATAAGCCATTTATTTTTATTCATTCTTGGTGGATGGGAAACACACAACCACTCAAGGTTATGTCTACTTTTTACATGTTGCATGGCAGTAATGTTAACTGTAATGTGTTTCAGACTAACCAAATCATGCTACTCCAAACATCAGCTCCTAATATTTGTGCAGACATCTGTAATATCACTTTACATATGATGTGGAATAAGTGATTAATGAAGCAGATCGTTTGTGTTAATTTTTACAGTAACTGGATATTTACATTAATTCAATTCAGTTGTTTGTTCTACCTGTTTTGCCAAGTGTATCTATATTATTAGTATCTGTATGAGGCATGATTTATTCACCATTTTACGAAAATTACAGATCTGATTACTTAACATCTTTCAATGTGCTTTCTGTTGTCAGATGTTCTGACTATAAATGATGCAACCAAGATTTCCCTGAAGGAGAAAGATATTTGTGTAGCTTATCTTCTACAATGCAGTATTTTTTCGTATTGATAGTTCTTGTTATGTCAGTTACTCTTTTAGGAATTATTAGCGATATTTTAACTTAAACCATAAAATGTAGTATTTCTATTGAGAATACCTTCGTCAATTAAATAACACAACATAAAAAACCAAAACACTTTCATTTGAACCAAAGTCTTATCAGTCACAGAAGTGAAAAATAGTGATGGCATAAAACAGGAAAAATAATTTATCCCCAATCCTGACTGTGTCTTGGGTAAAAAGGACCAGTCCAAGAATGTAGGTTAAATGATACAACATCCTGTGGACAGTCAGCACAAACTGTTCTAACTGGCAATGTCCATAGGTCAGCAGCAACAAAAAATAAACTTTCAGGCAAAGGCGAGACATCACATACGAGACTCAGATCACAAACAAGTGTCGAAAAATGGCATGTTATGCAACCTTAACATACCAGTACCCAAAGACCCCAAATCAACTTGAGGAATTTGGAAAGTAAAGGAACTGAAAAAATATTTTGTTGTATCAGATGGTAGTCAATATGGCCATCTTTACAGGGAAGATGCAAAAATATTTCCCAAATAGCCAGATCGAAATACATGTTATGGTTGGCACTTAAGACTGAAGTGGATTCAACCTCTTCTCAATCCACCATTGTCAATATGTGTCATTTTTGTAGATAAATATCCATCACAGAACAAAGCAAAAACCGAGAAAGACACATAGTAACATTAAAAATTAAATGCTTGTACTATACAAAGAACTGCATAACCTCCATACCTGTAGCTTAACTTCTGGATAGCTGGGTGTGCCACGTCAAATCATGCTGCCTCCACAGAGGTTACTAAAGATGAAACAGAAGAAGTAGCCACTTATGAATGTACTGCAGAAACAGGAACAGGATGCAAATTTAGTGCTATCAACAGGACCCAACAATGGAATGGAACAAATCATTGCTCATACCTTGAGTAACATGACAATTGAAGAGAATGCCAAAAATTGTAAATCTGTCATATCCTAATGGAATGCATCCCTTGCCAAAACCAGACACAACCAATCAACTATTTTGTTAAACAATCTGTCTTGGTTTAACCTGTTCAGTGCCATAGATGAGATAACTCGTCCAAGCAGATCAATAACACAGTGCCATGGACAAGTTAATTTGTTCAATAATACTGAGCTTCAATGCTACATCTCAGCATCATACATGCAACTGACCAACTTACAAATTGTTTCACTTTCGATCCAATGGTGAACAGTGCTAGGCAATGAAGGTGATGAAAAAAGCTTATGTGATTCAATAGAACCAATGTGATACTGATGCTCGTCTGATGGTAAAAACCTCGAACTGCAGCACCTGACCCTTGTGCACAAAAAGTTCTAATAGTGTTGGTGTACCACCACTGTGGTAATGTGCAAAATGGAACCAACTACAAAAACTTGAACATCCACAATCCCAGCAAAATAAATGGAAACTCAGAATGAGGAATGAGCAACTTGTGTACCTTAGAAAATCTAAGTATTGATACAGATGAGAAAGATTAACAACTGGACACCAATTTCTTGTCTTCTTAGGACCATTAATTGATGGAAATAAAGCCCTGAAAGAACTAGTACTCTTCTTACCCCAACACCAACCAAACTCTGATAGCCACAAATTGTAAAGTCTCAAGATCTGCAGGTAATGGATATGCTATAGGTTTGATTGATAATGACAAGGAAGGTGTAAAGTGAGTGACTAACCCTGATTTAAGGATATGGAGTTCCCACAGATCCTTGGTTAAGGTTACTACATGTCCACAAATTCTTAGGGCTAAGTTGCCACAGACCCTGAAGGTAGAAAATGATCACTGATGCTGCTGGCAGCATTCAGACCAAGCAGCAGAAGCCTTGGATATGAAAAAAATCTATTTTGGTACCAATGTAAGAAGAGGCTAATGCCAGGTTTGTCAGGACCCTTGAAGAGGCACAGATGTATAATCTTTTGTAAGTGCAATGAAACATGATACATCAACAATGACAAAGATGAATGTAACAGCATGTGTGTATGCTTACAATGAGTTCAACTTGTCTTCAGTGAAGTTGCTGATCCTGAGAACCTTCCAACAGTTTGTTGTCAGGAAAAAAACACATTGGATTTTAAGAGTTGTAAGTCCATAAACTTTCCACTATCCCACCAGAGGCCATTGACCTATTCAGGTTAATTACAAACTCCACCTTAGAACCCCTAAGTTTGAGAAACAGATGCATTATTTAAGAGTTGGGATGAGTTTTCATGTAGCAGTGGTAGGCTAAATCACATAGATCCAACAACCTTGGTGGACAAGTCATAACTGTTCCTTCATGTAACTGAGTAGCAAAGCTCTTTGCATAAAACACAATGTTATAGGTGCAGAAAAAAAACTAAATATTTGCTTCCAGGCCTTTCAGCCATCAAGTAAGGTGTGCATGCTCAAAAGTAATTAGGGAAAAGACCCAAAACATCATACCCTTAATGAACCAAATGAAGAAAATGCTTTTGAAGCAGCTTATCTAAAAGTGGCCTGCTTGTGTATTTCTTTTAAAGACTGTATTTATTACCATTGTTTGGAACAACACTTAATTTGGTAAGTTTGTTTTGTTTGAGCAAACCAGCATTGGGCTATCTGGAAAACTGAACCTGAAATTCCAGTGTTTTAAATCAGTAAACTTACCACTGTCCCATGAAGAGACTAAAAAGCTAACAGGCCAAAGGAAGGTGCAGGAAAAAACTATTCTAAATTCTTTCCGGAATGTCAAGAAGCACCCATAATTGCAGCCTCAGAGCCTCACCTTCCAAAAAACACCAAACCAAATATATTTTTCAATGTCACTGAAAATTGGTTTGATAATCAATTTTTCTTTTTTAAAAAGATCAACCAAGTGACATGAAGAATGCTCAAAGTATCTCTGAAAAATCACAGCACTGGAAAACCCATTAGTGATACTGTCAAGCAAAAGTGGTAACTTTATCTGATTAAGATGTTTACATATAGAACCAGGATACCAACTGATGTAGATGGAGAGTGTAACAAGACAAATATCACTTAGGGCAATTAAGTGTGATATAAAAGAATGGAGCAAGCAAGAAAATAATCAGACCAATGCTTTGATAGACAAACGAAGAAATGCTGGCAGTCAAGAATAGCTGTAGTGTGAGAGGAGGTATGTTTTGGAAACAATACATGTAATTTAAACTTTAACTTTCTATTGGTTATATATAATGTAGTATTAAATGTTACAAAGGACTATCAGCAATTTGTGAAATAGAGGATGTGGCAGATTGGTATGTCAAGTGAGCGATTTTCTAGTTTATGGCCTTGTACACAAAGATTGAAGGCTATAAACATTTCACTCTGTTCAAATAATAATTATATTATAATGAGCAGCTTATATTAAATTGTGTACTTCTGAAAGGAAGGGTCAATAAATTAAATACAAAGAGAGACTTAGAAAGTAAATTATCGATTCTATAACTGAGGAAGATTGAGAATTTTTTAAAGATACTTCCACATAAAATTAGGAACTTAAATATGGTATAATATTAACATTTTTATTTATTAATTATGTTTTGACATTAGGTTTAATGTAATACATTAATATCAAAGTAGATTAATTGGATTTTGAATGTAATTATGTAGAGAGGTTGCAACATATGCAAAACAGGTTAATGTATGGTTAGGGTTAACACCATCAGCAATTTTAAGCATCAATGAATCATTACTTTATCCATATTATTGTGTAAATCAATAACAGCATACATCCAAACACTGAGGTATGCCTACTTGTGACATCAATCAAATTTAACTGAACTCCATTTTAAAAAAAACAAAACCCTCTACCTTCTTCCATCCAGCCATCCTTCTATCCAAAGAGCAAATTTGATCTCAGAATGGCTGGTATGGGTATTTTATTGATAAGGAGAAAACAATGTTTCAACTTTCGAAGGTCGTCTTCAGATTAAAAAAGAGTTTTAGTGTGACTGTTGATAGACATTTTTTTATGGACAAGAGTATAAACAGGTACAGGACTGTAGGAGTGTTGCAAGTGGATGTAAAGTTATTAATTAGTATACGTAGAAAGGTGTTCCTTCATATTCGTTTAATTTTGGTTTTCGTTGTTGTATAAGTAGGGTTTATTTGAATTTGTGTTTGTTTTTATTTGTTTCCCTACTTGATATCTGGGTGTTTTCTATGGTTGTGTTTATTTGATTTTCAGTGTTCAAAAACATGTGAAAGTGTGTTTTTGTGTTCTATGAATCTAGTTTCCATTGTTTCTGCTTATTTCCCCGGTATAGAAATCATGGCAGTTGTTGTATTGTATTTTATAAATTATGTTGGTGTTGTATTTGTCAGTGTAGTTTTTACATAGTATGGACATTAATTTTGTACCTGGTTTTTGAATAAATTTGATGTTTACTGGAATGTTGCATTTTAAGTTTTTTGAAATGTTGGTTAGTTTTTCGTTGATGTTGGGGACATATGGTATGCAGCACTATAAGGTTTTGTAGTTTGTTGTATCTTGGGATTTATTGTTGTTTGTTTGTTGTTGGTCTAGGTGTGTGTGTGTGTGTGTGTGTGTGTGTGTGTGTGTGTGTGTATAATTTGTTCCATGGTTTTTGAGGAAAAGTGTCATTTTATTTTGTCTAATTCATTAATTTTATCTGGCAAACATAGTTTTGTGGCTGTGTTTATTTGGTTTCTTAATATGTTGAGTTCTTGTTTTGTTTCATGTGCTGAGTCCCAGGAACGTATAATCCAGTATGGGTGATTATTCTGTGGATTTCTGTTTTGAATCGTGTATCAGTTCTAGTGGTTTTGAGATTAAGAAATACTATTTGGTTAGTTTTTTTCCCGTTCACAGGCCAACTTATTGTTGGAGTGTATCGAGTTAACATGATTGAGAAAACTGTGTGTTCTGTAGATGCAAATCTAGCAATTGTATCATCAACATACCTGTACCAGTATAGTGGTGGATAGAAGGCTGAATTGATTGCTTGTGATTCAATCTGTGTCATAAAAATGTTGACATGGGATTCCCCATACTCATGCCATTTATTTGTAGATAGTTTTGGTAGTAGTGAATTCTATAAGGGTTACTAATTGGTTGTTGGGGGTGTGTGTCAATGGGTTGGGATCTTGGATATAAAGTTCTTAGGCTATCTTGTGGGTTTCAGTTGTTGGGACTTTGTGAAGACAGAGATTACATCAAAACTGGCCATTAAGGATTTATGATTTAGTTGATTATGAATATATTTAAAATTGAAGAGTCATTGAAAAAAGAATCCAGCTGATGTTAAATGTTTAGTAAATCCATAAACACTAAATGTATATTCTTACCCTCATCTTCTTAAGCAGTAGCCTCTTCAAAGAATGTCATAAGATTTGTAAAGCAATGTGTCCTTTAATGAAACAATGTTGGCTACCTGAATCTAAAATTTTGTTAATTGAACTGAGAAAACACATTTTATCATACTTTCAAAAATATCTTTATGCTACTGATATAAGGCTAATAGGCTTGTAATCACCTGCAGCAAGCAATATGTAGACCAAATTACAAACTACAATACCCATACAGTAAGACAGATCAAACAATTCATGAGGTAAAAAAAAACCAGCAAAAAGCACAACATGAAATTATTAAAACAATATAAAAGTAATACAAAGAATGGCAAATGAAAACTTAATCACAGCCAACATTTAAAAAAAGTGAGAGATACCAGTTCAGTATTATGAGCAAAAAACCGTGGAAACATTTCAAACAAAAATATAGTGGCATTTTTACAGTTTTGTAAGAAAATATTAAAACTCCCACAATCATAGTAAACAGTATGATTTTGTAAAGTTCCTTATAACACACTATTTCTTACATCTAGAATATTACAATAACCTGTTTTGTTTTTCATATTCAAGTTCAAATTCACTCCTCCACAACAACCAACAGTTAAACACACTCACAAGAAACAACAGAATTATAAACATTAATATGGATAATACCTCATACCATTTTTAACAAATGACTTGGAGGTCACCATTTATCAAGTCTGCTCATTCTACATAAAAAATGTATGGCAAACCTATTTAGTAGAAACATACAATTCTGGTCAAAACACTGCTAAACAGATATAAAACTAACTTAAACCTAATGTTAAGAGCTTATGTATGTGTTAAAATTTTAAAGTTCATTATGCCTTAAATAAAATGATTTGTTTAGGTCACTTAAAGTTTAAAATATGTCATGTAAGACAATGTTACTAAAACTGTACATTTATGTGTGTCAAGTTATTGTTATAACATTGTTGTAAATATCTCCTGACGTTTTACACACAATTTGTTTGCGCAGAGGTAAATGAAAATAAATAGATAACTATAATACAGTTGATTTTAAACCTTGACTACATACATGTCTGTCTTGGAAATTTATTTTTAAGTTATGTAGTCTGAACTACGTAATCATGTGCAAAATACTGTAGACAGTAGTGTACGTAGTCATTACAAGTCAGGAAAAGGTATATACATGGTTTTCAAGGATACAGTCAAATTAAAACAATTCACTTTGCACTCATCCATATATATTTTAAAACTGTGGAATATTACATACTGTTGGCTGCAACTATGAAAGCTACATACCAATCAAATCTAACTGGATGTACACTATAAACTATGCATATCATAAAAATCATGACATCTAAGCTAATGCACTGTTATCAAATTTAATTTTCTACACAACAAGGAAAATGGATAGAAAATATAGTACAACTATCTTGCTGTTCCTGATTCAAATTTAGAAAAAAGGTTAATAACTGAAATACGACTCTTAATATTGGTACTACATTACTAAAGACAGATGTACCAATACAAATTTATAATGATTCTTGGATGTTTTCCATTGTTCTATAAATCTGAGATTATTTCTCTTAGACACAAATTTATTCTTGCTTAATGTGGGTAATATAGCTTACCTTTCATTTATAAAAATACAACTAAACCAAGCATGTACAAGTTCCACATGCATTGCAATCATACAAACAGATCTTTTACTACAAACAACATTTGTACTTCAAAATATTAATACTATTTGACTTTTCTGACTGGTAAACTTAATACTGATTCACAGGAGTTTTGATAAGTTTAAATTAAAATCTGTTCTTTTATCAAGGGAACATCCAAATTTAGCAGCATAAATTATAACTATACTTCACAAATTTTACGAAATAATATGCATAAAATTTGAAACTAAAAACACTAAAATATGCCTGAAAATAATTAAATGTTATATGAATAAACTTGAAATCGTTGATGGTGAAACACAAAATTGCATTACTAAGGAGACAAGTGTGTGTGTTTTCTTTTTGCAAAGCCACATCAGGTTGTCTATTGTATCCACCAAATGGAACTGAACCCCCGATTTTAGCATTAAGAATTCATAAATTTACCACTGTACCTGCACAGGAACAGAGTGAATCATAGATACATTCTGTTTACCTTTTAGTTTGTAGATGTTATAAATCAATCTAGTGATAAACTGACAATGTCATTAATCATTTTATTTTTCATTATACAAGCTAACAAAAAAGTTCGAAATATGATGATAATTACATGTATATTATGATTAAAACATAACTGGACTGAATATAAATATATTCAGCACCTAAAATTAATTTATAAACATAAAACTGCCTCTGTAATAACTGAAACCTATAAATATATAATCATGTAATTTTCATACTTCTGTCATTTTCATACTTAAATAATAAAAAAATTGAAAATCTCCATTATTCATCAATATGTATAACATGGTGCAAGTGACAGTATGGTAAGTGTTTGTGTACCACTGGTTTTATATTTGTGTAACTTCTATTTTTATAGGTATGTGCTTTACTATGTAATTTTGGTTATTTCCTGAGTTTTTTTTACATATATATATATATATCAATATTGCATTGTTGTTAATAGTCCATGCTGCTAACTTACAGCCATAATGGAACAGCATTAAAATGTGTTCAGAATATCCCATCTATCATTAAAAATCCAAACAGTGTAGTCAGTCTAATCAGTTGCCATGAATAATCAAAGATCATACACAAATATCATAGTAGGGTAATCAGTGATGTCGAGAGACCCACTTGTTGAGAAATATATATGCAAAAACGGCTTGTTTGGGTTGAGAAAATATTTTACATAGAAGAGCGAACAACGTTTCGACCTTCTCCGGTCATCGTCAGGTTCACAAAGAAGAAGGTAGAAACGTTGTTCGCTCTTCTATGTAAAATATTTTCTCAACCCAAATGAGCCGTTTTTGCATATATATCATAGTAGGGTATATATTTCAAATAAATATCTTTTATTTTGAAAGATTGGGGGTATAATTGGTAGAAATATTAGAGGTAGTTTCTATTTATTTGCTTTCTACATTAAAGTATTTAATGGAAACTGTATTCCCACCAAAAAGATTATAATATTATAATGTCCCAAAGCTGAAAGAACAAGCATTTTTGGTTGGACATGAATTCAAACCCACTACTCCAGACTGCGAGTTGAACTTGGAATATATAAGACCATAACACAAGGTTTTGTGACTAAAAGATGAAGATTTCACAAAAGTATCAGGATGAATCTGAATGCATATCTGTTTGATATCAATGTTCCTTTCACTCATTTCTCTCAGTTTTGATAACAAATATTATAATAAAAAATGTTCATTGTGGCAAACAAAATAATAATTTGATATAAGCAAAAGGTTTGTTTCTTCCTAATTCATAACAACATTCTTACATCAATATGACTTGCAAATTTGACACTGAATCAGGCTGTACATTTACAGTCTTCACAATATGTAGACTGCTGCAAGTAATTATGAAAGGAAAAAGTATTTAACATATTCCAGAAACAAAACTATACTTGGTACAATATTTATAATTATAAGCAACAACTTAACTGAACTTCACATACATGCTACCAAAGATATTTGTATGAGATATGTTTGAAAATCTTCTTGTTGTATTTAATTTTTTAAAATCAGTTTTCAAAACTACAATGAACATGCCTCAGACTGACACTGTCATAAACATTAAAAACTTTATATTCATTAGATATACAAGTTGACTTCAGGTTATTTGTGTTGTTTACCTTTTGCATCTAGTGTATTGACATTTACAATCTTTCAAAGGTACACTGGATATTTACATCTAAATGACATAATGGGTATTTAATTATTAGCCAGGATTCCATATAGTTTTGACAGAAGAGTACACTATGGAGAAGTGGTGGTAGGTTTGAGATGGGCTAAAAAATCCATTAATAAATGATTTACAGCAGCTTCAAGGAATTTAGAAAACCTGTCTTGTTTGAAACATCAAATTTTGGAGAAAAATAAATCACACACACAAAAAATTCCAACTTCTATTAATAAATGGGACAGTTGGTGAATATCTTCTCAGTTAAAATGGTCTGTTGCTTGTATAGCCAAGTATTTTATCTAATAAATAACACATGATCTATGAAACCTTTTACATCTGTTGGTGAAAAGTGACAAATTAATGAGAAATTCTATGAACGTATTGTTTATGGAAATTTTGATAAGCCAGTCTCTTGATATTTTTGGAATGACAAAAACAATCTTTTGCATCAAGAACTACTTGCCCTAAAGTTTACTCCATGTAAATAACTAAAACACAAGCATTTAGCATCTTCAACAAAAAAATTACAAATATATCTTTGTGGCAAATCCTGACTTTTCCAAAATAAATCTGACCATATCCATTCCCTTTCTTCAGTTGATCACTCATCAAATCAGATTACAAGTATTCAGAGAAGTATCTTCTACATCTTACAACAATAAAGTTTCATATATAGAAGGAAGTATAAAGTACAATACAACTATTTCATGAAACAATGGATATGACTCTTTGAATCTTAACCCATTCTTAGATATCCCTCTTTGTGTAACACTGAAGGGAGAGTCAGCATGATATATTTCAACTAATGTTATGCTATGACTAGTCAGTAACATCTTAGTGATCAGCTTTCATTATGCTCTAAATGCCACATGTAATGTGTAGAAATTCACACACCTACATGTGGTAAATTAATACAATAGTATTATGATGTTGAACAACCAAGTTACTGCTACAATGAAGTTATTTCATTTATGCCACATACATCATCCTCAGCAGTTTTCAGTTCATTTCTGTGTGCTTGTGCATCATGCAATTCAATGATTTATAAAAAGAATCCAGTTTATGATTAACATTGTAATTGTGTCTGTTGAGGTTCACACAAATAGTGGTTTTCACTGTTTTAGTTACTGGTGAAGTCATGATCAGAAAATTATTTTTGGGAGCAGTTTGGTCGTACATAAGTTGTTTAATATTTCACTGCATGTTGTAGGTATGCAGCATCCATTCCAGATGTATGATAAATTTTAATTGTGTTTTTCATAAATTGGTTTTGATTCATAGTTTTACACTAAACATTTTTAATCTTTTTGCTTATTTTATTTAGTATGTTAGATTTTCTGTTTTTAAATGCAGTTTAAGTGTCTATGTAAATCAGATGCAAGTCTTATATGAATACTGATCTTTTATTATAGGCAAACATTACAAGCTGTATCTATTGTGCTGTACCACTTGTACTTGTATTTTTATTGTCATATCATCCTAAAGTGAGGCGATTTTCAATCATTACAATAATTAGTACTTCCTTACTATGAAATGGACTGTAGTACAGTGCACGAGGTTCAGAGTTAGAATTAACAGTGTGGAATATGTATTAAAGTTATTGATTTCATCTCTATCTACACATCTTGTTCAATTCTCCATGAGCCTGTTGTAGTCCTAAGAAACCTAGAAGACAGTAGTTGGATGGAGACTTAGTTTTAATGTTTGAGTAATGATTATTTTGGTGATTGCACAATGATATTAGGTGGGATTTCTTATTGTTCATGTTTGAAATAATTCTGTGCAAAACATTTAGGGATTTGTATTTTGCAGCTACTTATAACTGTGTGATAAGCATCACTGTACTTGAATACCACACATTAAGGTCGATCTGAGGCTTAGTTTAATAAACTGAGTGCTAGCTCAGCTAGTGTGCTTTCCAAAGAGAATAAACCATGGTTACTTGAAAATTTAATTTTAATGATTAGCCAAATCTCTCGTCATCTGATTAGTGACGTGCATGAATGGATTAAGGAGATTCCCACTATCCCTATGTCTACTATCTAGCAAAACCACAGCCAAGTGAACTGGCTTGGAGAAATCAGCATAACCAGTCAAAAGTTCACAGTTCCTCCTGCACAATTTCTCAGGCTTTGCAAAGTGTATTCACAAGTAAACTTGTCTTTTTGTTGTTGATGTTTTAGTTTATGAAGAAAGGGTCATGTTCAAAAGCTTTTGTTTTTAGACCAGATACAGTTTACTTAATAAAAATGATTAATTACAATAGAATTTCATTGTATGGATAAAATAACTTTTGTATTATTTTAAAAAATGGTTACATAAAAAAACTTTTTTTTTACATACCCCTTTTGAAACTAAGGTGGTGAAAATAAATATTCTGATACCACGTGTCCACTGAATGGCATAATATCACAACATTCATTTCAATTTCTATGACTCAATGATGAAAGCTGGACAAGAAAAATTTACTTACCGCAAAATTTTTCATTAAACATTTTCTTCAAAACACTAATTTCAAATCAGGTGGTTAAGGCACTCAACTCGTAACCCGTGGGTTAGGGGATTGAATCCTCCTCACAACAAACTCGCTGGCCCTTTGAACTGTGGGGGTGTTAAATGTGATGATCAATCCCACCATTCACTGGTAAAAGAGAAGCTCAAGAGTTGGTGGTGGGTGGTGATAACAAACTGCCTTCCCTCAAGTCTCACATTACTAAATTAGGGAGGTCTAGCACAAATAGCCCTCGTAAAGCTTTGCTGAAAATTCAAAACAAATGAGTTTGGTTTTAAATTGGAAAGTATAATTCAAATTTTAGTATTATACATAAGTTAAATTTTTATTTTAAAAGTGAATATTGAAAAAAAAATCTAAATATCATGTTTTATGCATTTTATGATGTGCTCAAATTAGAGTTTGTGATGTCCAAATACCAAGACTATAATTTCTTATAAGTAAAGAGCTCAAATTACTGATATTGAGAAGTTATAATTTGGAAAATTGAATCTCCTATCTTTTCTGCTTGCTACATTTACTGAATTAGTCTCAGTGCCCCTACCTACCTCTTGCCATTTTTGGAAGCACTTGCTTATGTACACTTACTTTTGAATATCACTCAAACAGAGCTAAGTTACAGAGTTTTATAAATTATAGTGAAATCCTAAGGTACTGATGTAGTAATTTATGATTTTTTGTTGTTTTGAAATGTACACATGCCAAATTTAAAATATCATTTTGTTTCACATCTTACTGTAAAATTTTATGAGACTTGATATTCAGTACTGAGTCAAGCCCCAAATGAGTAAAAAAGTTCAAAACTAGAAAATATTATTGTTTACTCTACTTCTTTATTTACTGTTCTGTATTTTAAGATAAATTAAATTCAAGAACTTTTTATAACTTATAACTCACTTGTGACTATTTTACAAAATACTAGTTTACACAAATACAGCCAATACAGGTCACTTTGTGGAGACAAGTTTCATGTTCTTGGATAAAGTAACGAGTGCACGTGTACTGCATCAGAGCAACTCAAGTAACGTCAGCCAAAAACGGCTGTAGGGTGAATTTAATAAAAAGTATAAACATATGTATAAATGGATAATGTTATGAGATTTTAAGATATTGAAACAAAACCTCTATCTTTTCATTTTATAATGTTTTGACATTCTACAAAGAAAATAGTGTAATTCATTTGTAGGGTTAATTCAAATTTTAAAATGAATCTTCCATAAATCTTCAAATCAGCACAGTTACCTTATGAATATTGATGTACTGTTTGTCATCTGAACAGAACTAACAACTGGAAGAAATTCCTCTGAACTGAAAACTGAGTGACAGTAAGCATAAAGAAGATAATCTTTGTTACCTTATTTTCAGTGTTCATTTAATTAAACAGAATTTTATGCATTAGTATAAATTTCATAATGTCTACATGATACATTATAAATTACAGATGACATACATCATTCTCTTGGCTTCAATATATTCAAGGACCATGTTTTAACTCTGTTAAATTTGGTAACTTCAGTCAACTTTAAATGAGCTGTTACAATAAAAAGTATTTAATTAAATACTTTATTTAATACTGGAAACATAAAATAATAAAATCAATAATATATTTTTTTAATTTGGTGAACTTAAACAGTGACATATTTGCTTACTTGAATAAAGACAAAGACATGTTTACACAAAATCAACTTAACTTGTTTTATTCTGCACACACTTTTTGTTCTGGTATTTGAAGACACTGAGTAGGATAAAAACTATATCTTTCCCAAACCATAAGCTTGATGTATAATATTTTTCAAAATTGTTTGCTAAATTCAAAAGTTTTAATAAACTAAAAAATGTAAGCAAAAATATAAAGGACTCTTTTCAAAATGATTGCAAAGTTATTTAATAAAATAAGCTTACAGAATAATTTTGATCCAAATAGCCTGATTCTAAATGAGAGACACTACAGTAAACTATGAGTGTAAACTTTTACTAAAACTTCATGGTTGAGTAATTACTGTAACGTTGCTCATCAGACTGCTATAATTTTATATTTCACTACTTTGATATGATGATCTCTTTATCACATCAACAAAGTTACACAAAAAATTACGTCATAGTGAAACAGGAATGCTGTAACTAATTAAGACTTGAGATACTTCCTCAGGCAATGTTTTATATTTTATACTTGTGAAGAATATCCAAGTTTTAACTAAAGAAAATACTTCATAACATTAATCATTACGTTTACAATAGATAGTTACAAAAATGACTGGTCCACTGCCTATAACTTTTATTTATAAAGACATGTTCTAGCAAATATTTAAAAGTAAAAATTAAAGATCAAAATGAAATGGCTTGTTTCACATGAAAAGTCAATGTAAGTATTAGCATGATAAAGAGTGATATTATAATCTGGAATCATACCACTGATGAATGCAAGCAACTAAAAATAAATTTGTCAAGTGTAAAACAAGTTCTAAAATATGGATCTATAGTTTTTCATGTTTAACTTTCATTTTCAGTATTGCTACACAATTTAGTAAGTTTTGCAGACTGACTGATAAATAGGCCATCTAATTTACATATAAATTTTCAAACTCAAGTTTTATTGTGTGAGAAGACTGCAACACCAAAATCTTTCAGCCTTTTCTGTTCTCCACCAATAATTGTTAATGTAATATCAACCAACTATTAAAAGAAAAAACCTGCAAATGAACAGACAAAAATATAAAAATTGAAATTTCACTTGTCACTAAAAAGCAAAATTATCAGTTTGTAGGCACAAGGATGTTAATCCAGTTTGTTTGTAAGAAAAAAAGTTATCTAAGCTGAAATATAGACAGAAACAAATTTCTTCCAGCAATGTGTTTAAACTGATCACTTTCTTGGCAAAAGAAACAGACACTTCATAATTATGTTACTGAAGACCCAATTCAGGAACTTCAAACTACTTTTTTCTCTCAAATTACAACTAGTTATATTGTGATTTCACTTACCTTAAACTTCCATGAAAAAGAGATTCTCATTTAACATTTAGATGTGTAGACATAACAAAGAAATAAAACTCTAGACTAGCACTTCCTGAAGTGTTGTTGTCCACATCTCCCCTTTGATAAATGTAGTTTCTTCCACACACACCCTTTTTCAAATGAAGAGATACAATACACACAGATTAAAATGTTATATGTGTTGTTGCAATTACTTATAACCTCATTAATAAAAAAAATATATTAAAATGCTTAATTTTGCATTATTACATAATCAACTGCATCCTAACTGCTACTGTCACTTTTGTCACTACTGTCACCTACACTTTTGGAAATGTTTATCAAAACCACATTAATTATTTCCCTGTAAATAATACATACCTTAATTGCTTCATCCATGGAAAAAGAATACAAGCTATTGTAAATCACTTCAGCTTCTTGTAGCCTCTGTAAGCAAATTCTTATGGCAGAAGAATAAAACTTTTATTGGTACACATGACAGCAAATAATGTAATGAAGACACAGAGCAAATCATTCTTTCTATTTCTTCTGTTACTGCTTTGGTGTGTGTGATGTGTATGTTTTTTTTTTAAAGCAAATCCACACTGGGCTCTCATTTCTCGTTGGATCGGATAAGTTGACATTTACGTTTTAATGACTGACGACAAGAGTAACAAACGTGTTGAAATTGTTAGACATGTACCGTTGACTGTCACACAACATTTAGGAAATCCTGTCGATTACAGTTCATTTCCAGATTTCGTTAACAACGTCTGGCTTAGTTTATCACAGTACTGAGACGTGAACACCAACACAGAGTTAATCAACTGAAACGTTTATCGATCTTCAGGAACGTACATTCCTTAGACTGATCTTTATTCGATTCGATCGTTCTTCCTGTTATTAACATACAATCCTAATAATAAATGGATATTACACTTATCTCCCCACTGTCGCCATGCTTACTTTTATATTTCTTTTCCTCGACTTAAGCGCCACGTAGTGATTGACCGATTTTTGGTTTTGGTTTCTCTGATTTAACACAAAATGGTGAATATGCTTCGCAAAAAATCACAACCAATTGTGCAAAGTATCAACTAAATCTGTCTTGAAATTCGTTATTATTAATTTTTCTTCAGTTAATCAATGTAGAACTACTGCATTTGAGACTACAAGTAGCATTT
The DNA here is from genome assembly GCF_004210375.1 of Tachypleus tridentatus. NCBI lineage: Eukaryota > Metazoa > Arthropoda > Merostomata > Xiphosura > Limulidae > Tachypleus > Tachypleus tridentatus. The sequence continues at coordinate 26,677,507 of NW_027467782.1, read as the reverse complement.
GTTGCATCATAAATGCACAAAAAAAATAGTTTACCATGATATCTTGCAACAATCAAAGCTCCAATAACAATTTTTTACAGAAAACATACATAATAGATAACATTGTTGTTGTATAAATATATCCAAAAATGATAAACTTTGAAATTTTTTCTTTATGTTCTGAGGGCTTTCATCAGAAAAGATGTTTTCTGACTGATTTCATACAAGAACAAGTAATTTAAATCAGTAATCTCACTCAATTTCATTTCCTTTTTTTCAAAAACAAACACACCTACTGAAACATAGTTAGGTAAAGTAAATTTATATACAGCTGACATCCCAAAGAAGTTTACTCAAACTTTTCTTATGGCCAGCTGTACATATGTGTAACTCTATGGCTACCATCCTAATGTCAACTATCTCTCCACTTCCACTAAAAACAAAGCTCGAAAGAATAGATCTCCATGTAAATATAGAAGTAAACACTCACATTAATCTTCAGTTAAAATAATCTATAAGTTGAGCCAGATATGAAATCCACAGTTATTACACCATATGTACAGCGATAGACATATGAAAGACTAAACTTCACAAGATATCAATGGTTATGAAAGAAAATAATGGCATTATTCTCAGCTTTCAATCAATTTCGAAACGTTCAAGTTTTTACATTCTAAACTACACAATAAACTTACATAAAAGATGTTTGATATGCTAATAAATAGAATATAAACCTAAATATATTACATAAAAGATGTTTGATATGTTAATAAATAGAATATAAACCTAAATATATTTTTCCGAAAGAAATCAGACTGGAGGCCAAGTGTACAACATAAGGAATTAGAAAATGGCCCTTAGAAGATTGACCGAAAAGTTCAGAATATTTTTAAAAATTATTTTATAAACTGCTATACTTTATGACTGAATATAAAGTATATTCAGTATATACGTATTTTTTATCAAATTAACACTAAAATGGTGAAAATGTTTTTATATTACATTTCTATAAAATGTGAAAATATTTGATATTTAGGCAATAATATTCTATTATGAAAATTGTTTATATTTTATCCCAAAAAAATCACAAGCATAAGCAAAATAAGTAACTGAACAATTTAAAAAATGTTTTAATCTTCAGTAATATTAGACCCTTTGGCTTCCTATTAATGGCCAGTGATCCCACAAGAATATAAATGTGTGTGTTTGAAATTTCCAAGAATGCTTCAAATGAATATCCTTAATGAGTTGTGTTATATGCCACAACAGCAGTTTCTTTGGAACTATATTATCTGGGGCCTGGCATGGCCTAAGGCGTGCACTTCGTAATCTGAGGGTCACGGGTTCGCGCCCGAGTCGCGTCAAACATGCTCGCCCTCCCAGCCGTGGGGGCGTTATAATGTGACGGTCAATCCCACTATTCGTTGGTAAAAGAGTAGCCCAAGAGTTGGTGGTAATCAGAAAAAAAAAGGCTTTTCCAGTTGTTGAGTTAGTCCTACAAATTATTTTGGTTTTATTCTCATTGTCACTTGTCCATGTGAAGAAACTAGTAAATCATCAAGAGTACTTAACAGGACAAGTACTTTTCCTTTTAACTTAATTACTTTAATGACTTTTTATGTGAAAGTTTTTAAACTATGAAAAACTATGTTTTATGATATTAAATAGTTTTTCATAAAAACAAATTCAGATACAAGACCAGAAACAACATGGGTAGATGATTGTACTTGGCTGTCAATCTGGATATTTTGTTTATTGGCTAATGCCTTTACCAAAATCTCTTTAGCCAAAAAACAGACAACTGATACACAGTTTGTTAAAACTGTATTTACAGCTGGCCACAAAACAGATATCAACATGCTTCAACATTCAGTGATTAAGTGTAGTGATCCTCTATTGATAAAGTAACATTAATACAGGAAAAGTAGAAAGTGGCTTGTAAGTTCAAAGTGACAGTGTAGATGCAATGGTTTAGACTTAGAGGTCAAAATCACATAAAAAGCAGGTGTGAAAGAGCTGCAAAGTAATTTAAAAGTATGAAGAAAGAGAAAAGGAAGGACTGATTCATCTATTCCACTAGAGAGTGATGAAGATGAAATGCCTAGCAGAACTTCTGAGGATCCCATGGAGTTTGCAACACTGATTGAATGATGCAGATTATCCAAGAATTGAAGTGTAAAAGCAAGACATTGTTGTGGTATTTCAACATGGCACAGGAGCAATGCCAATTCAATTTGGTATTGTATCCACAACAACATTAAACTTTCCAAATCAAGAAGCTCAATGAAAAGCATCAAGTTTCAGTGCTCTTGAAAAGAACAGTTGATTGCTTGCATTCTGTATGGCAGGATTAAGGATTCTTTGTACTATGTAACTTCCAGGAGATCCAGATGATCTTATGAACATGACTGGAAATACAATTAAATCTGATGATACAAAACTATTCTCATATGCCAATAATATGCAACAAGTATTGCCAGAGAAAGTTATGCTTGCACTGATATGCTAGTCAATGATGTTTAAAGAAATGAAAGATAGATTAAAGAACAAACTTTTGATGAGCAAGATGAGAATTGTCCCACTGATATGAAGGTCATGGATTTTGTTTCTACTCTGAAAACTAAAAGCAAGAATGAAAGCAAATAGTCAATAACACAACATACACATCTTCTAAGTTTACTACTGTGTGCTATGGAGCCAAAAACTTTCGATAGGATTACTAAATCTGCATATTTTTTTCATAAAACTTTGTGGGAGATTTTTGTTCAACCTGAAAACTCTAAAAGTGAGTTTTAGCTCATTCTAGAAGGATGTTATTTATTAAGGACAGTCATTCAGCACAAATCCTGGGTGTCTGGCTTGTGGAAGCAGTGTTAAAAATTTGCAAACAGTCTAAAAAAAGTTGATTTATTTATGTCAACCAATTGTAATTTTAGTGTATTTGAACAGAAACTAAAATAAATGGGTATCTATTGATGGTGGCACTATTTTTCTCTCACTTTGACTATCTGAATTAGATTTACATTGCTTAGCTTTAAGCCAGACCAATTCTGGCTTAACAATTCTGGGTGTTATTTATCTCATTTTACTACTTTAATATCATGCTGAAAAGATGTGGTCAGTTCTTATAAACTTCATGAGAAGACAGTGCATAAGCATTCAAAATATTACAGTCCAACCAGGTATCCAAGGCTACCTTAACTTTCATTAATGCCCCCCGCTAGTACAGCGGTATGTCTCTGGATTTACAACGCTAAAATCAGGGGTTCGATCCCCCTCGGTGGGCTGAGCAGATAGCCCTTTGTGGCTTTGCTATACGAAAACACACACACACACATACACTTTCATTAGTGTTTGAAACTGCAAAATTTTGTGATGGCCTTTTAACATGTCTTTAACACTTTGTAATTTCATAATTATCATCAACATTGTCTGTAGGAAAGTAGGAAGAAAAACAGTATGAAAGGCTTTGTAAAATCATACTTCCATGTTGTAATCTTATAAGTACCACATTAAAGTCAAATTCATAAAGTGTAGTTTTTATCTTAACAGCTGTCACATTTTCTTTATTTTTAATGAACATATATTAGATAATATGTCTTGATTATTTTAAAACTCTAATTATCTTTGTAATGCATAACTTTATTGAATGTTATTTTTATAAATTTTAAAAATGTATGTTGGGACATTTTATCTGTTTCTATTACTTTAAAAATTAAAACAACTTATGTAACAAGTGTGTGGTACAAGTATTGTGTACATATTAACTGAAAGCATTAATTATTATACTGTACATAACTATCTTTAATATTAAATTAGTTTTCATAATTTTTGTGTGTTTTACAATAGTTTTGTCACTGATATTCTTAGAGTGAATAAAAACAAGTGTTCAAAGTCTGCTTTATGTAAATCACACACCACAGCATTGAAGTGTTTTATCTTGTTACTCTCAGCATGGCTACAGTTCAGTTATATTCATCTCTTGCAGAAAGGTGATATAACTATTTTAATTTCAGGAACTGATCCTAAATCTGTACTGTATGTTTTTTATAAGTAAGAACAGTGTAAGAAAGGTAACAAATGCAAGTTTTCCCACGATGATGTTGAAAGTAAGAGTGAAAAGAAGAGTATTTATGTAGACTTGAGAGATGAAGGTCATGTAGTTTATTTTTTTATCTGTGCATCTATTATCTGTTAACAACGTAAAGTATAAAGGTCTTTTAAATCAACTGTATGGTTTTCTGTGTTTGTATTATTAGTGTTAAACTACTGAAGTGTTTTAAGAGTTTAAATGGCAATCTTCAGTTGTACCTTTCAGAAAATTAATGTAGATAAATCTAATTCTGTTAAGGGTTTATATCTTTCATTTCAAATATAAAAAGTTTAAATTCTATATTTTTTGGTCAAGATGAATTTTTATCTAATAAATAATTTGGATTTCAATCAATTATTGCATACTGCACTTGATAAACCAGAATAAACATATGATGTCATAGAAGAATATTCCTACAGCTTTCAAATAGTCAAAATTATTTTCAGAAATAAAACCACAACAACAAAAGAAACAAAATTCCTGTCTTTGATATTTTTCCTCTTTTCCCTGAGCCTTACATTAAGAACATTTGTTCACAATCATGAGAGCTCTGGGTATTTAATATGTTGATAAACCAAATTTCTGCTGCAGTAATATATGATCATTGTGTTGACGATAGAAATTCCCATTATAGCTGAACATGCTTCTGGTAAGATTTCCCAGGAATTTAGTTCAATGCTATATGCAGACTTTAATTTTCAGGAAATTAGATTCATGGGTTTTGCCAGTGATTTCTTCTTCTTTTCAGTAAAACAATGTTTCTAAGTGAGAATATAATCAATGAGAAGACATTTGGACTCTGTGTTTCTTTTTTTTCAACACTTTTTATTTTAGTCTGTCATACTCCACACCATTTCAGGAGTTTTAGTTTTCCACTACTTTTCATGCTTCCAAGTTGTTTGCTTTGGGGGAGAATTGCTCTTCTCATACTTTTGTTTCTGTTGATACCAGTTCTACCAGGGGACCAGTACATGTTGATAAATTATAAATAATAAATTAAGTCCTCAAATTTTACATCATATGTATGCTAAGTATTTGTACTAGTGAATAGGCTAAGCACGACTCCACTTCAAAAGTTAATGACTCATGAAGTCAGAGAAGCGATACAACGCTACAAGATAAACATAAAACTAAACAATGAGCTATTTGTGCTCTGTCCACCATGGATAACGGATATCGAGACTCGATTTCTAACACTTGAAGTCTACCGACATATCGCTGTGCAACGAGGGTGGGTTGTTTTGAACTGATATGGCATTAATATTATTATACCAAACTTAGATTAAATAAAGTCGATAAAATACTTTTTATTAAATAGGTACAGAGCAAGATAAACTATCAACTACATTTGTTAAACTTTGTTTATATCTAACGGGATTTTTGATTTATGAGCTTTCCTGAAGAAAAGTAGTTAATAATTTGTTATAAGCCTAAAATATATACTGTATTTTCCGGTTTATACGCCGAATAAGCCGAGGCCAATTTTCAGCTCTGAAAATGAGGGTTTTTGCTTATTACTGCCCAATTAGCCGAAGCCATTTTTAAGAAGTGACAAGTTTTTTCAAAATGATTTCTTAGTCTTGTTTCAGCGTCAGCAAGCATGTTGTGAGTGATCATTGGTGTTCTGTGGTAAAGCAGAATGTGTCGTATTGAGACAGAGATGGAATCAATATGTTATTCGTTATTGGCTCCACTCACTGTAATTAGGTAACCAATGAAATTCTAGAAACAACGTTTCACTGTAGTCTTAACGTGCTCGTTAACCAGATTGTCTTGTTTCTGGCAATTCTAAAAGAACTGAAATTGTGGAAGGGTTCTGTCTACAATCATTACGCTCAGTCATTTGAAATAGTTGGCATCTCTGTATCAGATAGTATAAAACTTTTAATTATAAATGTGCTTTAATGTCTAGTTTATTAACATGCATGGATAATAAAGTTCATTAATCTTTTTAATGCCATTCAAGTTTTTTTAATATATACATTACACATTTTTAATGTGGCTCCCTTTTGAAAATCACAGTATATGTAATTTGATTTGAAATTAGAAACTGGCTTGAAACCAGGACTGGAAAGTCCAACTTCAGGTGACTAATGCTGTTATCCTGTCTATAATTTTGCTGCACTTTTTTAAAAACTTTTTTGTTACTTTATTTTTTGAAAATGGCCATAACATCAAATAATTTGGAACCAGGACTAGAAAGGCCAACTACAGGTGACTAATGGTGGTTTTTGTACTTACCTGTTAGTCCTACTGGTGAGTTATGATAATTACAGTTTCACTACAGAAAGTCCTTTACAACTTGAATAACTAGTTTTTCTCTTAATGTTGTTGACTTGATGTAAACTTTGGTTTTATGCTATTTGTATGTTGTTTTTTTAAACATTGTTTTGTTTTATCATAATTTCCTTTTATGAATTTTACTAAATTTGCTTTTTTTACTGGATGTTTGACATAGATAGCCTAACTGCTTTGTGCTATAAAACTCTAAATCAACCAACCAATCTCTCACAAACACTGACAAAACTCCCTTGCTACTTCTGACAGATTGTCTATATCAACAATTATATTACCACTGTGGATATTTTCTTATGTAATATTTCTTTTCTTGGTCCTGTTGTACTGTTATTAAGCTTATTAGTCTTGTCTTCACTCAACTGCTCGTTTCTTGTGTATCTGTTGCCATGAAACTTCCCGGTTTCTGATTTGTGAGGACCATGCTTCATGTTCAAATTAAAATATTCATGAATTACTATGGTAATAAACATTTTGATAGACTACATCAATTAGTAAAAGTACTTTCTTTGTTTAACACATAGAGTTTAACATTTATGATTGACCCATCAATGAAAGGTTATTGGTACAGTCCATTTAAAGGGAGTAGCAATAAGAAAATCTGCATTTTGATAATAAGAAGAAATTACAGACAAACTGGGTAAAAGTATCACCAAAAAAGGATAAAAACAATTGTGGATCACACTTCCATGAAAATGGAATGTAAATAGGGCATTTAAAAAGAAAATCTTTCAGCTTTCATACTTTTTGAGGGTTTATACTGATTCTCAGAGTTTTTGATAAGACACTGAAAATGTAGGGGCTAAGGATTCAAAATATGAAAATGATTATTTGTAATATCTTTTGATATTTTAAGGGAACATGCTGCCATAAAATTAAGAACAGGGAATCCTAGGTGTGATTGATCTGTTCATTTACTGATTCAGCCCCTAAGGTGCCTTTCAACATGAAAATGTCAGGTAGAGTTATTCTGGTAGAAATTATTTTTACTGTACTTAATCTTTCTGAACTGTAGTTGATTATTATAAAGCACCAAAATATTTAGAGTTGTAATACTTCACTTACATTACTTACACAACCACAAAAAGCAAATATTTGGCTGCTAATATAGATAGCTTTTCTAAAAGTTCTTTAAATACATTTTAAGGGTGTTGAGTGTTGATATAATTACTAGAACCTTCTTTATCATAAAAACTTTTGTTCTTAAGAATGATTGCATGAGAGAATGAAATGTTGTACTTGTTTTTAAAATATTTCTTCTTACTATAAAAGGTGTAACTTTTAATAATCTTACAGCAGTGTTCGTATTATGAGTGCTTATCACATTTTCAAACAGTTATCCCTTTTTATGTACTTGTTAACAACAGAATGACTTTATAACACCCTATGTCAAAAGTTTGAGTTATTCATGTTTTTGCACTTGTTAACAGAGTTCTTAGAATTCTTGCACTATTACCAGCAGCACAGTGTGTGGACTTTTGATGCTAGAAAATTGGTTCTGTGTTCTGATACACATGGTTGGTAAAGCAAAGATAGCCTGTTGTGTATATTTGTGCTGAATTACAAACACATAAATACTTAGAACTCAACAAAACGTTTAGTTTCTGAAAAGACTTAAAAAAATATACACAACAGACATAATTGAAACAAAAATTTTAAAAAATTTTATTTTCTTATTCATAATTGTATGCAATGGACAGACATCTATATTCACAAATAATATTATCCTACTAGTAAAATGTGTAAAACATTGAAATATATAGAGTTGACACTTGAATTCATGTTTGGAAAATTCCTTGTAAATAAATTTTTCAATATTTGTGTATTGTAAGAGATATGTTATCAGCTTGGTGAATAAGTATGACTTGTATAGAGATTTCTAAAGCTAACTGTCATAGAAAATTGGATCAGCTGAGTGCAAACCTAACTGACAGCTGTCTGTTATTTTCAAGTAATGTTATTATAAGGTTGATAGTGTTGTTACATTTATTAAACAACAACAAAATAAAAATCAAACTTCTTTAAAGCCTCTGTTTGTATGTAATTTTCTTTTAAGTATTGTATAAGAAAGATTTAATACCAAACTTGAAATACTGAGTAACGATGTGTGCTTGTGAACAAATTTTGTACTGTGTCTTTTTGTGTAAGTATTAAAATTGATGTATGGGTTAAAGATAAAAAATTAGTTATATTTTAGTGTCTTTATTTTTCTTTCAAGTGAATAAAAAGTATTACATTTGTTCAGAAAGTGAGATAGAAAAATAACACTTTCATTTAATATATATTAATTAGAGCATAACCTGCTATTTTGTAACTTTGATCTTCATCTACATATTCAGAGTAAATGAATGGATCATTGTGATATAATTTTTGAGCAACAAAATCTTTGAAAATGCAGAATAACTTTTTATAAACAAGTACTTGTGTTGAGCTGTACCTCATGTTTAAATGTTCTAATGCTGTGTTTTCATCACCCAGATAAATCATGATTCTAGCCTATCTAAAAGTTTACATTGGATAATACACTCCAAAGGCATCTTCACATTACAAAAGGAGAAATGTTATGACATTTATGAAAAGTTGTTTTACACCTAATGCAGAAAATGCTAAATCACATGTTCATTGCAAATTTAATCACTTTTAATACCCTTATTTTAAAAAAGACCAGAAAATAGAGAGAATGGTGTTTCTTATTTTAAATATTTCTGGGAGAGCATGCCTCTGGAACTTCCTTAAGATATTGTGCATAAAATATTGTGTAGAGTCACAAGCTAGCACTACATAGTACACTGACAGGATTATCTCCCTGATTCATCAGTATCACTTACTTAAACATACTGAAAACCTTCTCTGTTGCTATTTTCTAAAGAGATCTTAATATAACCTTTCCATCCCTGGAGTACTTTTAGTAGCTGTGGTGTGAACAATTTACAACAAATCAGTGTCATGACTCAGACAAAGCTCACACAATATTTCAAGTGAAGACTATCGAGGACCAACTAGTGACTTGAATAGAAAGATAACTTCCTTGTTTTTACTTGATAATCAGTTTAAGTTGCATCACTCTGAACAGTCCTTTATACATCACTATTCCTTCTTGTGTATGAAGACCAAAGTTGTATACTACTTCATAAGTATTTGGTGGATCAGAGCAAGATGTATTGATTATCTTTCTTATGAAGTAGTTTGATCCTAGAGGCACTTGTCACCTTGTAATTCAGAAGTTACTTTTTGTTTCATGAATGTTTAACAGTATTTGAATTAATAACATTTTCTTTAATTATGTTTTTTATGTAAACCATTAAGATTTTGTGTACTTAATCTTTACCCATAGAAAACGATTTTAAGATTATAAAATCTATTTATTTTATTATAATTTCTTCAATAATGAAATATGATTTGATATAAAATTGCAGAAAGACTTGCCAACATTATGGTTAAGAATGTAACTGAAATGTGTCTGAGGTAATTAACCACCTTAATACCAAATAATTAGTAGTAAACTGTATTTTAACAAAAAGATTAATTATGGACCATTGAAAAACAAACTTTATATTACGTATTATAAACATTCTTCGTGATTTTATACCTCACTCATGTTTAAAATTAACTGTAGTAAGTAAATTTATAAAAAGTAATTTTTTACAGCATCCAATCAAGAGCATTTTTTGTGATGAAGTCACTGGTGGTGTTTTATCAAAAGTGAAAAGAAAATTAGGCTTACAAAAAGTTTCCAAAATGGTAAGTGTATCTAAAGAATTTAAAAAAACATATACTTCAAACTAAAATATTTAGACGACTGATTGTGATCCACGTGCATAATCCATTATCAATTAGATTATACTTTATTAAACCTGTATATCTGCTTGGTCATTCTGACCAGTTTTGTAATCTCCATGGAAACATGAAATTGCATAAACTACTGAAATATTCTAAATGTACAAAGTGTATCATCATGAGTTTTGGCAGATGTTTATCTAAACGTTACGTTCCTTTTGTAAAGTGAAATTATAGTTTAAGTAAATTGCTTTCATAAAACATTTATCCATTAATTTATGCATTCTGTATAAGACTACTATGTCCAATTTGGATAATTGTACTGAATTTTATGTCTGAAAGAGGAAAACGCCTTAAAACTTTATTGAAACAAAACTGAAAGTCATTTCTTGACCACTGATCATTCATTTCCTTAAACCTTGTTACTATTTGTATATTTAATGTAGCATTTGTATTAGTTGTAAAACTGTTTTTAGTTCTCTGTTCATTTTGGAAGTTGTTCAGTTTACTTAATTGGATGCTCAGTATACACGTGTGTTTACATGTATATTTTCTCAAAGTTTTCTTGAACAAAGATCAATAGTTGTTTCATTGTGGTTCATTATGTGATAGATGATGCTTTATTGCATTAACTACCTGATTCACAGATAAAATAAAATCAATGTGTTGATGATTTATTCCTGAATTACTATGTGTTTTATTAGTTGTCAGCATTTATAAAGGCTTTTATTTTTTCCACTGATCTACAGTTGTATTTTAAATAACAGTGACACTAAATAATTATTATACTACAAACTGTTAAATTACTGTCATACATTAGATAGGTCAGTAGGTTCAGTGTTTAGTAACTCAAATGATATAAGGGTGTCAGAGAACACATGTATTGAATTTAATAGTTATAATGACATCAGTTGCTGGAACAGCTGGTTGTAAAAGACAGAAGTTATTTTCTGTTAATATTGTTATTCAGTATCTTCACTTAACTGTCTTTGTATTTCTTATAAAATCAACAAACAAACAAAAAACATGATCTGAATTACCGAAAAGATGTATCAAAATTTAGTGAGACTATTAACTGTAAAGACTAGGTGATATTCTGTTCTACTAAAGAGAACACTTCATTAGTTTTTGGAATTCTTTATCTGAAATAAGCTTGTGAAGTATGCTTAAATTTGTATGTAGTACATATCCAAAATATATATTCATCAGAGGTTATTAAAGTTTGGTCTTATTAAAGAAAGTAAATATTATGTATTTATTTAATGTATGTGTTTTTGTAAGCTTTCTATCTATCAAACTGCAAACAAGAATGGAAATTTTATGAAGATAAATTTCAATTTTGAATTTTTTTCTTTTGATAATGTCTAATATGAACTGTTTGTTTCTTTCTGTAATGTGAGCAGATTTGATGCTACCTATTTGATTTCAAAAGGTATGAAACCAAACCTGATACAGATCCCTTACAAGGTTTAACAGAGGCTGAGGAAATAGTAGAAGAACAATGTGAGGAAATAAAATGTATGTAGAACTGTAGAAAGATGTTTAGGATGATGAAATGTGGGTTGTGTTGATGTGTGTTTTACTTGTAATAACTTATTTATTATAATTGAATTTTTATTATTAATAACTTTATATTAACAATATTGTAGTCCTCCAATGGTAAGTTTCTTGAAATCTATAACGTAATGTTCTCTACAGTAGTTATTTTATAAATTGTAAAGGGATGTTTTAATTAGCACTTGAAAGAAACATACATTGCAAATAAAATAAAACACCTTCAAACAAATATTTATCTTATTATGAAATGGAAAGAAGAGGTCTCACCCTGTGTTCAAAACATCAAATAATTGGAAAAACATTACACTAGTAAAAAAATCATCATTCATTAATGTTCAGATTTTTTAAACGTAAAGAACAAAAACATTTAAGTTATGTAGCTAACAATGGTTTTCAAGTAATATTAACACCTTTTGTGTTAATTGAAAGGAGAGTTGAAAAAGAATCTATAAATATATCATTGTAAAAGAAATAATGGTGTGTGTAACTACTTCTTATTGACAAGTTAGTATTCTTATGTTAGCTTCTCTTGAACTATGTTGAGTCTAACATGTTTCTGACAATTCAGCAGGAACTGATATAGAAATACATTACATTTAATCCTGTTAACAGGTGGTTAACGTCTATTGATGTGTTAAACAGTTTTTACCAAGTTTAAATATTTTTTCATGTTGCACAATCTTAAGAAGATAAACAGCCACTACCAAGTTAAGCATCAGTTTTTTTAATAAATATGAGTCATACTAAACAGCTAGTACAAAATGTAAACATCAGTTCATGTTTAACAAACTTTACACATACAATTAATTGGTACTACTTCTGAGCAACAGTTCCTGTTGAACAAAAATGACACATGCTAATCAGCTGTTATCAAACTTGAATAGCAGTTATTATTGAACAAAATTTATGCATATTAAACAGCTGTTTTTATAAAACAATTTTGGGACTTGTTAATGAACAGTGTGTAATCACCTGTTAAATTTGTATTGGCTTAGCTGAGTTTAAATTAATTATTACAGATACCATTCTCAGATCCTTTTACACAGTCAAGATGCATGTACTCAGAGAATATAATATGGCTATAACTGCTTGGTATAAAATATTTGTGTTTTCTTAAAGTTTTAACATTGTGAATATTGATTAATAAAATAAGTATAAGATTGAGTCATCATGAGTACCTTACCATAATTGTCTCACATCTAATGTAAGATATACATACTTTGTCAAGTGACAAAATTAAAACCATGTAACTTGTATAATAAAGTTACAAGAAAGAGGCTACATCAACACTGTGAGATAATAAATTATGTTTTTATATTTAGTTACGGTTTTGTTAGCATTCATTTATTATTCCTTCTATTGTCTAGTTTATCTCTGAATTTTAATTGCATTAAAATAATAGCTTACCTTCTAAATGATCATGTTTAATTTGAGTACACATGCATGTAATATGAAACTGGCATCAGTTTTCCCTGGTGGTGATGTACAGATATCATAAACGTTGTACATTATGAAAATTACAGTTTCATGGTTTGTAATCTTGTGATCTAACAAGTGAATGTCAATCTTACATTGAGCTTTCACAAGTTAGTTCACAAGATATTGATGAAGAATATTATTTCTGATTATTACTAATTGTTGTTAGTGAATTTGTGATTAAGTCTGTTGCTTTTTACTCCTGATTCATTTATTCATTGAAATATTTATTATTTTGAATTTATATATTGTATTGTTCATTAACATTAATTTCAAGTCCTAGCCTCACACATATTCATTTACTGTGTGGTAAGTTATCAACTTTGTATTTCAGTAATTTAAAATCACCCTTTGATTTCTGTGATTGTCAAAGTATTTTTTTTTTTCTATTCTGGTTGTAGTGGCAAATTACTCTCTACCATTGCAACATCTTTTTCTACTGATGTCTTTTTCCAAAACAACATTACTTCCTCTCACCCAAAGCTATTTCAGTCCTGGTTTGCCCTTTAAGCATTGCTATAAAATGTTTGCAATCAGTGCACCAGTCTTTTCTACTCCTTTATTTTCTTACCATTTCAGAACATGTGCTGATCATGTGACCACCCTCCATCAATCATATTGTGTCATTTATTACTAGCATTGCTAACTACTGCCACTCTAGCACTATGCTAACTTTCTCAGTTGACATTCTGTTGTATAGACATGTGTTTTTAAATCATTCTTCATGCAACAAACTTTGGACCATGACTGATCACAAATTAATATCACTTTTAACTTGTGTTTGATTTCTGTTGTTTCTACTTGTTTGTTTTAGATAAACTTCTGTTTTTTTAATTTGTTAATATGAATTTGAGATTTAACCCTTTTGCCCTGGGTGTCCTTTACTGTGCATGAAACAAAGCTTTAGTGTCTTATGTTCAAAATTTATTAATGTGCTTTTTTGACATCATTAAATGAATTAACAGAGTGTAAAGTTTCAACTAATAATCTATATTTTAATACTTTAAGTTTTATGATCTTAATTCTGCAGGACAATATTTAATTAATACTGTGTTTCTCAGAGTGTGACACTTTTTCTAGACATCTTTTCTCATCTGTTTTATCCATCACACATTCATAAAGTACAAAATTAAAGTTACTCACTGTAAAATCTTGATTGCTCAGACAAAACATAATTTTTCATAATTTTCAATTTTGTTTGGTTACAAAGCTGTCATAGAATATCAGACCCCTCTTACTGCACCCACCTGTCACATCCTCTTTTTGTTAATAGTTGTCTTTTACATTTTACCTGTAACTAATAGAATATCAAGGTTTGATCTATTCTATGACATTTTGTATTAAGTTACAGACAAGTGTCAGTTTCTCTTACAATACAACATTTGTTACCATGGAAATCACAACAGGTAACTTGGGTGAATTTGTAACAGCTTTTGTTGCATAGTTAGAAAGCCAGAAATATTGTAATTGTTTGAGAAACTTATCTTCCTTTTGCATGTTATTAGTCTATGTTCTTTGGTGTATTCGTTAATTAACAAAATATTTCGTACATTGCAATCATTACTATAAAAATATGCTTAAGTGTTCTCAACATTTGACACCAAGAAAAAAAATAGATTAGGCAAGTACTTTATTTCTTGTTTTTCCTGTTTATTCTTTATTCAATACTCCAAAGGTAATTAAAATGTAAAAATAGGGATTTTGTAAGGTTAGTTAAGATTAGATTAGGTGAAATAAATAATAATAATAATGTAATAAAAATGTTTTACAAGACACGAATGCAAGCAACTAGGTAGTAAGTAGTTCATGGGTAGTGTAATTCAATAGCATAATGAGAGCTACGTGCATATTGAGTGATGCAACTTATAATGGCACGAATTATAGTTACAGTTCAAAGGGTAGTCAAACGGGGAGAAAAGTAAAGTTTAATTGTAAATGGATGTATACTGTTATGAGTATAGTTTCATATTACAATTTGAAATCATTCTAGAAAGAAAAGACTAATTTTGATTTATTTATATTTTTTGGACAAAGTCTCCCACTCTCACCTCTAGAAGCAGAGACAGAACCTTCTGCAACTGTAATTAATGAGAACAGAGGCATCTATTTTACTCCAACATCATGAAAAGATCCCATGTGAGATGGACCTGTTCCAACCAATTAGTTTATTATTTTATCTATCAATACCCATCTGGGAAAAGCTGATGATTTTGTTATTATGGGTATCACTGAGACTGGGTTAAGTTTGAACAATTTTGATGAAGGAAATTTGTTTGAAATACCAATCTACAGATTATTTACTAGATATAGAATATTGAAAAAAAAGTGGGAGTAGTAGCTTTATGTGTGAGGAGTGAACTACATTCTGTTGAGTTAGAATATATTAAAGATAACAGCAATAAGGTTGAGTCAGCTTGGGTTAGTGTTAATGGATATCAATGAAAAGATGTTATTATGGGATATTTTACTTTTAGGGGTATCGACTGGGATAATTTTGCATCTGACAATGAGAGGGATAGGCTTATGGAAAAAGTTCAGAATTCTTTTGTACACCAACTGGTGACAGAACCTAGAATAAAGGAATCTATATTAGATTTAATATTAATTTCTAAAGTCAATAGGATAGAGTTGTGGTTGGTGAACTTTTAAGTACATGCAGATATGGAACTATTAGGTTTGGTATTTTATTACATGTAAAATTGAAGACGAATTATATCCTAATTCCAAATTTTGGTAAAGATAATTTTGATGGAATGAAACATGATCTAGTTCTGTAGATTTGGTTAAAGAGCTGGCAGGTGATCTTGAACAGATGTGGTAAGAACTTAAGGTAAATAATTGATATGTATACATGACATGCGTATTTTATACATAAAATACAGGACAGTTCCAGTATGGTTTAGTAAAGTTTAAGCAATCATATTTGGGATAAACAAAATAAACACAATAAATTTAAACTTAATGGACAAACCAGAGCACTTAATGTATGAGAAAGATATTGATGTAAAATATATCATTTGAAGTTCTGAAACTGTAAGACTAAAATTGGGAAACATGAAAATTGATAAATCCCTGGACCAGACAACTTTTATCCTAGAGTTTTAAAGAAACTTAAAGATTATACTTATGAACCACTAGCTAATACTTTTTATAAGTCATTGAGTAGTGGAAGAGTATTAGAAAACTGGAAGTTGGATGTTAGTCTAATATTTAAAGAAGGTGATAAACATTTCCCAGGCAATCATAGGCCAGTTATTCTTGATGATGAGAAACCCACTTAAAGTAAAAATGTGTCTCAGGACAGCTGGTATGATTAACCTGAAAATGACCTAAGAAGGTTGTAACATTCTTCTCTGCTTTATTAGTAAAAGTGTTAATATCCATACCAGCCATCCTGAGATATGTAGGCCAGTTAATCTTAGATCAGTAGTTGGAAAGTGTTTGGAGTGTGTAATTAAAGATGCATTACAAATTCACTTAAAGCAGATTAACATAATATGAAAGAGCCAGCATACTTTCAGCAAGGGAAAGTCTTGGTTAACAAATATTGTGACATTCTTTGTGGATGTCACTGAAAGAGTTAATTAAGGAAATACCATGGATTTGGTTTACCTTGATTTTCAGGAAGTATCTGATGATAAGATGCCTTACAAAACACTCGCTACAAAAACTAAATATGTGGTTCTGGGAGGAATGTTGTTAAATTGGATAGAAAACAGTAATAAATGGAATTAGATCTGACTGGGTCATACTAACAAGTAGTGTGTCTCAGGGCTCTTTACTGAGTTATCTGCTATTTGAGACTTGTATTAATGATATTTATTCTGGAATGAGTAATGAAATTTTGAAGTTTGAAAATGACATGAAGGTTTTTGGGGTTGTTAACTGCATCAGAGATGCTGCAGACTTACTAGGAGATTTAGATCATTTAATGTATTGGGCCAATACATGGCAGATGTTCACACGTCCAAAATGTAATGTGTGTGGGTTTTCTCAATTCAAATTATTTTTAAAACTTAAATACGAATATATTAAATACCGCATGTAAAAAAAAATATCATGATGTTGTGATAGAAAGATTCACTTAAGTCATCTAAGCAGTGTATTGTAGCTAGCAATATGGTTAATTGGATTTGGAGTAGTATATATAGAAATACTGAATACAAGACAAGAGGTATTATTGTTTCACTGTATAGATCATTTTCAAGGTCAAATTTAGAGTACTTTATACAGTTTTGATATCTCTTCCTCAAGAAGGATATTGAATTGTAAGAGAAGATTCTGAGGAAACACTAACATGATACCTGGGATGGCTGGATTGTCCTATGAGGACAGATTAAAAATATCTAAACTTGAATTCTCTAGAGAGGAAAACTTCAGAGGGGACTTGATTAAGTGCTTGAGTTTATTAAGGGTATTGATAATATTTATCATTCAAACTTTTTCATGTCTAGCAGTGACAACAGTAGAACAAGGGAGCATAAATTGAAACTTTGTTAGAGTTGGAATTATTTAAAATTTAGATAGGATTACTTTTTAAACTGAGTTTAAGAAAAGATTGAATGAATACATGAGTTGTAAGGGGTGAACATATTTGGGAGTTGGAAGGGACATCCTTGATGAAATAATAAGTTCCTTTTGTCCATTTAAAATTTTATAAAATGTATAGCTCACCAGCTGACACCCAATGGAGAATAGAATTCTTATAGTATTGGTGAAGATTAGGAATGCTGGAAGGAAAACGAAAAAGTGAAAAGACTTATCCAGTCAAAGGCAAAAGAATGTGTGTATAGTTGAAATGGTAGGAAGATCATGTGTGAGATCATGAAGATGATGAATGACCAAAGTACTAGGAGTAGTCTACATTCCAGCCTTAACAATCTCCTTTAAAGGACAGTGAAGGCATGCAACAACAGACATAGTAATGGCATGAATGTGATGGGATGTTGTGGATATGGCAACCTATCAGAGATAAGTTCAAACAGAAGTTGATGAACCAAACCAGTATGCATAAAAGGAAAAGGCCATTGGAAATGGAATGGTTCCAGGGAATAAAAGGTTG
Organism: Tachypleus tridentatus; assembly: GCF_004210375.1. Taxonomy (NCBI): domain Eukaryota; kingdom Metazoa; phylum Arthropoda; class Merostomata; order Xiphosura; family Limulidae; genus Tachypleus; species Tachypleus tridentatus. The sequence continues at coordinate 26,659,268 of NW_027467782.1, read as the reverse complement.
GGATTGTGAACCCAAAAGGAGACAGTACATGCCATATATCATCTTAAGGAATGAATCAGACAAAGAAGTTGATCAGGACTGGAATGGGAATTTAGGTTAGAAATGGAAGGTTAAGAAAAGGTGAGAGAGTAAAAAACAATTAAAATTTTGGCATAGGTCTTAGAGAAGAAGGACCAGTTTGGATAAAGAATGACGTAAGAGGGATGATGTAATGAGTGGGTAACATTAATGACATAAGTAGCTGAACTATGACTGCAATTGAAGTAGAGAAGTCTTTATTTAACAACTGGGTGAATAATAGGGAAAGGTGGGAAGTGCAAAAACAATGAGAAAGAGACAAATTTCAAAAGATATGTTATCTGTGGTAATAGACATGGACAGAGGCTTGATGAATCAGGAAAGGAAAAACGTAACACATTCAACCAGAGACTGGGCTGAGACAATGGAACTGACTGAAGCCATACATGTAGGTAGGAAGTGTTGACACCCACAAAATGAGAGGCCACTCCATGAGAAGAAACTTGGGAGAATATAATAAATTTAACACCAAATTTAGGGAGCCAGGAAAATGAAAAGTTACAATCATAATGTGGTGACCATGAGCACAGATACCTGGAATTGGTACCACTGGCCTTATGGTATAAGTGACCACTTTGAAGATGTTGTAATGCACCATAACAACGACCATCCCAGCAGAAGTAGAGAAAAGTGGGACAAAGCTTAAGAACCTCAGTAAAGGTGGTATGGAGTGACCACTCCATGGTAGACCAGAGATTGGAAGATGATGGATGTGTAAATTATTCATTCCAAACGTGAAGATGAAGGAGGAAGCTAAACTTTACTGAGGTTGAAAAGAAGAACTCATGAATGAGGTATTGAGAAGGGTAAGAAGAGACTTCTCTCCATCATTAGGAATCCTATTTAATAGTGCATCTTGTTAGAGCAGAGTAGTGTGGTCTCTTCAAATGGATGGAAGCAAGCGGGAGCCAATAATCCACAGAATGAAGTGTGCAAAGACTCAGAGTCAGAAAAAAGTTCGTACCTCCACACAACTTAGAGCCAAGGTTAGTCTGAATGGTAGGGTCTTGAATTTGAGAATTGGACTTAAAGTTGCAAACAGCTATCAGTAAAGTGGACACTATGGGGCAGAACAATAAAGTGTAGATTACTGGGATTAAATTAGGTTTCTAGTATCACAAACGTTGAAGTAGCCAAAATCAAGTTTAGTCATGGGAAATAAATGAATACATTACAAGTCAAAAGATTTTAAGTCCCACTGATGAAAATTAGGATAATAAGATATACAGTTAACAATGATGAAAAACAATCGGACAGAATAAATAGAATATTACAAGTAGTAAAGCTGTGTAATGGAGAAACTATTAAATCATACTCAGTTAACAAAATACTGATAAATATCTTATGGGCAAACAATCTAATTGTATCTAGTCCACAAAGTATGGAATAATAAAGAATGTGCAAATTGACCAGAATTACTAAAAAAAACACATTAACAATTAATGTCTAACTTAACAGATATCTAAATTAAGAAGGACAATGAAGGGCACATATTAAGTCCTGCACTTCTAAAAATTAGGATTATAATAGTAATAGTAATGAACATCCAAGACAATTAAGTTTACCCAGAAAAAAACAAAGTACCAATCAGTAACTAACTTTCAATTCATCTGAAGTAACTCAGATGACAGAGGACATAAATATCTAACTTACCAAAGTATGAGCACTGATGACAGGAAATATATAATTTTCTCATGTTTGAATAAGGACAAAGCTATAAGCAGGGCATCTTAACTGTGGATATATCAACTCTGTATATGTTGAGAAACTTACTAAAGATCTCCTGGGAGAACTGGAAATAACAGGAAGAAAGGAGGGAAAGAACAATTCTCCACCAAAGTGAATGAAATGACACTGGTGAAAGAAGTCAGAAAAACTGTCCAAATTTATTTATCACTGGTTGTATTGTTCCTTTGAACAGTGATATGTTGGAGAAAGAAATGATCACTAGCTGTGCATGTGGATCTAAAGCCCAATGAATTTACATCTGTACCTCCTCTGCAGATAAATCTGAAACCAATTCCAAGGAAGTCATGCCAATAGCGTTTTTTAACTGTAACAAATATCTCTGTGTTAATACATTAATCTAAAATTCATCCACAAGTGAAGCCAAAAATAAAATACAACTGAGCACGCAGGTGCTTATTTTCGTACATGAGCGAGCATGCGCATAAATTAATAGATGCTTATTTTGATACATGTGCTTGCAGATGATTATTTTCATATATATGTGCGTGCAGGTGCGTATATTCATACATTACCTCCAGGTATTTAATTTCGTAAATGGGCGCACGGGTGCTGATTTTGGTACATGATCGCGCAGTTGATCATTTTGGTAAATGCGCGAGCCAATGCTTATTTCATTACATGTGCGCTAGTAGGTAAATTGATAGATACGCGTCCATTTCCATTCATTGATAGATGCGCACGCACATGCTTATTTCCCTACATGAGCGTGAAGGTGCTGATTTTGTGCATAAATTTGTACACTGACACGAAAAAGCTTATTTTCGTACATGTGCTTGTATGTGTACAAATTGGAAGATCAGCTCGTAGGTTCTTTCGTACTTGCGCGCGCAGGTGTTTATTTTGATAGATGCACACGCAGGTTTTGATATTCCTACATGTGCGCGCATGTGCATAAATTGAAAGATGCGCGGCCAAGTGCTTATTTGGGTACATACAAACGTAGGTATACGCAGATGCTTCTTTGCTAGATGCACTCGAAGGTGCTTATTTTGATATATGCGCCAAGAGGTCTCATATTCGTACATGGGTACGCAGGTGCTTATTTTGATACATATACGAGCGTGCAGGTGCTTATTTTAGTACATGCGCACAAAAGTGCTTATTTTGGAAAATGCTCACGCAGATACTTATTTTGGTACATGGGCGTGCAGGTTCTAAATTTTCCTACATGTAAGCGCATGTGCATAAATTGACAGATGGACGCAAAGGAGCTTATTTTGGTACATGCGCATCAAGGATCTTTTTTTCGTTATCAGCGCGCATGTACTTATATTGGTAAATGCGAGCACAGGTGTTTATGTTTGTACATCCGCACGCATGTGCTAATTTTAAAACATGCACCTTCAAGTGCTTATTTTCGTGGATGTGTGTTCAGGAGCTTATTTTGATACATGCGCGTGCTATTACGTAAATTGCTAGATGCGCGTGCACTTAATTATTTTGATACATGGTGGCGTAGATGCTTATTTTGATACATGCGCGCGCAAGAGCTTTTTTTCGTTTTGAGGTTTTGCGTGTGACGTCACTCTTGACCTAGTTACTGCTGACCGCCATAATGGGTGGCACGCTCGGCGTGTTTATATTTCAACACAAGGGTGATTCATAGTCAAAAGTGCGCGATGGTACACTCGTGTTGTGCATTTAACTGTTCAAATCGACGTGGACAGGCGGAAAATGTGTCATACTACAGATTTCCTAAAGATCCCGACCGAAGAAGACGATGGATTGCAGCTGTCAATAGGAAAACTGGACACCCACAGAGCACACAGACTTTGTAGTAAACATTTTGTGTCAGGTATCTATAATTCATCTATAGCCAGGCTGAATAAATTGAAACTTACACGCATGATATATGTGTAGCAGAACACACTGCAGCACCAGTCAAAGAAATTTTTGCACACTTTTCTTTTACTTTTAAATAACTCAACAGTAAATTTACTGAAGGAACAATATCATTCATGATGAATAGGTTATATAGCCATTTGCACATTAAGACAAAATGTTAATATCTCATAAAGGACCAATTTAAGTGATTCATCAGAAAACCACAACTGGCACAAGATTAAAAGTGTGCAAATAATTACTTTGTTGGCTGTACATTCAGTTGTTAAACAATGTTCAGCATATTCAGTTATATATATATATATATTCAGTTAAAAGTGTACAGTGTATCTGTAATATATATAAATATTATCTGATGATGCCTGTAGATCTATATCTTAACTAAATTATTGTACTCTGTTTCAGGGACGAAGAGTGATGATCCCCTATCACCTGACTATGTTCCTTCCATATTTCATTTTACACGTTCTCCCTGAAGAGAAGGAAAGCTGCTGAATTGTGTGAATATGAAAACAGGAAAGAAGTGACCAAAAGGAGAAAAGAACAACAAAAGAGACATGAAGCTGCTGCTGGGCTGCTTGATCTTGCTTTCATAGAATCTGCTGGCACTGCTGCCACTGATAGCAGCTGTACTGATTCTGCTGATGAACTTGAAGCTACATGTGATAATTTTGACATGTGTACATCACAATATACAACTGAGACATGTATGCAGACGGAAATATCATTCACAGACTTAGTTAGACTTGAATCTGAATGCCAACAGTTGCGGAATGAAGTCCTCCACAATAAAAGTATAGCAAAAGCGAACTGTTTCGAAGATGCTACTTTTGCAAATGACGACGAGAAAGTCAAATACTGTACAGGTCTGCCGTCATATGCAGTGATGATGATCATATTCAACCAAATTTAGATATTTCCGAGATACACCAAATGTAATATTTGGCAGATCTACTCTGGCAACAGCCTGACTCTGAGCAACGTTGTCTTGACTGGATATTACTGGCGTAAATACACGTGGCGGGAGCATATACGGGTCTCCTACACCCAGTTCCTTCACTTTTTCCTCATACCTGGCCTTTTCAGCACCTGTCAGGTGTGCTACAAGTGATGAAAAGCCAGCGGCAGCCATTTACATGTGAATAGTACTGAATACAGCAGTTGTTAACTCGTTCAGTCATGAGGGACACTTGCCACCCAATATGGCGGTATGTTTACAAACCTCGTTGTGGTCACGTGATACTAATAGGTTCACGCAAAACCTCTATATGCGTTTGCATGTGTATAAATTGGTAGATGCGCGCGCAGTGGCTTATTTTGGTGGATTGAGATCATGGAAATTGGTGGTTAAGGAGATGTCAAAATTTTCTTCAAATCTTAGGTATGACGTATGGAAGTATTGTCGTCTTCGGAGTAGCTGTATATCACAAATCATACTGAGATATTTATTCTAAAGGAACGAAAAGTTCATCGTATGTCAGGAAAATATGCCTCAAATCGTGAATCCACCACCATAGACTTGAATATTTAGGACACATAAGAGGGACGATTTATTTTCGTGGATCTTTCTTAATCTGTCTTCTTCTACCTATGTAAATAAACAAAAAAAAATGATCTACACTTTTGGATCATGGGTGTGTTATAAGAGTAAGGTCAAATTTCATTCTTTAGTCAAACAATAGTAAACTACAATTGGCAGTGTATACTGTTGATTGACTGCTGTCATTATAGTATTTTCGTTCAAAGTTAAGGAATTTACAGAGCAAATAGCTCTTGAATCGTTTTGTTAGACTATTCAAAAGAAAGGAAATCAACAATAAATCAGATTAGGTCAACATGTTTCCTTGGGTGTTTGGATTGCTTGCTTTTGGCTTGATCTGACGAAAATATATTGAAGTATGTATTGGCATTAAGAACTTTGATTCAACAGTCCGAATGGTTTTTAGAACAATATTATTGTAACTTTATTTCTGACAAAAGTTGTATTTCGTGTAACTTCCTGAGAATTGGAATGCCAGAAGATTCGTATACACATGCAGTATGAAGGAATATTAATTGTAGTTTGTTTATAATTAGAAAACAACAGACCAGATAATGGTTTCAGAGGAAGGGTAAAATTATAATATGAAAAATTCAGTGCTTTTACATTACAGCAACAAGATAATTTCAAATTTCAGTCCTTTTACATTGCAGCAATAAGATACTTTCACCACATGAATCACATTCTAAATACTATTATTTCGAAATTTTTTTATATAAAGTAAAAAAATGTTAACCCTAGTTACAACACAAATTCACGTGTTCTTTTAATTTGATATTGCATTAGAACCCTTGTATAAGACACCAACATTGTAAATAAAACTGAAGAGAATTACATACCTCACCGTCAAAAGCGGATTGAAAAACGTTTGATTTATAAAATTCATATTAACCTGTTACTTTGTTGTATAAAAAAGCGTACAGAATCATATGTATAAAACTATTTCACATTGCTTATTAATATACTGCAGACAATAAATTATTATTTGTTTTCTTAAAATCAGATACACGCTCATCTATGTTACGTGGCAGGAGAAAAACTCCATTCACAAACAATCGAAGAATCAGAATATCTTGTTGCAAAATCAGCAGTTACTAAAACATGTAGCAAATTAATCCATGTATATCTATATCTTTTGAATGAAAGAAAAAATCACTGTCCTTACTCCAAGCATCCACACGTGAAAATAGTAAAGAAAACAAAATCTGAAACAAGCATGCGCGCACATGTATCAAAATCAACACTTGTGGGAGCATGTACCAATTTTCGCAAATGCGCACGCTTCTACGAAAATCAACACTTGCGCGAGCATATACCTATTTTCGCACCTGTTCGCGCATCTACAAAAATAAGGTTTGTTTGTTTCTTTGGAATTTCGCACAAAGCAACTCGAGGGCTATCTGTGCTAGCCGTCCCTAATTTAGCAGTATAAGACTAGAGGGAATGCAGCTAGTCATCACCACCCACGGCCAACTCTTGGGCTACTCCTTTACCAACGAAAAGTGGGATTGACCGTCACATTATAACGCCCCACGGCTGGGAGGGCGAGCATGTTTAGCGCGAACCCGCGACCCTCAGATTACGAAGCGCACGCCTTAACGCGCTAAACCATGCCAGGCCCAAAAATAAGGACTTGTGCGGGCTTGTACTATTTATAGCATTTGTGTGCGCATGTAACAATTTATGCCCCTGCGCGCACTTGTACGAAAATCAGCACTTGCGCGTGCATATACCAATTTATGTACCTGCGCGCGCATGTGTAATAAAAGTACCTTCGCGCTCTTCTATGACAATCAACACTTGCGCGAGCATGTACCAAATTACCCAGTTGGGTTTAGACGTTCGACTCGTGATCTGTGGGTCGCGAGTTCGTATTCTCGTCACAACAAACATGCTCGCCCTTTCAGCCATGGGACGTTATAACGTTACGATCAATCCCTCTATTCTTTGGTGAAAGAGTAGCCCAAGAGTTGGCGGTGAGTAGTGATGACTTGTGCTTTCCCTCTTGTCTTACACTGCTAAATTAGGGACGGCTAGCGCAGTTAGCCCTGATATAGCTTTGCGTGAAATTACACGCAATAACAATAAGAGGAAAGGAAGTAAAACTAACAATAAAATCTACAAAAGACAAGACACCAGGAGAGGATGACATACAAGCCATTCTCGTTTTTGAAAAGGCGTTCAGGGACCGTGTGAACACATAACAGCAATCATTAACTTACCACTCAGTTCTGGATACATCCCGGTTTTTTGGAAGCAAGGAATAGTCTTTGTGTTCCATAAAAAAGGAAAACCAGCAAGTAAACCAAACAATTACTCCCCAATCAGCCTGGCCAGCTGTGTAGGAAAAATTCTCGAAAGAATAAACAGTGATAGACTCTCAAATTGTTCAGAAATAACTTGAAAATTACCAGAATTAAAAATGAATTTAGAAAATATAGAGACAGACCACAGATCACCTGGCTATCTCACTTCCTGGAAGATAGTTGTATGATTGATTTAGTGCTTTATGGCACAAAACAGCTAGGCTATCTGCGCCAAACATCCGGTAAAAAGGTAAAAATAAATTAAATGTAGTAAAATATAGAAAAAGAAATTAAGATAAAACAAAACATCATTGAAAAACAGAAAAGCATAAAACCAACGTTGACACCTAGTTTACAATGGTAAGAGAGAAAGCAGAGTAAAATAAATTGTAAAGTACTTACTCAAGCACATTGGTAATGATCATAACCCGACAGGAAGACTAACAGGTAAGTTCAAAAACCACCGTCAGTCACCTGAAGTTGGCCTTTTCAGTCCTGGTTCCGGGTTATGTGTCATTATGGCCAGTACCAAAGGGTAAAGTAATAAAAGTTTAAAAGACATGCAGCAAAGTGGAATAACAACTCGCCAGGACGACAAACGGATAGTTCAAACAGCAGCGTTTGTCACCTGAAGTTGGCCCTTCCAGTCCTGGTGTCGAGTTATTTAATGTTCTGGCCATTTTCCAATGTCAAATTGAACTGGAGAGAATGAAACTGTAAAAAAGGAGCCACAATTAAAAGGTGTAATAAATAAATATGCAACACTTAAATGAGATTAAAAAGATTAATGGCCATTAAAAACGAAAAGCTTCATCAAGGTGGACAGTGTCACCTAACCAATAACATTGTTCAATGTTACAGATACACCCTGGGAAAAAAAACATATTTAAAATATTGCCGTCGTTGAAAAGTGTAACGATGGCAAGAAAGTAAAATGTGGCTGATAGTGATTTGAGTGTTACACAAACTACACATTGGTGCATCAGTTCCAGATAAAAGAAAACGATGAGTTAAAAACTTTGAACAATGCATAGTCTAGTCAGAACAACTTCCTCTTTCCGAACCTAACGGAAGCTAGATGGCCAAAGCCCAATATAAGGTTTCATTTGAAAAAGCTTGTCGCGTTGTTCACTCCAAGTGGACTGCCAGCTGGTACGGAGCCGAGCCTTGAATACAAGACCATAGTCCATATACGGAATAGGCACAGTGGTGATAGTGCCGGAGCAGATAGATTTAGCTGCCGTGTCTGCAAGCTCGTTCCCACGAATACCAACATGGCCTGGTATCCAGTTAATGGGAAACTGGCCAGTCGGTTTTGAATATCAGCGAGAACAAGGTGTGAGCCAACGTGTTGCGATTCCAGGGCCAGTATAGAACTAAGCGAGTCAGTATAAATAGTGCAGTTGGAGTACTGGTCAACTTCAATATGATCCAGGGCAAGAGATTATGGCATACAGTTCAGCAGTGAACACAGAAGCTGTAGAGGGAGTTTGCGCACAACCGCCGAACCGCAGCAAACTATAGCAGAGCCCACTGAATTACCTGATTTCGAAGCATATGTATAAATGGAAACGGAATGATTGTTTGAAAGATGTTCATAAAATAAAAGATGGTACTTCCAATCTGGAGTATCTGCTTTTTTCAGATGACTGAAAGAAAGGTCACCAATAAGCCATGGTGGGATGGGCTGACCCGTGAAATCTGCAATGTTATTGAAGGACAGACCCAATTCATCTAATTGCGCCTGGATGCGAAGGTCAAACGGAGCAATGGCAGATCGTCTGTTCTGAAAAAGTACGGCCCACTGAGAAAGGAAAACACATCCGCAGGTGGGATGCTTTGGTAAGGAACGAAGTTTTGAATAATATAGTAAAGATAGTTGCAAACGGCGAAGATGCAGAGAAGGTTCATGAGATTCAACGTATAAGCTTTGAACTGGAGAGGTGCAGAAAGCCTCAGTGCAGAGTCGAAGTCCTTGGTGATGAATGGGGACCAGCATCTTTAAGGCCGAGGGTCTGGCAGAGCCATAGACCATTGATCCATAGTCGAGTTTTGATCGAATAAAACACGATATACCTTTAACATAGAACATCAATCTGCTCCCCAACTGGTAGTAGAGAGGACACGGAGGATGTTCAATGCTCTTGTGCATTTGACCCGCAGCTGCTTTAAGTGTGGCATAAAGGTTAGCTTACAGTCAAAGATAAGCCCCAAGAATTTGGTCTCAGGGACCACTGGCAGCGAAACTTCACCGATATGAAGTTCAGGATCAGGGTGAATTCCCCGTTGGCGGCAAAAGTGCATGCAAACGGTTTTAGAGAGAGAGAATTAAAACCATTCGCCATAGTCCACTTCAGTACACTATTGAGGGCAGTTTGTAGTTGCCGCTCAATATATCTCATGTTCGACGACTGACATGAGATGTGAAAGTCGTCAACATACAACCCATTCGCAATAGTGAGAGGAAATTGTTCAGTGATGGCATTTATCTTTATACTGAAAATTATGGCACTCAAAACACAGCCCTGAGGGACTCCAAGTTCCTGTACAAAAAAACGGGAGAGTGTCGAACCCACACAACTTGGAATCTTCTGTCCACTAAAATTTTTTTAATAAACATGGGTAAATAGCCACGTAACCCATATGTATGGAGGTCTCGCAAAACGCCATACCTCCATATTGTGCCATAAGCCTTCTCAATGTCACAGAATATTGATACAATATGTTGGCGTTTGAGAAAGGCTTCTCTGATTGATGTTTCAACACGAATTAGGTGGTCTGTGGTGGAGTGCTGTCGTCGGAACCCACACTGGGTGGGCGAGAGAAGGTTGTTTGATTCGAGAAACCAAACAAGACGAGCATTAACTATCCTTTCTAAGGTCTTACAGAGACAGCTCGTCAAAGCAATTGGACGGTAGTTTGAAGGTATCTTGGGATCTATCCCTGGCTTAGAAAAGGTAAAATAATAGCCTGGCGCCAGGCATCAGGAGAAACATTCTCCTACCAGATCTGGTTAAAGACAATTGGAAGGACATCAAGAGAAGCAGGAGATAGATGGTGCAGCATGTCATAGTGTACATCATCAGGTCCAACAGATGTACTGCCAGACTGATGAAGGGCCATTTTCAGTTCCATCAGTGTAAAGGGACAATTATAGTCAAAAAGACAGTCAGTTCGAAAGGAAAGAAGTGAACGCTCTGCCCGAGTCTTGATGGCCAAGAAGGTGGAGGAACAAGCAGAAGTGCTAGTGCTAGATACCCGGCAAAAGATTTCACCTAGAGCAATGCTCCGGACATCAGCCACCTCCTGACCTTCAGAAAGTGAAATCGAGAGGGGGACAGAATTGTAGTGCCCACTGACCTTTCGAATCCTGTCCCATATGACCTTGGAACTGGTGGTAAAAGATATGCTAGTTGTGAACTTAATCCAAGATTCCTTCTGGCTTTGACGTCTTACCCACCTAGCATGTGCACGGGCCTGTTGAAAAGCGATGCGGTTCGAAAGTGTGGAATATCTATGAAAAGTACCCCAGGCTCGTTTATGAGCCTTCCGTGCTTTGTGGCAAGCAGGATTCCACCACGGACGAGGATATTGTGGAAAACGTGTCGAGGTTTTATGAATACACTGAGCAGCTGCTTGTATAATACAGCCAGTTACTGCTGCCACAGTCTATTTATGGCTGATTCACGATGGCATGATCAAGTTCTGCGAGAGCAGTGAAAGTGGACCAGTCTGCCTGATCCAGCTTCCACCGGGGCACGTGGGTAGGGTGGCATCGGCCTCGGCCAGTCTCTCTCAAAGTATAGGGAAATGATTACTGCCTAGTGGATTATTGTCAACCCTCCATAAAAAATGGGAGAATAATGAAGGGGAGCAAATTGAGAGATCAATAGCGGTAAATAACTGACTAGGTGCATGAAATTAAGTGGAAGAACCAGTATTGAAAAGAGAAAGATTGTGATCAGAGAGCATACGCTCTACAGAGCGACCCTCCCATCAATAACAGCACTTTCCCAGAGGGATGATGTTTATTAAAGTCCCCAGGATTAGAAATGAAGACGGTAACTGTTCAACGAGAGCAACAAGGTATGATTGATCATATGTCTCTCCAGGGGACAGGTAGAGAGAACAAACAGTGATGGTATGGCCCAAGGAAACACGGATGGCTACGGCCTCCAAGGGTGTGTTGAGTGACAAAGACAGGGTGGACACATGCTAGTCAACCAATAATGCCACCTCTCCATGTACTCGTCCATCACACAGCCTGTCATTTCTGTACAGAGAAAACTGCCGAATGGTGACTGTATCAGCAGGTTTTAGAAATGTTTCTTGTAAAGAGAGACATACAGGATTGTAGGAAGCAATCAGTGTTTTGATATCATCCAGATTAGAACGAAAACCTCGACAATTCCATTGTATCAAGGTGGCCATTTTATTTACGTGCAGGTGAATTGGGCGAACGAATGATTGTTTTGCCTCTTGGGGTGGGAGAAAAGATGTATCAGAAGAAATGCCTGTATTTGAAACTGAAGGATATGTATCTTGAAGTTTGTTGTAATGTATGGGAGAAACAGAGATGGGTGTGAAAGTCGATTCATCAACCTTTTAACCATGCAGGTCAAAAGGCTTTTCATTTTTCTGAAAACGATTCTCTTGGAGGCACAGAGATATCTGTCTGCACTCCCACTGTAGTTGTGGAACGAAGTGCAGCAGCATATGTCCGAGATGGAGTGGCGGGCAGCAATTTCCGAGCCTCAGGATAACTAATGTTATGAGTCGTTTTCAAACGCTGCACCTCTTTTCCTCCAACCATTTTGGGCAAGAACGACAATAGGAAGGGTGAGAACCATTGCAGTTGACGCAATGTGGGTCCATGTCACCTTTATAGGCATCGTGGTCCTTGCCACCACAACGAGCACATGTCAGGGAACCACGATATGATGTCTTTCAGTGGCCGAACCTCTAACACTGGAAACATCGGAGAGGGTTTGGAATGTATGGCCGTACTCTGAAAATTAGATAACCTGCCTTGATGGTGGCAGGTGCACGTGATGATGTAAATGTCAAAGCAAAGGTATTTGTTGGCAGTGTAACTCCATCTTTGCGAGTGGAAATGCGCCTCACTGCAGAAACTCCTTGAGTGGAGAGACCAGTGAGAATATCTGACTCGGGTATGTTCTTCAAATCCCTCTCAACAATAACTCCTCGTGATGAATTCAAGGTAGCATGAGGGGTAACCTCAATAGGTATATCCCCAATTGCTGTTGAATTCAAGAGGAGTTTACTGTGGTGGGTTGTGGATGTTTCAACTAATATATCTCCAGATCGAAACTTCTTTACTGACTTTGGAGAGCCAGCAAGACCCTTTAGTCCCTTCTGAATAAAAAGGGGGACAATTGCCCTAAAGGTTTTTCTGTAAGAGAATGTAATATCAGAAAATGAGGTACGTGTGTTACAGATGTTGAAGAGTTCTGCTCAGAGTCGTCATGACGTGGTCGCTATTTTATATAAATTTTTTGAAAGAGGATCCAGAAGAAAAAGAAAAATTTTGGTACCCACTGACCCCACACACCATAGAGCCCCAGAGGAGACGCACTACAATGTGGAGCACTATACCCAAACACCAGCATCAGGCACAATGTCCACAACACCCGTTGAGAACTTCCAACACTGGTACTTGGTTGACTCTAGCCCAAGTGGACCAGCCGATTGACCCAAGGAGGGCCACCCAAAGGCCGGCCGTCTACAGGCCAAAGTAGTATGTTAGGGTTGGACCTCTCAACCACCAGGATCCTCTTCTCCCTTTCACGGTTCGCCACGCAGGAAACACGTGAGTGGATGTTTAGGTCCCAGAGAAGGTATCCAGACAGAACAGAACCTTCCCTGGGAGGTCCCTCACCACGTACAGGAATCCTCACCGAGGAGTCCTGGAAAGAGAAGTTGGAAAATGAATGTCAGGGGAACCTTATATATGTAAAAAACGGCTCGTTTGGGTTGAGAATATATTTTACGCAGAGGAGCGAACAACGTTTCGACCTTTAGTCATTCTTTGTGAACCTAACGATGCCGTTTTAACATATATTTCCTTAAATATGCCCTTAAAACACCCAAACTTGGAGTATGCATCACAATTCGCGGACGATATTGTGGTCTGAAAAAGTGCTCCCACCCCATCCGTAACAGCGACAAATCTACAACTGTTGTTAGATAATATAGAAGAACACTGTCAGAAATATTGTGTTAAACCAAACTTACCAAAATCAATTAGTTACATTCACAAACAAAACATAAAAGAGATCCTTCCAAATTACACACGAGCGAAACACTTCTCCAGACCACAACAAACCTGTTAGATTTAACCTTCAATACGAAATTAACGTGGATGAAACATGCAAATAACATATTTAAAAAAAAACTAGAGACGCACAAGTTATGCAAATAGTCTAATCTGCAAAAACCAAGGAACCTCACCAGACAACACAATAAAAATCTACAAAACATATATACTATCGAATATGCATTTCCAGTATGGTTAAGCATAGGACTGAAACACATAAATAAAATACAATCAACACAAAACTTAATAATTACTGCAGCACACAAAGTCTCTTGTGGTACATTGTGAAAATTTATGTACAAATATACAAACCACAGCCAACAAACTCTTCCATAGTTCTCTAAATTACTTTTAAAAATTGACAAAAAAAAAACGATCTACACTGTGAACTTGATCATGACCATAAAATTATGAAAGTAGACCAAAGTATTAAAGTTAAAAATACATTTTATAATCTAAAAATTTTCAAATTTCCTTTGTGTAGCCTGCAAAATCTCCTAATTAAACACCACTCGTTTTTAAACATTCCACACCAAAATTGTGAAACAATCACAGCTATAATACACTTTTTGTTCTGCTTCTACAATAAGAAAATGTGAGATTGTGTGATTATTACACATTTAGTTAATAAACTATAAAAATTCAGAATGACTATTTCAGTCACATGTAATCTAAAATTACACACGAATGGTTTACGTTTTTTTTTTTCAAATTCAAGTGCTTCACTCACATCCTGCTTCCTTCCAACCAACACTTAATTTAAGCACTTTATGTATATGTATGCTTTTTATGTTTGATTTCCTTTATTTTTCCATGGATTTACTTATATGTACACACGCACACACACACACATACTGTTGTTCAGCTTTTTTAACGCGCCTTGCAAGTTTATAAGTCTTTAATCGTTTATGAGTTAACGTTCGTTGTTTTCCCGTGTAAATATAAATAAGCTATTCTACTTTTAAAATTATTATTTTTCACTGCCTTTTTTTTCAATATCTATGCATATGTACATAATACACATGGTTAAATTCTTGTATTTTAAAATAAGTTCCTTTTTTTGTTAAATGTTTTGTTTGTTTGTTTTGGAATTTCGCACAAAGCTACTCGAGGGCTATCTGTGCTAGCCGTCCCTAATTTAGCAGTGTAAGACTAGAGGGAAGGCAGCTAGTCATCACCACCCACCGCCAACTCTTGGGCTACTCTTCTACCAACGAATAGTGGGATTGACCGTCACATTATACACCCCACGGCTGGGAGGGGGAGCATGTTTAGCGCGACGCGGGCGCGAACCCGCGACCTCGGATTACGAGTCGCACGCCTTACGCGCTACTCGTTAAATGTTTTATGTATTTACAATATTAATATTGTTGTCGAAGTTCAATCATTGAGTTTAATTCTGTTATACAATATATATTGCTGTAATATTAACTGTTTAGCTTTAAGTTTTAATTTGTTGATTGCTTCTATTTCACTCTTGGTAAACGCACAATCAACATTGCAATGTTATTTCATACATTGATGTTTACAGTCATTTTCACGTTTCTTTTCAAATTTGTTGCTTCTATTGCGATTTCAACATGTTACATTTAATCTAAACTTCTTGTATTAGAAGGAATTTCCACTTTTATAGCATTGTAAACATTTGTTTTCCTTATATGTTACTTATTGCAAGTTTTAACGTCTTTTATTGTATTTAAGTTGAACAAGGGTTTTATTTTCTATGACAATTATTTTTAGTTTCATGAGAATATCATATGCGAGTCTTGTTTCATGGGCTGCATTGTAACATGTTAATTGGGGATAAATGTAAATTAAAGTTGTCTTGAAAACAAGCCTAAAATAAGGGGACAAGAATGTTGAAGTATGCAAATGCTATATATCTAACATTCCTGTAATTTACATTTCACTATATTATATTTATAAACATTCTAAATTGTAACACATTGAGTCACATCACAAACTAAGCTTAAAGCATCACTTCTTGTAGAGTTTCTGTTTAAGGAACTCATTTACTGTTTCATGGAATAATTGCATTGCATTTTATTTTACCTTGTGCACAGAGAACCACCAAGCAAATATAACACGAAGCACAGACATCTCTGCATTCTCGTTTCCATTTTCTGCTTGGTAGGCAACACACAGATTGTTTTGTAATAGTCAAAACGTGTTGTGAAAGTTTCCTGCAGCTTTGTAATGTTCTCAAAGCTTTTCATCATTTCTTGTGCGTATGTTTTTCCCGCTGTAAATTAATTTTGAAAAATAGCTACACACGTCCTTCAGAAAACTAAATCCAGCATCAATAGTTTTGCACAGATCAGAGTCTGTGTGTTATAATTAAATTTCAGATTATCACAGTTGCTTCCACTGGATTTGTGGTGCATTGTTTATAACTACTTAATATTAACAAGAAAAGCATATGTTCTGTGAATTCGTACCAAATTTATTTAACAAGGGGCTATTTTACATATGTAGTACATACAAAACAAGTAAGATTATTGTGCAGAAATATACAACTGTTCATTTAAACGTAACTTCATAAATTAAAGACTTGGAAAAATCATGATTTAACAAATAATCAATTCTCCCTTTATTCTATTCAAATTAGCTTCCAAATATTTTTAATAATATACCATTACTGTTATAATATAGTTAAAAAACATGATTTTCCTATGTCATTAATGAAGAACTGAAATAAAGATGAAGTTATAATACATATGTAAACATTGAAAACGAAATCCTTTGATTTTATTATCATTTTCATCCTGACACAAAAATGACATTTAATTAGGATAATATAGATTGCTCTATTAAATAAAATAACATTTCAATCCAGTGATATACGAAGGCATTGCAAAGTTGGGGTACTTAGATAGGCATGCAGATTTTATAATGAGACTGAAAGTATAAAGAGTTGCTAAAACCAGCTCAATTTATGGAGTCCTGGGATTAAAAGAAAAACACAGTCGACCTTGAGTCATCATGATATCTTGTTAAAAAAAATTAAAATGATTATAACTTCGAGGTCTGTTCCAAGTTTGACTGTGTGGGTATTTGGGTATTGATGTTGTTAAATACTCAGGAGGGTCAGGTACATTTGACCTCTTCCTCCCTCCCGAACGATTATAGCGTCTGTCTTAGGGTGTTTTTTGTTATTTTTAAAGCTTTGGGCCAGAGTAAAAGTATAACATCATACTCAGGTCCATTTCAGGGCTCAGTCCATGCATGGACGAACAAGAAGTTTTTTTTTTCTTCATTTAATTTTTTTCCATATATATATATATTTGTATTTTTCTCCTTTTCTCGATTGAGAGAATGCTACTACTATTTGTAGTAACACACACATACACAGAAAGAAAGTAATAATAATTATTATTATTCAATTCTTGAATAACAATTCAAAAAATGATTAAAAAGAAAATAATAATAATAATAATAAAAAGAAACAAGGACTAAGTGTCTAGTGCATAGTGGCCAGCTTGTGTTACATTTCTTAAATATATGTTAAAAGGGGAGAGGTATTTAGGACCATTTACATCATGTACGTGATATCTGTCGAGATCACACATTAAGTCATTTTATGCCAATTCTTATTGAAATATTTTAGAGAATTATGCAAGAGTCTTTCAGCTATTGTATCTATGTTTGCATACTTGTGCATGAATGTGGTTGAGGTGCTGCGTGGTACTTTATATGCCGAAGTTAGTACAGAATTTTGTATACGTTGAAGTTTCTGTACATGTGTGGGTGCTATGTTAATCCAGGCAGGTGATGCATATTCTATTGTTGGTCTAATGTACGTTTTGTAAATTTTAAGTATGTTGTCTGGTGATGTTCCTTGGATTTTACCTGAAAGACTTCTTGCATAGTTTGCTCTTTCCAGATTCGTATCAGTACATTTTAATATGTGGTAGCCACGTTAATTTTGAGTCATAGGTTAGACCTAGAAATTTAGCAGAAGTAGCAGTCAGTAAAAGTGATCCATTCATATAGAGTTTTGGTGGATCTTTTTTCAGCTTATTCAGTCTGCTGAATACTATGACTTGGGTTTTGGAATATTAATTTTGATTCTGTATTTCTGGCAGTATTCTTCGATGTTATTTAGGACTGGTTGTAGGTTCGTTGCTGCTATTGACGGAGTGGGGCACTTTTCCAGACTGCTACATCGTCAGCGAACTGTGATGCATAACCTAAATTTAGGTCCGACAGAGGCATATTACTCACGTACATGATAAATAATACAGCGCTAACAACCCCTCCCTGCGGGACTCCTGCTTCGGGTGAAAAGGACCCTGAGTGGGCCCCATTTACATTTACTTTACACATTCTGTTATCCAGGAAGTTGGACAGCCAGCGAATAGTTTCCTGGGGTTATGCCACTTCAAGTAATCTATGTCGTAAGCCGTTATGCCACATGTGTCAAATGCTTTCTCAATGTCGAGAAAGCAAGCTACAGTGCATTATTTTTTGTTGAAGCTGTCGGTAATTGATTCTGTAAGTCGAATCAGGTGGTCTGTAGTTTGGCGGTTTTATCGAAATCCGTTTTGAATTTCTGGTAATTTTGAAAAAAAATTCAAAAAAATTCGAGGTCTGTTAAAAAATACGCGGACTGTTTGAATTGCGCGGCTCCAGTTGGTTCCAGGGGAACCCGTTTGGTGTCGCTAGGTTCGCACAGATCAGCTGATTACGACGCCATTTCCCGATTGCAGATATCTTCATTTGTGTATTAGCTACGCGGTTTTAAGTGAAGTGCGATTTTTTCGTTTGGCGGATTTCAGAATGAATGACCTGAAGGAGCAACGACTTGCTGTGAAATTTTGTGTTAAACTTGGAAAATCTGCGACTAAAACTTTTGCTGTGCTTAACACGGCTTACGGTGATGTTGCTATGAAGTGTACGGCATGTTTCAAGTGGCATGAACGTTTTAAGGATGGTCGACAGTCCATTGAAGATGATGAGCGTCCTCGACGTCCTTCCACGTCAACTGACGACCCACACGTCGACAAAATCAACACCCTGGTGCGAGAAAATCGACGTCTGACTGTCAGGGGAGCTTGCTGAAGAGTGTGGGATATCAGTCGGATCTTGTTACGAGACTTTGACCAAAAAATGGAAGATGCACCGCGTTGCTGCGAAATTTGTGCCTCAGAACTCGTAAGTTTTTGGACAAACACTCGATCACTGTTCTTCCCCACCCCCACCCCCCAAACTCACCTGACCTTGCTCCTTGCGATTTTTTCTTGTTCCCCAAACTCAAAAGACCCTTGAAAGGAAGAAGATTTGAGACGATTCTCGAGATTAAGGCAAATGCGACGAAGGAGCTGGAGGACATTACAAAAGAAGCGTACCAGCACTGTTTCAACAAGTGGAAACACCATTGGGATAAGTGTGTGCGTTGGGGAGGAGAGTACTTTGAAGAGGTTCCAGACCTGTAACTTCTAAATAAAGTACATTTTGTTTTATGACGTCAGTTTGCGTATTTTTTTAACAGCCCTCGTACAACTTTCTTTCAAAACTGCATATTCAACAACAACCAAAAAAACAAGGTTCTTCAACATTGGGATTACAAATACATTGGTTAGCTTGTATAGACCAAGTCAGTAACTGTGGTGCAACATAGCTACAAACAAAAAATGTAAGGTGGTTTGCTAAGGACATCATGTATCATCTACAGCAAACATCTCAGAGCTAAAGACCAGTATAACAAATGTCAGAGCTGCTGATATTGAGATGTTGCAGCAAACATTGACTGAAATTAAGCATCAGTTAAACCTGCTGAGAGCCACTAATGGTGCACATGTAGAAGTCTATCAACATGTCAATAAAATCTGATGAGTTGTGCTACAAGAAAGAAAACTACATGATTGTATTTCCTTAAGAAGTTAATTATTAAATTTTAAAATAGGAATGATAATTTTGAATACTTTGAATTTTAGTTGTGAGCTTCAGCCATTTCTTGTAAACTTACGATAAGAATTTTAAAGTAACAAACATTGCTGTTGAAATATGAACATAACATTTAAAGATTCTTCCATTTTGCATACAAAATAAAAAGGAGTCAAAGCAGAATGAAAACACTCAATGAATCCCAGTAAATACACATTCTGCTCAACTTGTCATAACTGTTGGGATTGATATATTTGAGAACAGAAAAACATCTTATTGAAGAATGCTTGTTTGTTATTGGATAAAACAATATAGTTTCATATAATATAGTACTGGTAAATACAAACAAATTACTGTTTAAAACATTGAAAATAAACACCAGCTAACAAATCAACACAAAGTATACAATTAACTTTTAATGTATTCTATCCAATCATCCATCCAATGTTTTCAGAAACCAAAACAAATAATAAATATACTGTGTACATAAACATATAAATATAGCTCTATATACAACTCAAGCAAAAAAATGGTATTATTAAATAGGATAAATTTACCAAAATTTATAAACTGATTTTATGGAAATTGTTTGGTTTGCACACAAAAGGCACTTAAAACTATCTCCCAAAAACTCAGCAATAAAGGTATGGACAGATAGTTACAATAAACTATTCTGTGGAAATAAAATGTACCTCACAAACAAAAAAAATTACAACGTACTGTGCAGATAAATATCTTTCTTAGTTACTAAACAAAAAACATTCCACAAAACTTTATTTCTTCAAACTGAAAATATCAACATCTAACACAACCAGAAAAATAAGTATGTTATACAGTTTCTTTGTAGCAGTTATAAGTTTATAATGATTAATAAAATATTTTCCAAACACACACACACACACAAATAGTTTTGACTTGTTTTATTTGAAATATACTTATAAATATTATGTTTTAAAGTTAGTTTCTCTGATCAATATTTATCATTAACACAAAAGCAAAAGCATGACAATATTATCAAATTTTATAACCTTTTAACGAGTGTTAAAATCCCAATTGAGTTAAATGGTTTTAGCTGTTTCCAGAAGTGTAAAACTAAACATAAAGAGGCACTTCATAGTTCAAAACATCAAAGCAATATAAACATATTTACACTAATTATTCATGTCCACAGTAACATACAATTCTGAAAAAAAATTGCCTATGGTCAAAACAAAGTAATACAAAAGGCTGGGACAAGAAACAACTAAATGGCGAACATTCAAGAGTAAGCAGATTGAATCATGATGTGAACACTGAAGTTCAACCTGACAAAATGGATTTTAAACAACTACGAGTTTTATGAAAACATTTAAGAAACACAGGGCTGATACCTTACAGAAATTTCCACCCTTCATGATGGTTATTAGCTTACAAATATTTTGAACCCTTAAGACAACTGATGGTCAAGAAAATTTTAACCCTTATCACTAATCTTTGTAACTGTTGAAGGCCTGTGCAAGGGAACTTGCACTATCATAAACAAATTGTTTTATATTAGTTAAAGGCCACTCTGACTTTTTTTCACAACAAAAAAAAACAAAACATGAAAGTTTTTACTCACTATCTAAACATGGCTATCTTTTGCTAGAATTTTATATTGTTTTGTACCCTTTTTATTTCTCTGAATCTCTTCAGTATCTAATATGATACATGATAGGTATTCCATGAATTAAAAAACAACAACTGCATGATGTAGTATTGTATTTGTACTAACATAAAATAATATGCAAATCACGAGTACTAAGCCTTCTGTTTACAATCAGTAACAGGAGTAATGTTACAAAAATTCTTCTTCATTAACAAAGGTTACTAGTAGTTCTAGTGCTGTAAACATCTACAAGTTTGGGACCTTCAAAATTGGTATTTCTATTTCATGTAACAAATAAATTAAACAAACAGAAGCAGAAACAGTATAGTGTAAGAGACAAAAAAAAAAGAACCCCTTAATGAGCAGTCAAATTTATAAATGAAAAAGCATTAATGATATTAAAAAAAATCAACACTTAATGACTGTAATTATAAAAAAATGGATCTTAACATATTTTTCATGAAGTATGTATTATTCACACAAACACAGTAAATTATATTACCTTATTATTAACTGAAATGGACTATTCCACTAAAACCTCTTTGCAAAGGAAAAGTATTTAACTACACCATCTACCAGATAGTGGGGTTTATTTAATGTAAAGTACAAAAACTGTTGAAAATTATACCCCATAATAACCTGATGATGTATCATTCATTATGAGCCTAAAATGCACTTTACAACATAGCTAGTAATTATTTTATCTAATTAGTCAATTACAATTCAACCAGTAGAATACTTATATGACAAGTAAAAGGCACAATTTTAAATGTTTCATAAAAGTTAAGCACAACTAACTTCTTTCAGTGTCAAATTATTAGAGAAACATGTCAAACATTATTCCCATTTTTAAAAATCTTTAAAAGTTCTTTTCCCATTTGTGGACTATCCTACCAAACATTTTTTAAAAGCAAGAGATGTGCAAGATTTATTTCAAAATAAACTGAACACTGGCTTTCAGATATGCAGCACGTAAATGGGTTTAATATTAAGTAAAAATCAGCTGCCAGCTATAACTGTCTGATGTAAGTAGAGGATGAAAAGTCTGTTTATACAATGACAAACAAATTATACTACTGTGTAATATTACTACAGACATATTTGTTTTGGATATATAACAAACAAACTGAATTATTCTATAGTAGTAACATCATATGCTCTTCTCCATTAGTTTGGTAAACAACTTTGTCAAATTATTTAGCGCCACAAAACAGTCACCTTATTATCACCATAATTTTTTTATTGGTAAATCAAATTTTCTTTCTTAACGGTTTGTTTTGTTAAGAACCATGAATATGCATAATGTGAAATTATGTATTTTGATTAATGAATTACATGCAATAACTGCTATTGACTTCCTTTCTACAGGTATGTTTTCTAATAAAAGTCTTGTGGGTGATAGAGTTAATGTCTGCATTTCCAAGTTAAATGTTTGTTTTCATAAGCTTGTATTAAAATTATTTCAAAGAAATGCTGAATTTGGATTTAAAGATCTTCCTTAGTTATTTCATTTTTTTTAATTATATTATTTGATTTGCAAGACTAGATGTTGAAATGTTAAGCTAAAATTTTTTTTTTCTAATTTCTTAGATGAATTTTTCAAGGTTCACAGATGTAAGGCTCCAAAGGAATGGAAACAGAATTTTGAAAGCTATTTAAAAGACATGCCACTTTATTATACAGCTGTAAGTTATGTTTCTCTGCTTATTGGGACTATGCTAATGTTTCTTTTCATTTATTTTAAGTAATTAATATTTGCAGTTCTTTTCTTTCATTATTAGTTTTTATTGCACTTTACTGTTCTTTTTTTCCTTTGTTTTTTCTAATATTGCTTTGCAAAAGGTTCATAAATTGCTTTAAAATATCAAACCATTTCAGCATTCTGCATTTTGAAATTAAGGAACAGGTCCAGTGCATGTTTTAAGAATAAACTTTTTGCTTTGCAATATTAGAAACTTAATAAATTGGTTTATTTAATATATTTATTGCAGTCAGTTGATTACATTTGCTGGTGTTTTCTAATATGTTTTTGTGTTTTGGTGTTTTCAATAAACAAATCTGTGTTTATTGGTTAAATTATTCTTAGCCACTAAAGAGGGCATTGCAACGAATGGGAGCCCCTAGCTTGGTTCCAGAAAACATGGAAAACTGTCTTAGTTACAGTATTCTTAATTACCTGAAGAGACTTGAAAATCAGGTAACTTACTTTCTTTCTCTAAACTTACTATGTATTAATAATAATTTGCTTCAAAAGTATATGGGAGGAATCTTAAAAGACAAAACTCATAAGAGTACACTCATATGTTATGTGTTCTATGAATTCCTTAAAAAAGTTTGTTAGTGTTTGATACATGGAAAAGAATGATACTAGAATGATTACTAATTCTTTTAATGTAAAGTATTGGAAGGAATAGCTTGCTAGGCAATGTTGAAACATTTTGTTGTGTGTGAGCAAAATGGCAGGAAAATAAAAGTGGTAAAGGATTTTGAAGTCATTTATTATAAGGTATCAGTTAAATAAGAGCATGCCAAAAAATGAATAAAATTTAGTGCAGAATATGAGAAGGAGGAGGTATGTTTGGAGTTATTACTTAGTGTTAGATAAATGAAAAGTATGCGCACTAGAAAATACTAAAGTTTCTTTGTAGTAGAAGAAGAAAAAAAAGATACTCCGTATTAAAACTTCATTGCAGTGTAACAGAAGAAGGAATTTCATGAAGTAGTATGATGCATTTAGTGCTATGTACCAACAGAAAACATCTTAAAAGATAATCCAAATTCTTTATTGTCAGATTCCCAGTGAAGGCAACCTAGAAAATATTAATTTTTTTTTTAGTGCAACTCATCAAAAGGTAGCCTTGAAGATAAAAAAAAAAAAAAAAAAAACTTTGCTATGAAGTTTGATGTAAGAACCTGTTGGGATGAAATTTCAGCACTGAGTGGTAAGAGAATTATTGGAGAAGTGGTCTCCTTTCCACACTCAGTGGACTTGGAAGCTACAAGAACTTGGGTGAATATGAAATGTTTTAATCGGATATAAGGAAAACAGTTATGTTTGGCATGATTTGTATAAGGCCATCCCATAAGTAATGTCTGAAAATTTAATACAGAAAGTGCATCATCATTTCTGTCTTTGTAGATTGCTTTAATGATTAAAATATGTAGTAGGACATGTATAAAAATGTTCAGACAAATAATAAAACTAACCCAACTCCACTTTTTTAGTTCATTAATCAAATAAACCCTTATGAAGATGGATGTGTCTGAGGAGCACATTGGGCATATAATGCTTTATGAGTTTAAAAGGCAGTAGTGCAGTAGAAACTACATTCCAGGAAAGTCTTGTTAAGCATTTGGTGGGATATTGTTGATGTGATCCACTTTGCATTGCTGCTACTCAATAATATGATTACATCAAACTTCTGTTGTCAACAGAGTGCTTGAATGTTGCACTGAAAAAAAGAGGCCTGCTTTGATCAATCTTAGAGGTGTTGCATTACACTAGGGTAATGCATGTTCCCATACAGCAAGGATCACATCTGTAAGGATTGAAGAGCTAGACTTGGGAAAAACTTCCAGATCCTCCTTATTCTCCAGATCTTGCCCCATCTGATTACCATCTATTTCGAAGTTTGCAGAACTATCTTGATGGAAAAGAGCTTGGAACACATGAAGATGTCAAAACTACCCTCTCTACAATTTTTTCCTTCAAACCCCAAGAATTTTATAGAAGTGGCATTCAGAAGCTTGTGAATCATTGGCAGAAAGTAATTAATAATAATGGAACATAGAGTAGTGATTAAATAACATTAAAAGTATTTGAAATCCTTTCTCTTTTTCTGAACCTAAAATTGGATATTTAATGGATGACCTGATAGAAAGATTCATGAGAGACAAAGCACTCAATGAAAATGAAAACAGACTGGAATATGCAAGAGGAAAAGAATAAACAGACAAAGAAGCATAGGAAAACATACTGCCAGTAAGAACCAAAATTAATTTAATTCTAATATTCTTATATATCATTGATATAATAATAAACAAGAAATTGTTATATTTAAATGGTTTAATTCCTGATAGAATTAACTAGCACTGAAGGAAAAGTAAGATGCAAATATGGCATCATCATAAAGTTAATCTGCAATAAGATGGTGTCAGAAGTGATCAATGATAGAGTAGTGTCAAAGGACAACACACACAATAATACCAGAAGATGTCCAAGAAAGGATAAAACTTCTTTATTATAATACACCAGTAGAATGCATCCCAAGATAACTTCTTTACTGGGAAACATTTAATATTTCTGTAATTCCTGAGTGCAGGAAACCAGAAACAACTTAAAACTTGTACCA
Source organism: Tachypleus tridentatus (assembly GCF_004210375.1). Classification (NCBI taxonomy): domain Eukaryota; kingdom Metazoa; phylum Arthropoda; class Merostomata; order Xiphosura; family Limulidae; genus Tachypleus; species Tachypleus tridentatus. The sequence continues at coordinate 26,633,551 of NW_027467782.1, read as the reverse complement.
AAAAAAAAAAAAAGAGAGAGAGAGAGAGACTTGATACTAAACGTTTTCACGACTGGATATAGGAAGAGAGTATATATATAAAAATGTTGTATTCATTCTAGTCCAGAATATTTAGAGAATAAGCCCTTCTAATAGATAATAAAGTTTCTATGGGTCAAGATACCAAGAAAAAACTATTTTAAAGACTTTCAAAATGCTTGGTGTTGCTTTAACATTCCAGCTGTGTCATAGTGGTTAATAGCTCTGTCACCTCTTGACTGATTCCAGATCTAATTACAGTTTTGTACTTCGATTGATGTATTTGATCTTGCCCAAGGTCTTGTAGATTAAGGTACTTTAATCCTTGCTTAAAGAATTAGAACTTGAGGGTAGACTGGTAGAGATCTAAATAAAATCTAATTGAGTATATGTTCACCCCATGCTTATTATTGCTGCAACACAAAAATATAGCTGGAAAAAAATCTTGGATTTATTTACTTTGATTTTTTCTAAAAGAATTTCAAGTGCCATTAACAAAAATACTTTGTTAGAAGTTCAGATTTTCTCTGTACAAAAGAATTATAACGTTTACTAAAAGCTTGCCAAATTTTTTATAGATGCATAACCTGTATCAGAACAACTTATCGATATAACCATATCACAGCTTCACAAAACAATACTTGTATTGCTGTATCACCACATCTTTAATAAAACTTAAAACATATAATAGAATTGATTAAATGTAATATTAATAATTAACCATAAAACAGAACATATAAAATAATGACAAAAACATACTACCTCCAAACAGTTTGAGGATTGGTCTTTGTTATCTGAATGTTTCTTAAAATCTCTACTTTTAAATTTATAGAAGAAAAACACCTGGACCTTCTTGTTGGTCAGTTTAAACCTTAGTGGCATACTTGTTAGATGTTGATATTCACATAGAAAATATTATAGTTATTAAAACTAAACAACTTGCTCTTTCTAAATTTTAAACTGTTTTTTCCACCAAAGAAGGTCAACATTGAAATTCGCTTATATATACAATGAATGTAACTGTAGTCTTGAGTTATAATTTTTCATAACTTTGTCGTGTTTAACTCATTACAACATATGCCTGATCACATTAATATATACTGTGTCGTCATAGGTACAGTTTATTTGTACTATGAATGTTAATCATATCATTTAAGTTCAGTTGTAATTAATCTGTAAAGAAGTAAGGGAAGTAAATTAGGGAAAAAAACTCATTGCAAGTTTCATTATTAAACATATTTTCAACAGGCCAAATCAGAATATGAAAAAATATTGTTAATGGTTGGATCAAACAAACAAGTCAGCACAGATAGTGTCCGGATCAGTCTTGGAATCCATCGTCCTAGTTCGCATATACAAAAGCTATCTGATCTTTGCTTAACATCAAATCCTTGTCTAGCAAGTAGATTCTCCAGTCTGATTTCAGAACTCAATGATTTCACTGATTTTAATTTGGCTGTAAAAGATAAGGAAATGAAAACTGAAAGTTATAGGAATCCATTTAAAACTGAAAGTTATAGGAATCCATTTGACATCTCCGGATAAGTCTGCTTGACCAAATTACACGAATGAGAGGAAATTTCCTTCAGACTACATTATCACGTTTGACATTACAAGATGCAGGTATGTTTTGTTTACTTCAACATAAACTTTGCATTTTAATTTGCATATTGTGTGAGCAGTATAAAGGAAAAATTTCAAATACTCTTACTGTAGTATAGTGTTCAATAAAATTAACTGTTTGCACCAGTGGGTCTTTAATAATTGCTTAACACTCCTACGAAAAGTGGGGCCTATTAGGCCCCACTTTTCGTAGGAGTGTTAATACATTTTATTAAGAAGTATGTATGTGAGTGTTTGAAATCTAAATGTCTGCTAAGAAGTTGAGTGACTGAAAGTGACTCATTAAACCATTTGGTACTTTTTGTTCAATTTTTTATGTTTACAGCAACTGTGCTGGGTGCTTAATTTTTGTAAATCTCAGAGCAAAAATATCTTCCAATAACTTTAATTTGTAAGAGTAATATTTATTTCTTTTGATCTCATTCAAGTGTTTCTTGTTCCAGAGTTTTTTTGTATGTGTCAAGTCAGTTATGTATTAAAAATATTAATATTCTGTTAATTATAGGTGTAATAACTTTGAGCTAGTGTGTGTTTTTCTCATAGCAAAGCCACATTGGGCAACTTTGAGCCAGATTAAACTGCTTTATATTTTTACAGATCAACTACACAGTTTGCCTGTTGGACAAATGGGGAATTATCAGGAATATTTAAAAAGAATGCCAACGCCATTAAGAGAAGTTGAGTCAACTCCTGTCCGACAACATATGTTTGGAAATCCTTTCAAAATTGAAAAGGTGATATGCTATAAATGTGAAGCTGCTCAAAACTATTATGTTGAAAATCCGTTTCAAAATGATCTTGGAAATTAAACATGATGGTTGTTTATTGTTTTTCACCTCTTATAGCATGAAATGGTCTTTCATGTTTTTGTGCTGTGGTAGTAAATAATTGTTCATACTTATTGGTATTTCTGTTATTGATGATATATATAGGTTATATTTATTGCATTTCTCTCTGACAGGGTATCATTGTTAATCACGCTTATTAGCTTTCATGCTTTTAATGACTTACATATTTTATCATATTTATAAATATTCTCATTTCTTTTAGCCTGTGGCTGTTTAAAGACAACAGCCAACATTTTAGCCACCACAATTAAATGTATGACACTGTCTGGATGGAAGCTCAGCTTTGATTCACTGATAGTGTTGACACGGTACACCAGCTAACAAATCAGACCTTCACCCTGCACATTATGGTGGTACATTAATGCAATAATTTAATGAAATTAAAAGATTATTGAAAGAGGAATTTTCATTGTTGTCAGTTGAGAAATTAATTTGTGGGGCATTGGAACAACTTTATAATTAGTCATTTTGCATAGGATCAGTCAGGTGACAGGAAAGTGTGTTTTTTTTTTGTTGTTGTTGAGATTTTAGGCTTCATGTACATATAATTCCTGTTTTAATTTTATGGTTTATGATAATCATTGGTGATCACCAAGCATTTTTGTCTTAGCATGTAATGATCAATGATGTTTCATCAGTGTTTTGCTGACTTTCATTTGCTATGAAAAGTCCTCTGCTGGCACAGCAGTAAGTCCTACAGATTTATAATGCTCAAATCAGGGTTTGATTCCCCTCAGTGGACTCAGCAGATAGCCTAATGTGGCTTTGCTATAAGAAAAAAAAACATGCAAATGAAAAATTATTGAAGCTTATATTAATGTAAGTAGAATTTCATACAGTAAAGTTATTCTTATTTGATAGCGTATGATGGTTGATGAAGCTGACATTGACCTAGTTGGAGGTGGAAGCCCACAAGCTAGAGGAATCAAGCGACTAACTGATGGAGTACTTGGTGCCCCAAAACCAAAAAGAAAACCAGGACCTCTACCTAAAGATTTTGTTTTAAGCGACCAAAAGTCCTTCACCACTGCAGTATGGAAATTATTTTGCTAGTCCTGTCATTGATGCCCATGAAAAGAAAACTTCAGATCAAAACAAGAGATTAAACAAGGTAGTCAAGTTTGATTTTATTGTTTTGAAAAATATATTTTAGAATAGAAATGTCTTAAATAATTTTGCATTAACTGTTTACATTTTTCAAAATGTTTTAATAATAGTAACAGTATCTTTTCAGTTAGGTTCTCACTTCCAGTTAAAATACAAAATAACAGCAGTATCATATTTATGAAATGTGTAGAAGGTTCATTATGTGATATATATTATCCATGTGTTTAATTTATTTTCATTGTTAAAAAAGTGTGAAATAAATAGTAAACAGAATACTGTAAAATGAAATTCTTAATGTAGTGGAATGTCATAGTTTACCCATTTCATTCAAGTATTTTTTATAAATATATATAACCTATATATAAAAGTGCTTTTTCCTGTAGATCATTCAAATTTGACATTTCTCTGTTGGAAAATCTAAAACTATCATTATTACTTGTGGTAAATAACTTAAATATTATTGTTCACATGTACTTTATATTATAATCAATACCCTTTATGTGCACTATATTGTAGCTTTTAATACTTGAATGATGCACACGTTATTTGACATTTATAAGGTTACCATATTTACTAATGTCAAAGTTGGTTCAGGTTAATTTCTTTATCCTGTTTTTAGGAAGATTACAAATGAAATAAATATTTTAATAACCCTTTTGGACCAAACCATAAGTTTGTTTGCTTTAAAACTATAATTTCCTAGGAATTGCTTTCCTTGTCTTTCTCTTATTTATATCAATTATTTTATAACTTTGTGATTTGAACAACTAATGATGCTTACCTTTTAAAATAGCTTCAGCAATAATTAAATTAGTTTATTTGAAAATGAAAAGTATAACACTATTGTGTAAACATCTAAATGCTACTTATTAGTGTAAATCATGACCCTTCCTCTATAAGCACTAATCCATAGAGATTTGTTTACCACTTCTGTACAAGAATATTTTTGTATATTTTTAAACTCTTTGCATTACTAAGTATGGCCAGTGGTTAAGGCACTCAACTTGTAATCTGAGGGTTATAGGTTTGAAACCCTGTCACACCAAAAATGCTTACCCTTTCAGCTGTGGGGGCATTATAATGGTATGGTCAATCCCACTATTCATTAGTAAAAGAGTAGGCCAACATTTGATATTGGATGGTGATGACTAGCTGTCTTTTCTCTAGTCTTACACTCCTAAATTAGGAACAGCTAACACAGGTAGTCCTCATGTAGCTTTGCACAAAATTCAAAACAAACCAAACGCAGCTAATTCTCATGTGACCAGTATAACATATCTTTCCATGGCTACACTTTTTTTTAACAGTTAGTTACTGTTACAGAAAATTTCAAAAATTATGTAATTGTATAATTAATGTCAAGATAAGTAAAGAGGAGATAAAATTAGGTTCTTAAAGAATTAATGTGACAAGGCATTTCCAAAGTTATTGGTAGCCTAATGGAGGCTGTGACTGTCAGGTTTTAATTTTATCTTTCTATGATGTACAGTTTTGAATTACAACATGTATCATGTATATTCATATCAGAGAAATATATATATATATAATATTGAAACGTTTTGAAGAAAAACTGTGATACATAGATGTATCATGTATTATTAAAAACCTTTTGATATTTCTGTTGTTAAATGAAGTTCATCAAACTTAAAAATACAAACAGTTGAGAGCTTACGTTTTCAAATATTATTTTTTAAAATATCTAACAGATTTGAAAATTGTTTAGTAAAAGTAAAAGATCAACAGATATAGATTTTTTACTCTAAAATTGTTGAACCAGTTTTTGAAAATCCAATTTCTTAAAAAAAAAAGTCTGACAAAATTGTCATTTAAGCAGAGTATTCACAAACAGAGTGAAGTGTGCGGTAACTGTCTAGTTCAATGAAACACTTGTAGAGAAAGTCTTGGAGCTACTTTTCTTTTGTTTTTCTACTTTTTTTTCCCCATTTTGGGGGAGGTTTTTGAGGAAATTTTTTTTTCTGTCATTATTCAAGTGCATGCAGTTTCAGCCTTACTGATATAGCAAGTTTCAATGTTTTTTGTCCCAACATTTATGGTGGTCATTAGTGATTTTAATATCTGTTTGAATAAAAAAATGTTTTTGGTTTTCTATATGTAAATATTACTTTTTCCTTTACTAAAGTATTTGTAGATGAAGAAGTTGTTGTCTCACAGGAGTCACCGACAGTACTGAGAAACTATGTTACAAATCATATCGATCTAATGAGTATTAAAGAAAATGAGGAGATCCCAGTATGTCAAAGGAATGGGAATGTTCATAACTATTATGATAGCAAAACTGCTGAGAAAAATTCTCTGTTAAGAGCTAAGTTGTTCAAAGAAGTTAGAAAACCTGGAAGAGGTACATATTTTGTTATTGAAAAATATCAGTGAATGACTATTTTAGATATAGAAAAATAAAAATTGTAAATCGTATGTAAAATTGATTATTCTAATCAATATTGATCTGTTAATTGACCTCTAAGAATTCTAAATATTTATGACCTCAATGATTTAATTTGTTTTACACATTTCTGAAATTTATATATACTCTTCAAAACAAGAAACGCAAAAGGGATATTTTGTTATTTTTAAGAGAAATATATGTAATAATGTTACAAGCTCAGAGTATGTGATGTTACACGTGTTAAGGTACTGATTGTCAGACCAAAATGTCAATAAAAGTTGTGCACTTTGAAAACAGAGGAAAACATCGGATTTTTTGCCAAAACGCATGCATGTCCAATAAATTTGTTTGAGAGATCCGCATGTTCTGCAAGTGCAACATGTGCAAAATCCCTATAAAAGTGACGGGTTCTCGGTTTCCATAGCTCAGTGTTAAGCCACCGACACACAATATAGTTACGCCAAGACTGACTGAAGCACAATGCAACAACGCCATTGGTCACTTGGAAGCAGGCGAATATCGATCAGATGTTGCCAGAGCTGTGAATGTTCACCCAAGCACCATCACAAGGCTATGGAATCGTCACCAACAACATGGATCAACTCGTGACCGTCCACGATCTGGCAGACCTCGTGTGACCACGCCCGCACAAGATCGCAACAACATCCGGTTACGTCACCTTCGGGATAGGACCACCACTGCGACATCTACTGCCTCAACCATACCAGGGCTGCGTAGGATTTCCGATCAGACCGTATGCAACCGTCGACGAGATTCTTAGGCCCTATGTGCAACCCATCATGGTGAACGTCAGCGACGTTTTTCAACACGACAACGCCCGTCCTCACACAGCCCGACTCACCACTGTCTTCTTGAGACACCACAACATCAACGTTCTTCCCTGGCCCTCCAGATCACCAGATTTAAACCCCATCGAACATCTTTGGGACGAGTTGGACCGATGTCTGCGACAGCGACAATCTCAACCGCAGACTCTACCTCAGCTTGCAGCAGCTTTGCAGGCTGAGTGGACAGCCATTCCACAGGATGTGATTCGTCATCTCATCGCTTCCATGGGCAGGAGATGCCAAGCAGTTATTGATGCTCACAGGGGGCATACTCGTTATTGACGTTGAGTGACGTTAAACTTCACCTAGTGACCGTGGACTTCGCCTTTGCAGACTTTGGATGTTCAGCAGTAAATGTGCAAAGTTTCACACATGTCATACAGAACTACCCAGAATAAACATTTTTAACAATTTGTCTCATATTTTGCCTTTTGCGTTTCTTTTTTTGAAGAGTATATATTGTTCTCTTAGGGAGATTAAATGATATATTTACTCTTTTTATTAAATTTTAAATCTGTTGGAAACCAGTTAACGTTTGAAATTACAAAAAGAATATAAAATAAAAAGATTGTTTATGCAAGATGTTAGAGATAAACTTATTTTTTTATTTGTTAAGTGTAATATTTAAATGTGTTTTGCTTCTTTGTGGGTTTTTTTTCAGATTTTAGTGGTGTCTTTAGTCATCTGAATAACTTCAATGTAGGTATGCCAACTAAACTTTTCATGGTGCGTGAGATGATTCATGAAGCAGGAAGAAAAAGTTTAATTAAATTGCTTGAAGACTTTGAAAGAACATTGCTTGCTTCATACAACATCTCGTCTCCATTTTCCAGGAATAGTTCGTTTATCCCTCAGCTAAGCCACACTAGGTGACTTGCTAAAGTTTAAGCTAAATAAATAATATAATGACAGAGTAGAATAAATATTACAAAGTCACAATGTGGCCTATGTTTGCAAGATAAAGAACATGGAAGACACTGAAGATCAAAGGTGGCTGTGACAGTTACTTCTATAGTAAATCATGGTGATCAAGATAATTCCTGTAACCTTCAGAGTATATTATGCTTACAGTTAAATGAGAGAAGTAGGTGTATTGACGAGCTTACAAAACTAACACAACTAAAAACTTTGCATACAATATTTTGTTTTAATTTATAATTAAACTGTGATTTGTAACATGTATGCTGTAACTTATATAGTCACAAGTGTTATTTCTAGTAGTGATCCTACTAGTCTACCCAGGATTTCATCACATTAATATATGCCACATGAACTACATGTTACAGAATTCTTGCTTGAAAACTAGTAAAACTTAATTACCAAAAGAGTAAGATGAACAATAACTATTTTATGTCAAGCAGATGTTAAAGCTATTAGTCAATATGTCTGTTGTCAAACATTTTGTTTTCCATCAATCAGTGTTGTTATTTTCTATGAGGGGTAGGGTGCTGGTAATAAAAGGAAATGTAAAATAAAAAAATTCTGAGTAAAATTTGTCTTGATTAAATGAAAAGAAATTTTGGTTGATATTTTGTGAAGGCCATTTTTTTGTGAAACAGAGATTGCTTCTATATAGTAAATTAGACAATTTGCATTTTTAATTTTACTTACAGTTTTCAACTTTTCTAAAATTTCAGTTTATTAAGTTACTTTTATAAAGGCAAATAATGAAATAAAAAAGATCTATTTGTATCTGTTTGCTGCTTTGAGCACTGCTAGCTGCTGTGCTGGATGCAGTGTTGCTGTACGTTTATTTTGTTTAGCAGAGTTCTGTACCATCATTATATTGAAAATAACCCACCTTATATGGTTAAATGTGTTCCAGCACTTCTTTATTTAACACTAAAGCACTGCTTGTATGCCTGATTATGTATATGTTTCCAGACACTGGCAGATTTTATCATGTTATTAGTTCTTGATTTTAAGTTGGACAATGCAAGGTGTTATTTCTTAAGTATGTTGGTTGAAATTAAAAAGCCAGTATATCTTATTTGTTTAGGACAAGTTGAAATAAACTAGTCAACAATATAGGATATTCATCTGTCACAGGTGTCCATTTATACAAATAAAAGTGGGCAAAACAAGGGTTCAAAAGTAATTTTTATTAGTTCATTGCAGAATATAAATATCAGTGTAGTTATGTTATCTTTGTTTAGAATTGGTTTGTTGAAATATATATCTTAGGTTTTTGCATTAAACCATTATTGTACAACAATGTATGAAACAAACAAGTTATATGTAAAGGTAACAAGATAGTGTGGCATTTATTTATACAGAGGCTGTAATGTTTTAAGATTTACACTTTGTTTTAGTTGCAACACCTAAATTTAAGACTAAACTGTTATTTATACCAAAACCTGTCATTCTGGAAATGCCAATTTCATCTTACTCAAAAACAAAAATATCCTAATTTTTTGTGAAGCTCTGAAGTTTTGTGTATTAGTTTTTGTGCAAAGTGTTCATTCCTTTGTATTCTGGCATGAAATATGAGTGTTTATTATTAATGAAATTAAACGTATCAATTAGAATTAAAGCAGCTAAACAACCTAAGAAAAGGTAGACCATCCTTCATTATTGTTGAATTGGTTTATATTTGCTGAAAGGTACCTTCCATCGAGAATGTGATCGTCAGTGTTGGTTTCCTACATCATTGTCTTTCTCTTCACAGGCTTATGTTTTGCATATTTGGTTTACATAGCTTGTAATAAAAAATACACTAAAGAATCACAGCTCTTAAAGGTAGGTAAAGTTTAACTACTATTATACATAGCAGGTTATAAGATGGTACATAGAGTAAATAAAGTGATGTGAGAAGTGATTTTTGGTTTTATGGCAAACCTATAGATTTTCCAAATTAAATTGTGTCCAGTTTTATGTCTATATAGTTTTTGTAATATTTGCAATATTACATTTGTAAAAAAATCTACAAAAAGAAATTATTTCCTGCTTGGTACACACTTTTTCTTTGGTTGCAACATACTTTGCCAAATTATCCATTTTAGAGGTCAGCTTATATAGAGTATGGATTGTAAAGTATAGAGACAGCTTGAACGGATAGTAAAAGAAACATTATGGGGAGTGTAAAACATTTCAACGAACTCTCATCATCATCAGGTACAAGTAGTATACATGAACATACAAATATATATATATACACACACAGTCGAAGAGGTTACGTAAACAAAGATTGCTTAACAGCTCAGTAAAGGTATCTTGATTACACATTGAATTGGTTTAGAGTAAGGCTGTTTTGTTCAATCAAGACAGACAGCTTCCTTTATTTTAGCATTTTAAACAAAATTATTGTTTGGCTCTTTTCTTTCTAAATTGGTGTTTTATATAGGTAAACTGATTTTTTGAGTTCCAGTTGAAGTAAATATAGGAGGGTGTTTTTTTTGTGTTGGTGAATCTTGTTTTCATTTTTCTTCTGATTTCTCCCATGTAGAATTCTGGAAAGCTATTGCACATTATTTTATAAATGACATTGGTATAGTGTGTTTCTACATAATTTTTATTCGGTAATGACTTACAGTTACAGCTGCATTTTTGAGTGAACATGAAGTTAACAGGAATGTTATGTTTAATAGCAAGTTTTCTTCAGGAGTGAATTATTTTTGAACTGATTTTAGGGTTTAACAGTAAACTCCAGTGCATGATATATTTTTTCATATATTAGTGTCAGTTTTGTTTTTTAAGATAACTTTAGAGGTTTTTGTTCTGGTAGTTCTGTGAAAATTTTGAGCAATAGTTGGTGAAAATTTGTTGGTGTGAATAAAAGATTGCTTTATCAAATTGATATACATAGCCAGTTGATTAAAGACTTGAAGCTGTGTTTATGAGGTTTTTTTAGTACATTAACTTTTGTTTAGTTTCATAGGTGGAATTCTAGGGTATGTAGAGACCTGTGTAGGTGATTTTTCATGTGAATTTTGGTTTTGAGCTGTATGTCAGATCTAATAATATTGAGGTGAATAAAAAATAACTTCTTCATGTTTAGTAACGAATTTAATGTTCAGGTGAATAGAGTTTGTGTTCAATAGAAGTGAAACAATCAAAAGTATCATCAACATATCTGTGCCAGTATAAGGGAGAATAAATTGCATATTGTATGGCATGTGTTTCAATCTTGGTCATAAATATGTTGGCTAGAACAGATGAAACAGGGTTGTTCATGCTTAAACCACCTATTTGGAGACAGATTTTCTTATTGTAAATAAATTTAATATTTGTTGTTGTAAGTTCTAAGAAAGAAACCATGTATTGGTGATGTGAATTATAGATTGGGAACATTGTAGAAGAGGGTGAGTACAACATTACAAGCTTCTTTGACTAGAACTTTGTTGAAAAGTAACACATTAGAGCTAGCTGTTAAGGCTTTAGGGTTTAGTTGGTTTGATGTGTTTATAAAATGAGTCATCTTTAAAAAAGGAACTTTCAGAATATATGTAAGGCATAAGGGCCCAAGCAATGTACCTGCCATGAACATAGTTGTATAAAGCAATCCTATTTGTGTGGTTTAGCAATGCCATAGAATTGTGGTGTGCATGAATCAGTTATCCTCAAATAAAAATAAAGATCTTTAGTAAGTAACTTATCTTTATTCAGTTGTAACAGGGTTCTGTTTAATTGTTTCTCATTTTAATTTATTTGTCTGGTTATTTGGGATGAGTTTTAATTTTTGTATGTGGAAGGATGTTATTCATTATATTGATATATTCTGTATTATTCACGATTACAGTAAATTTGCTTTGTCAACTTTTATAATTCTAATGTTAGTGTTTCTTTTTAGATTATAGATGCATTTTATCTCATTGCTTGTAAGATTGGCCTATAGTTTGTGGGTTTGGTTAACTACATTAATGGTGTTGTTAGAAGATTATTTAAAGTTGCTTAAATTGCAATATTGAGGAATTTAAGAACTGCATTTCATAATATTGGGTGGAGGAATAATTCGTGAGCGTTTTTTCAAGTTAAAAAAATATATTCATAAATGAAACGCTTTTGCAAAATATTTCATGTCATTTGGTAGATAATTTTTTGCTCTAATAGATGGTGTGTTTGATTTTCATATGTCTTTAATTTTTGCTTTCATTTTCAGCTCATTAAATGGAATGTCAAGTGGATAAAATCGAGCATTTTCGACACCATCTGCTTTTTGCATTTAATTTCTTGCAATTTCGTTTAAAACAATGCATACTATACACCTAGGTATTACATGAAATAAAGTATCATAATAAATGTTTTGGGTGTAATGTGTTCATGCATTGAAGTATTGTATAGTCTTGCATGTAATGCTTGAATGAAATTATTTAAAAACGCTCACGAATTATTCCTCAACTTAATATATCAAAAAAGTCTGTTTCTGGATTTCATTTTGTTGTTTGATTCTATTTGAAATGGAGGTTTTCATTTGTTTTTTTATGTATTGTGAATATCAGTCGATATTTCAGTATTTTGTTTAAGTATACTGTAATCTTCTGAGTTGCAGTGGTGATAAACATATAAAGGTTTTTTTTTTTTATATACTTGGTAAACATCATTTTTCTCATGATTTCTCAGATGCAGAATTTTAGACAGTTTTTCCACATTATTTTATAAATGATGTTGGTTTGGTATGATTCTATATAATTTTTTTATTCAGTAACGATATTAATTTACAGCAGTCATGAAGCTGTGTTTATGTAGAGTGTTTTAGTATATTCATTTTTTGTTTGGATT